>NW_021604687.1:7277408-7277589 GCF_004785775.1 Grammomys surdaster
CTCACCACACATAGACAGACACTCACCACACATAGACAGACACTCACCACACACAGGCAAAGACTCATGCATCCATGTGTGGACACACACACACACACACACAGAGAGAGACAGAGAGACAGAGACAGAGACAGAGAGACAGAGAGACAGAGACACAGTAAGAGAAGTAGAGAGACAGAGA
>NW_021604687.1:7282589-7368711 GCF_004785775.1 Grammomys surdaster
ATATATATATATATATATATATATATATATATATATATATAAACTCGACAACTTTTAGTTTTGACTATCTGCCAAAAGAAGTAAGACACAAAAGAACACTTATCATATGAACCACTTTATATGGCATGTCTAGAACAGGAAAGTCTATAGAGTCAAAGGTAGGTGATTGGGTTTTAGGTACTGCAGGAGAATGGATAGAAAGCAGAAAAACTTCTAGTGGGCAAAAAAATGGTGGTGGAAACATTTTGGAGTTAGAAGTCAATATATAATCATGTCATTTTGAATGTGTTGAAAATCAGAGGACTGTACACCTTTGAGAGTGGGATTTGTGGTTTGTTCATGGCTCACTTTTAAGGTGGCTGTATGAAGCAGTGAGATCTGCTTCGGGTTCAGATAGTTTAATAGAGATTGTCTTTCTATTCTTCCCAGAACATCAAGTACCAGGAAAAGGTTGCAAGAAAATGGTTTTAACTATTTCACATTGAAGACTGATGAAGGGAAGTTCTGAAGGACGGAAGCTGTCCTGAATTCTTGTCTTGTGATACCTGAACACACAGAGTGTAGCTGTCATAAAACAGCTAACTTCCTGAACTGAGAGAAATAACTAGAGTTCAAATGTCAAGTCGAGAATTTGCTTGGGGGAATGCTTGAAGTAGAAGGGCTACATACAGAGAGCAATTCAGACGCATCAGGAGAGACCTATCCAGCACAGACCTGTGAAGAATCCACCACGGCCAGGATAGAGACTGTGGAGGGCACAGTGCCCAGGGATCACACAGTACCTGGGCTAGAACTGCCCCCTCCTCCAAAAGAACTGGGTCACTTTAGTTAATGCTGTGGTGGATATAGTATTCTGAAGGGTTATTCCTTGGCATCTGGGATAGTTATTCCCTAATCTTAGCATGAACAATAAAATTTTAAGACAAAGCAAAAATATTGAAAAACTTAATCATAGTCCAGGAACCTTGGCACTGGATAGATCAACACTATAAGAGTAAAAAAATATTTAACACCCAGCAAGATAAAATCTACAAAGCCTGACATTCATCAGAGATCACTAAACACAAAGCAGAAAATCAGTTTACATCAGCAATAACAATCAATTGAAAAAGCCCAGAATAGATACTCTTGTTAGAATTAACAGAATGAGGAGTGACCATTTTCATTATGTTCCTTTACGCACTCAGAAGCTGAGAAGCGTAGCAGTTATTTTAAAAACAGAAGTAAAATTTCTAGAGATGAAAGCTACCACATCTGAAATGCAAAACACACCTAATGGGATTACTTCAGGACAAGATATGCCCCAGAGAATTTCAGACATTGAACACTCGGCCATAGAATATGTGCAAATGAAACTTGAAGAAAGAAAAGACTCAAGAGAATAAATAATATCAGTGAGCTATGGTGCAATTTAATCAACCAGATGTGGGTGCAGGCAGAATGCTCGCAGAGGAGAGAATTATAGGAAAGAGGCAGAAAGAATGGGTGAATGGGTGACTACTTTCATTAAGATAAAGGGGCTCTTTGGCTGAGACATGGGGGAGGCAGGCATGAGGACATGTACAAAAATGAAGCCATTTCCTAGTCTGTTCTGTTTAAAAACAATAAAACTTGGGGGGAAATTGAAGAGAGTTGGGATCATCTTCACAGTCAGGTGTCCAGGAGAGGGCCAGGAGGAAACATCAAGAAGGTATGACATTCACCAGCAAGCAGACCCTTGTGAGAAGCACCTGGGAGAAGTTAAACCTGAGCTGAGCCTTGAAGAAGGTACCTCTATTATTACCACAGGAACAGGAAGCTAACAGTTCCCTGTGCTGTGTGGCCACAGCTACCTTCCAGACCTGAGGATCCAGTACAGACAGAAGAGATTCTTATTAGAGTATACATGGCTTCTTACTCAAGAAAGGTGATTGGGTTTTGGAAGTGGATGAATAAAGCTTAGATAGTAAGAACTGGCTGTAGATGTTGAACATATACATAAGAGCTAGTTTCCCTTCCCTCGTGGATGAGTTCTGTTCTGATTCACTTATCAGCTTTACGTGTGATTACTAGGTCCTGTTCTTGGGGTCTAAGACTCATAGGAAAGGTGAGCTGTTTCCCTTCGAAAACGCACAGAGCCTTCTCTCTTGTGAATCTTGTAATAAGAACATTTAGTCCCCTCCCCAACCCCCAACCTATAACATTTATGCTCAGGGAGAGAACATTTGAAACTGCACCCAATCAAAGCGGCCCAATGTTTTGTTTCAGAAAACCTGGTCATGGTCTGTATCTCGAAAGCTACTGCAATACAGTTATTTTTATGTGTCATCTTGACTAGGTCACAGTGGTCCAGATACACAGTCTACAGTATTCTGGATATTTCTGTGAATATGTTTTGGATTCAGTTAACTGTTAAACTTGTGCAATAAGTAATATAAATGTAATGAGTCCTGGTGTTCTCCAGAAGGAGCCATGATCTTCACATAGTGATTGGTTATTGTCCTCCCCAAAGTGACAGGTGATGGTCCTTCCCAGAGTGATGGGCTAATTAGTTCTTCAGAGTGACAAGGCATAGTCCTCCTCAATATGATGGTCTCTCATCCCTCCTGTCCTGAGTGAAATTCTGTGGTTTCCTCCAGCACGAGATGCTGCAATCTTTCTCACAGGAGTTAGGTTCCTTCCCAGTGTTAGGAGCCTTATCTAATCACTTCAAGGACAATAAAGACAGATCACCCTCCCTCAAGTAAGAGGATGATCTTCCTGCTTGATGGTCTTCACACAGGAATATTGACTTTTATTCTCCTTTCAGTCTCCAGTTGAGATTCTGACTTGTCTTGGTTAGGAGTCTGTTGGACTGTAGCCTTGGACTGTACTTTCAGCTCTTCAGGGAATTGAGCTTGCTGACTCAGTCATGCAGTCTTAGGGTTTGCCAAGCTCCATAGCTGTGTGGGTGAATTCTTCCGTCTCTTTCTGCTCTATCTCTTTCCACCACTCATTTATTTAATTGCTCTCTTGCTTTCTCCACATTTTAATTTATTCCACGGAGAGAACTTTGGAGCTGGGGCATCTGTATTTTCTCAAAAACAAGGATTTAATTAAGAAAGTAAGAAAGTGCATGGGAGTAAAACAATCTCTCTCTCTCTCTCTCTCTCTCTCTCTCTCTCTCTCTCTCTCTCTCCTTCCCTCCTTCCCTTCTTCCCTCTCTCCCTCCCTCCCACCCTCTCTCTCTTCTTTGCATAGTACTATATAGCTGAGGCTGACCTTCAACTCTCTATGTATGTAAAGATAACCTTGAACTTCTGATCCTCCCACATTTAATTTCCAAGTGCTGGGATCTGAGACATGCACCACCATGCCTGGTTTATACTACATGCTAGCACTCTATTAACTAGGCTATATACAGGGCTCTTATTGTTATTATGTCCCACAGAGCTACTCAAAAATTATACTTCTTAGTGATTACTTTATAAACTTAATGCCTGCTGAAATCCAATGTATCCAGAGAAATTCCTATCCCTGTCTAAGACATGTTCCCATGTTTAGAGCCAACTGGGTTGTGATGAGTGCCTTTTCCATCCTCAGCGATGGCACACTTCTCTAAAGTGTTGTGATGCTGACTTTTGGTTGCCAACTTGACTACATTGGGAATTAACTACAAGTCAATTCTTGGCACACCTGTGAGGGGGTTTTGCTTAAGTTGAAGTGGGAAGATCCACTTCTACCCCAAATTACTGAGGTGGGCTAGCACATCTTTAATCCATATCTTTTCAGGCATGAAGGCTCACCTCTCATCTAGGCCATGACTTCTGTTGGAAGATGATTTAAGGACACAGAACAATGTTTTGTTCTTTGACTGCTTGCTTTTGCTCTCACTGGAAAGTTCATTCCTTCACTGCATTGCAGTCACTTCTTTGGGGTTCTGGCTGATACTGAACATCAGCTGAGACATCCAGCATCTTATCTTGGACTGAACAACTACAATAGCAACATCTTGGACCTTCCATCAGTAGACAGCCATTGTTAGATTAGCTGGACCACAGCCTTTAAGTAATTCTAATAAATATCATACATACATATATATATATATATATATATATATATATATATATATATATATATATATCTCCTCCTCAGGTATGTATGTATGTATATATGTATGTATGTATGTATATATGTATGTATGTGTATAATATACATATATATACTATAGTCTCTCTGATTTATTAGAATCACTATGTGTGTGTGTGTGTGTGTGTGTGTGTGTGTGTCACTGCTGCTGCTGCTGCTGGTGATAGTAGTTCTGTTTCTCTAGTACCCTGACTAATACAGGTGTATATCCCCTCTCATAGCAAGGTTCTACCTGAATTCCCTCCTTTCTCTATGTTTTCCAACACTGGTTAACTTGACAGGTCTTCAGAAAATTAGTTGGCTACCTATTTTAGTTAATTACTTTATTTGGCTCTGATAAAACATCTTGACCAAAAGCAATGTAAGGATGAATTTATTTTGACTGAAGATTCTACAAGGCTATATTTCCATAATGGTAGAAAGGGTATACCAGCAGAAGCAAGCATCTGACTGATCATATCTCAACTGCACATAGGGAGCAGAGAGAATGAACTGGAAGTGGGGTGAGGCTATGGACTTTCAAAGCCCATTCACAGCAATGTACTTACTACAGTAAGTCTCCACTTCCTAAAGATTCTCAATCCCCACTAATGTTGCCACCAACCTGAACTAAGAGTTCAAATACATAAATCTATTACAGGCCTTTCTCATTTAACCACTACCACCATAACCACCACCACCACCACCAACAAAAACAACAGTGGCATCATCATCAACAACAGCAACAATATCATCATCATCACCATCATCAACAACAACAATGACATCACTACCATCATCAACAATAATATGTATTTCTGGAGAGTGAGTATATAATTTACTCTATGAAGGGCTCTATTTTGGGAATTCCTGTGTTTTAATAAAATATGCTTCTGTCTTTGTGGGTCATTTTCTCATATTCTTTTCTACTCATCTATGTAGAACACAGGATCATACACCAAACACTCCCCTCTGCCTCCCCCTCAAAGCATTTTAAGAGTCTGTGAATAATAATGTATTGTGTTTGCTTCACTTTACAGCTTTTTAAAATGCTTTTGTTTTCTTTGACTCATTTGATTACTAGGAGAGTTTCCTGGGCTGAGGGTATAGCTCCCTCAATATAGTGCAAGGGTCCTGTGATTGCACTGTAGATTTCTTGAGTTGTCTGAGATTCTCCAAGCATCCCATGGTGCCTTTTTCATGCAAACATGAAAATAGTGGTATTAAAATTCCAGTCTTCTTTATAAATCAGTTTTTATTTTTGTATCGTCACATTTCTGACTTCCAGGAAACATGTGGGAGTAACCAAGCAATTTGATTTGCTCATAAGAACACAAAAGCTTGGTGTGCAAGTCTTTACGGGCAAAAAAGTAGAGATTCATTAGTCCCATCACATCCCTTCATATTGATTCTCATAGAAAAGGTAGAAAGGGTAAGTGGAGAAACCCCTCAGCCTGTTTTATAACCTACTCCTCTCTAACTCAATGTGAAAGTGCCACCTGCTCTTGGAAAGAGCTTTAATAGTCAGGGCAAGCTCAGGGCAATCATTAAGATTTGGTCCTCATCATCTCACATTGTGTAGACAAGATCAATGCCTTAGTCTGGTTTCATATTGCTATTACGACAATGACAGAAGCAAGTTGAGCAAGAAAGTTTTTATGTGGCGCACATGTCTCAATCACTGTTAAGAGAAGACAAGGCAAGAGGCAAGGCAGGGAGTTGGAGATAAGACCTGAAGCAGAGACCAGGGAGGAGCACTGCTTATATCTGGCTCCTCATGGATTGCTCAGTTGTCCTTCTTATATATCTGAGGACTACCTCCACAGAGATGGGAACACTCACATCCCTATACCAAACAATAACAACAACAACAACAACAATGATAATAGCTAATGTCCTACAATTTATCTAGAAGCCAATCTCAATGAGACATTTCTCAATTCTCTTCTCAAATATCTCAAGCCTGTGCTAAGGTGACAAAAAAGGTCAAGCAGGATAATCAGGAAAGGGAACCATGCAGAAAGACATGGAAAGGTGAGAATATTTAGTTGTAATTACTAGACAGGAATGAAGCAATAATCTTTTAGAAGCTTGATATTTTTGAGAAAAAAATGATTTTTGGAAAAGGATTCATTTTTATTTTATGTGTATGAGTATTTTGCCTGTATGTGTGCCTGTATGTATGCATGCATGCATGCATGCACGTATATATGTATGTATGCATGCATTTATGTATGTATGTATGTATGTATGTACGTATATGTATGTATGTATGCATTTATGTATGTATGTATGTATGTGTATGTATGCATGTATGTATGTATACCATGTGCATATAATGACCAAGGAACATAGATAGATAAGGGAATGGAATTTCATAGAACTGTAGTTAAAGGCCATCATGAGATACAGTGCTGGTGCTGCAAACGAAGTCTTGTCTTCAACAAGATCAGCAGGAGCTCTTAAGCACTGAGCCATCTTTCCAGCACCTTCCAGATACCTTTTCTTCATGCAGAATGACATAGAGTCTGCATTGCACGGAGTGCTGGTGGATGGATGAATAGAGTTGTCGGTAAGCACTGTCCTCTGGAGGCCTTTTTATTCTTAAAGCAATAGTTCTCTCATGGAAACATCAGAGAACCAATGCTAGAGAATATATGAATGTGAGCTGACACGTGAAATAGATTAAGTAAAAATTCAAGGTTTGTGAGATCTGTTGGAATTTGTTTGAACAACACTAAGCTCATAGAATTGAGTTTGGACTAGGTTTATTTGTAAGACAGGAGAATGTGACATATGGGAAAAAGAATCTCGAAATTTAATGAAAATGTAAAGAGAAAAACGAACCAGAACCCTACTGCTCACTTGCTGGGAGGCCACAGGGAAATCACTTCAGCATCCTAAGTTCCAGTCTGATCATCTGCAAAATAATTCTGGGGAATAATAAAATGCATGGAGGTTGCACATCAGTCAAGAGGGGCTAAGAGTGCTGCCATAATTAAAGAGCCTGTAGCTCCATAGGGTTACACTGAACATCTTATTCTTCATTCAAGCCGCCTGTCCACTGCAGCTTGGAGCAGGGGAGCCTGAACCCTAGAGGCAGCAGTGGAGACTGACCCATGTGTTTGCTCTGGTATCCTCTTGTCACCACGTTTAATGTATTTTGTCTCCAAAATGACAAATGATGACAATGATGAGAGCCCTAGAGGAAGATCTCAAGTCAGCAATTCAACATTCAGCCTGAGGTAATGATCACAACTCACTGGCTGGAAATGGTCCTATCACCATGTGGTCCAGAGATGCATTCAAGTCTGATGTGTGCAATATAAGAAGATAATTTCTAATCAGTTAGTCTTAATTAAAGTGGACATTTCTGGCTTCTTGGGAGACGAAGGTTATAATGATGTTTTGCTGGGCAGACATGTGAATGAATGTTTTGCTGAAGCAGACATAGGTGAAAGGATGTTCTGATGTAGCAAACATGTGAAAGGATGTTTAGAAAAATTATAAATATGACTCCACAGACAGTGGGAGCTCAAACATTGGCTTGCCTTGCTCTTCATCGCTAGTCTTTACTGATGACATGTATGCATTGGTTCGTCTTACACTGGTTGCTGAGCTTTGCTTGTGGTGACTTAATAGAGAGAAACTTCCCAAAGAACTTCTCATGAGATTCCTGTGGCTTCTTGCTGCTTCCATGGACTCAGGCTAGTGGCAAGCCTCATGGTTTCTTCTGGATTGAACTGCCCTTGCTGTTTCATGTGATATCTGCCAAGTGGACTGCACTGCACCTGCTGATTCATGTTTGGTACTTGCTAATGGACTGGATTGCGAACAACGAAGATCAGAGTCGTTTCAGAGAACTATTTCTAGACATGTCCCATTCCCCTGGATCCTAATAACCTTTCTTCCACACTACCTCTGGTTGCTGGTGTGCTTGAGGAGAGATTGAACCCTTAATAAAGTAGGTTGAGAAAAATGTGTGCCTACACTTAGTGCTCACAGCAAATAGTATTCATGAGAACTGAAAAACAGCACACATCAAGTGTACAGTGTCATGTCTCACCCACCGAGTCCCTTGTAGTTGCTAAGGAGCAAGCTATGATTTTCTGGTAAACACCAAATACCCTCTAGCAATTATCTTAGTGTATGTAAAATGTATGTACTTCTAACATGTTATTATTGCCATTTTGTATATAAGGAAACAAATAGAAAGAAACTCAGTGTTATCTTTCAAACTACATAAGTTGTGGTTATCTAAGTAGATCGTCCTCAAGTTCCATCTAACTCCAGGGCCAGAGCTGCTGTGCAGTCTTACACAGTTCCCCTTTTAAGATGATGATCTGTATAAAAACACCATTTATTTAGTTCTTAATTACACTTACTCTTTTTAAAACAGTATTTCTATATATGTTTAGGAACTATACAACAGCATGTGTTGATATAATATATTCCTATCTGCATATCTTATCTTTAGTTAGGTTTGGTTAGATTGAGAGACACTCAAACTGGCAGCAGAAATTGCAGTGCTGTGAGTTGCTCCTGTGGCACTGGTTGGAAGGTATGACAGATGCAAGGTTGAGGGGATCATGGAGACCAGCTGAGCTCAGGCCGTGTGGGGCAGGATGGAGTCACTGTGGAAAGTTCTGAGAGCTTCTGTGTGAAGCTTCAGTTATAATGGAGACTCCAGGATATCAAAGATTAGAATGGAAGCATTCTAATGAGATATGAATTACAGGGCTTGTGTTATTTTGTGTAGATATAAATCGAATTACTCAATGAATTACAGAATAAGGTTAGGGATCAGGGCTTTGGATCTACTTCTCTATGACTGGCACATGGTTTTCAAAAAATGGCTGTCTCTTCCCTCTACAGAGACATCCACCACTTTTCACATGGACAACCATAGTTCACTTCTTTTCCCCTTGAAATTAAGGTTCCCTTCAAATTTGCTTTGATTAGGAAAATATAGGCAAAATTGGTTAAGTCTCATTTCTGGCCCACATTTTAAAAGGACTGCTCATTTCTGCTTCCTCCATTTTGGAAAGAGGCCACCAGATAAGAAGTCTGACTACCCTATGGTCTTGGTACTCTGTAAAGTCAGAGATAGCTATGTGGAGAGGCTGCATGGGAACTTGATCCAGCCCCTAGCTATAGTGTATACAAACAAGGCATGGGAAATGTGATCAGAGAAGTCATCTTGGATGTCTCAGCCCCAGACAATTGCATGCAGGACAGAAAAACCCCAAATTTGAGCCCAGCCTGGATTGCAAGCACTTGAGAATTAATGAACTATACCACATTAATTTTAGGGTAGTTAATTAATGTACAGCAAACATGTACTCACCTTCAATGGCAATACACTAAGACAAAAAGATGGTCTCTCCTTATGGACTTTTCTTCCTAGGAGTTTCTCACCTACTCACCTCGAGAAAGGTGGGACTCTGTAGTCCCCGAATGAGCAGCCATTGGTGTGTCCTGATCTGGTGCAGAGTGAGGTGGAGCAAAGAAGTGAATGGCAATGGAATGGGCTAGGACAGGCAGCTATCTGTGAGTTCCAGGAAGATGGTTGCAGAGAGAGAGAGAGAGAGAGAGAGAGAGAGAGAGAGAGATAGCTCTTTGCGAGCAAATGTTGCAGAGCCTTTCAGTCCGTTAAAGCCCACAGAATGCCCATAGGATTTAATAGTCAAGGAGTCACTGGTAGCCTGGGAAATAAATACAATGATAAAGTGAAGTTACAAATTGAAGCATTGTGGGAGGAAGAGTGGGTGACAGATGAGAGCATAAAGACGGTGGTTTGGAGCATAAACCCTGACAGGGTTGGCTGCCTAGCTTGGAGATAAAAAGAAGACTCTAAAAGTGGAAGGGGGATGCTTCCCTTTTATGTAACTGAATTCTAAGTAGTTTGTCCATTAAGTGCTTGCACTGTGTGGATCATAAGTTCCTTCACAGAACAGATTTCTAGCCTTTCACACTAAGTGTATGCGGGAGAGGGTTGTCAACGCACATACTAGTAAGGGGAAATTGAGGCACTGGAGGCGGAGTTGTGTGCTGCAGGTGGGAGTGAAATGGGGTGGGGGGGGTGATAGGAGATTTGGGGAAGATGGTTTCGTTTCATCCAATGTGCCCAGAGAACATTGTGTGATCTGAAACCACTGGAAGGATGGAATGGATGTGCAGAAGAACAAGCAGCTGCAAGGATTCAGATGGTAGCGAGCATTAGTGTGCCTTAGATTGCAGACATGGAAACGGCAGCATCCTTCCAACACTACCCATGCAGGAGAGACTGTTAAGTGGCTCCTTCCTGGGAATAGAAAGGCTGTTGTGCATAAATTTATTGGTGTGAGTTGAAACCGCAGAAGCACATGGGTGCTTTAAAGTCACATCGAAGAAACTGAGCCTAAGAACTATTTTATTATACTAGGAGATATTTGGCAGAGATGATGGGAGAGTCTGGGTGGAAGAGGGATGGAGGCTCTGTTCATTATGTCATAGCCAAAGACTCTTACTTTGAGATTAGTGGGGACAGGAGGTGACAGAAATCTTAACAGCATTGTAGTGGAAGCAGTTTGAGGACAGACTGAAGGGAGTGGGCCCCAGCAGGCTGCTGGTGAGTCAGGCAGCAGCAGACACAGTAGTGAGTGAAACAGGAGATACAGGCAGCAAGGTCTTCCTTAGCAGTGAGTGTGCTCTTATACTGTATTCCCCAGGAAGCAGGAGGTAAGAGGTGGGATGAAAACCTAGGAGTTGACTACTGTGCAAGAGTGCAAAGCAGGACTAATGTCGCTGGCCACTGGTGCCCTCCTATTTGTCCATCTGGACTTCTGACCATCCATCCACACATTCCTTCATCTGGATCCATTCCCAACCCTTAACACCTGCAGTTGGACTGAACTCTACAGAGTCTTCTCAGCCTTATGACAGCCACCTGCTCCTGGTACCTTTTCTTCTACCTGCAGCTGGTCTCTGTCCCCTAGCTTGTCAACAGACTCCATTTATAGTCCTATCAGGCAAATTCTGAAGCCTTTTGAACTCTACTCTAGTCTCTTTAACCCTTCGTAGCCATTCTGTAACCCACAATATACATATGTACAGATATAGTTGCTGCACAGTATATGATGCTAGTTAGTATTAATTTAAAGGTTGGGATAAAAGAAGATCTGTCTACCTAGGCAGGGTGACCAAGAAAGCAAGATTGTCTGGCAAATGGCTGCCCTTGAAACCAGCGTGCTGTGGAGAGAATCTGTTGCTATTCAGTAGGATCTGACCCTGTAGACAGACCAGGCACTCCTCTGTCTCTCACATAGCATTCTCCTAAGGGAACTTGCTCAAAATAATAAGTTAGAATCAGAATGAGAGCCTGAACCCACGTTCTCAAGCTCCAAGGCTTCTAGTTCTTGAGCGGAGCATGAGCCCCTCCCCTTGGCTGTCTTTGTAAAGAGCACACAGAAGACTGAAGCAGGTGATGCTGCTGCAGCACCCATGTCTCTGGAGGAAGCTGCTCTGCTCTGGGAGCATTGCCATTGCTAGGGTTTGTACTTTAAGCTTCACAGATAAACTCAGGACATGTTTAGTGTTATTAGTTAATTGTGAGAGTGATCTTTTCTTAAGCTGAATTGTTGGATCAGTCAATAACCAATAATGTACATACCACTCAGGCTGGAGGATCAGAGTTCAAATCCCCAGCACTCATGTGAAAGTACTCCTGTCATCCCAGCACTGGGAAAGTAGGAATAAAGGATATGCTCTCAGGACATCCTGGTCTAAGCGTGAGCTCAGGTACAGGAAGAGAATCCATCTCAAAAAGTAAGGTGGGCAGGGTGTGGGAGATGACACAGTTGAGTAAAAGTACATACTGCCCAGGCAGAGGACCTGGGCTCAGTTCCCAGCACTCATGTCAGGCAGCTTACAACCTCCTGTAACTGCAGCTCCAGGGGCTCCAATGCCCTCTTCTGGCATCAGTAGGCATTGCACACACATGCATACAACCACAGACAGATGTACAAACAAGAACAAATTAAGTCTTAAAACTGAGAGGAGGAATTTGCTGCATGTCTTCCTGTCATATCTGCAGAGGAAGCAGTTACCTGAATATTCTTCTGGTAAGGAGCAGTGATCCATCTAAAATGAACCAGAAACTAAGGGAAAACACTTAACACCAAGACTGCTTCTGAACTCTGAGCATCATAGTTCATAGCCAGACAAGCTATGAGACCCACATTTTATTTCTGGTTTTGTTTTGTTTTTGGCTGAGTTGATACTACAGAAACACCAAGCTGTTAATAACTATAGAATACTTAGGAACCATGGGTTACAATATTTGAAAAACACGGCATAGCTACAAATAACGTTTATGTTATAGGATTTAAACATTTTTTTATTGTTTCTGAGAATGAAGTAACCACAGACCTATCTCAGCCACTCTCTGCCCAATGCTTTCGCTTCCTTAATGCAAGAAGGAAAACATTCTGAAAAATATATGAGCAGATATGGTTTTCTGCATATTTAAAATGAAATTGCTCAATCCATCAAGATATCTTCCCTAAGAGAACTGATTGGAAGGGGTGACGTGTGCCTCTTGCTTTTGAGAGAAGCCCGAGTGATACCGTTAATCGACTTTCATTTTCTGAGCTGTCTGTTTGGAAGGAAGTTTTCATTACTCCCTCTGAGACACTCTGGTAACTTTCCATTCTGTAGGATTATCTCCCCTTACCCAGATACCCAGTGCCCCTTCCTCCATATGACTTTAGTACCATGCATGCCTGCTGTTTCTCCCTAGGTTGTGTTCCTGACACACTAATGCTGTTCAGTCTGAGTCTACTGTGATACTGATAATAGATAGGGTGACTTACTGGAATTTTCCATTCTCCCCTATGCCTAAATTGAAACAAAATATTTCCATTTTGAAATATACTACAAGGGCTGGAGAGATGGCTCAGCAGTTAAGAGCACTTGCTGCTCTTCTAGAGGACCAGAGTTTGACTTGTAACACATATGGCAAGCAGCATACAACTTCCTGTAACTCCAGCTCCTGAGACCCAATGGCCCTCTTCTAGCCTGTACAAGCATCTGCACACATATGACTATATTCATGCAGATTCATATGTACACATAAATAAAATGCATAATTAAAAGTATCTGCAAATGAGAGGCTTGCAGAAATGTCACAGTGTGTCAAGGTACAAATATATTCCTGCAGGTTGTCCTCTGAGCACTACATGTTCACCATGGCATGCATACTTTCACAAATGGACTCACAATAAGTTAATAAAATTCAATAAACTTTTTCCCAATTTTCAAACTAGGACGTGAAGTTGTGAAAAGCATCTTTATAATGTTAGCGCACACTTTACTTGCCTCCATGCATAAACCTAAAATCTGTAGTATTCCTGAAATGTAGCATTGTAAACCTAAATATCCATATTCAACGACATGACAATATTCAAGTGTCTACCTAAAAATAGCAAAGAGTCTGAATGATGAGCAAAGTTAGGAGGAAGACAGTGAGCAAAAGAAGTCCGGATAGAAAGCTGCTTGTAGAAAGATGGTGGGCAGCTGCTGCAAGGAGACTGTCACCCACCCCAGCCCATGACCAAATCAGGACAACTGGAGAAAAGCAGTGCATGCTGAGTCTTTGGTCATAACCAAAATTATGAATAAACCTTTATAAATCCTTTCTGAGAAAAATGAAGGACTGAATAAAGGAATGAATAGAGAAGGAGGAAGAATTCTTTCTCACAGAAGAGCTACAATTAGCAAGGAAAGAGTGTCAAGGACAGAAAAGTAACCACTAGAGACCCAGGCTGCTGCAGGCCTCTTTGTGTTCATGTGGAAATGAGTGAGGAGAAGCTTAAGGTGAAAGAACACTGGCGTACCTGTAGGATGTGCCAAGGAAGTGTTTCCTAAGAGATGGGGAAACCTCTCAGTCTCAAGTGCTTGCTCTGCAGCATGAAAATTGAGTTTGCATTCCAGGCATTTTGGTGCCGTTATAATCCCAACCCTAGAAAAAAGACAGGATCTCTGGCATCCATTGGCCAACCTAGTTTACCTACTTAGCTAGTTCTAAATCCTATGAGAGACCCTATCATAAAAATCCAGATTACACAGCTCCTCAAAAAGGACACTTGAGGTTGACTTCTGGATCTACATCTGAACACAAAATGTGCATGCATACTTACCTGCACACCTAAGTAAGCACCTGCACACACACTAACATGTATCTGTATGTGCACACACATGCCCACACATACACACACCTATTAATTACAAAGAAAGCAACCCCAACGAAATCTCTCTAACCCAGTGATCCCTTCAGCTATTTACTCAGCAAAGTGATGGTGTTGTGATCCCCACCAAGACAAGGCACAGGCTAGTCACATGATGGCATTGACACCCTATCTTTGAGACATTTCCTTTCATGTCTACAACCTAAACCTGGGTCTCACAAAGCCATATTGAAGAATATGCCACAAACAACTTGACCATTGTTCTTCCCAAGTGTGAAAGTCAGAAAAGAAAAGTAGGGGAAGAGAGGCCATTTTAGATGGAAGAGATTATTGTGACAGAGTTCACAGTCAACATAAGACCTAGACTGGATCCTGGACCAGAAAAAAAAATCAGCAGAAAAACTAGTAACAGCTGAAATAAGCACAAAGTGAGATTTGAGTCTTGTGTTTTCTTAAACTCTTGTGTACACAATGTTGGTTTTCTAGCTTTGACAGTTGTTCTATGGTGGTGGATGCTAGGAACAGTGGAAAGTGCTGACAGGTGATCAGGAAATACATGCACTTCACAAACCTTTTCTGTAGGTTCAAAGTGGTTAAAGGACAGTTTGTGTTAAGCTTCAAGGCTTCCATGAGTTCAGGACACTGTTTTTAAACATCCAGTAACTCAGGTGAATCTTATGACTTAAGCCTATGTTTTTATCTTGCCATAAGTAGGCCATTGTCCAAAGCTAGGGTGTGCTTATATTTGGAGTGGTCTTGCCCTGGCAGTGTTACATTGGTTTGTTTATAATCAATTTCATGTGAAACTTTTATACACCTGACTTTTCCACTCAAGTTCAAACCTGTCAGTGTGAATTCTCTTTGCCTTATTTCCATACTTTCCCTTTGCTAACAAATCTTCCCAGAACTCAGAGGCTTAAAACATCAGTGGACACCAGCCATGATTCTCACGGCTCCATCCTTAGGTTGTCCATAAAGTGATGGTCAGGCTGTCATCTGGGCAGGAAGATCTGAAACTCCCTTGGGACCAGCAAGTTGACTTCTAAGATGGCTGGGTTGCACATATGCAAGGTGGACGGATCTGGTGCTGGGAGAGTTCACATCTCCACAGTAAAGCTTGAGTGAGTTCATGAGAAGGCTACCATGTCACAGGCCTGAAATGTCACAGATCTGAAAGCCAGGCTGAAGGTGTTGAGCTGTCATCAGGCACAACGTGGAACCTCAACCTGCCTCCTACTCAGCAGTAATGTTCTGTCTGCTCATCTTCCTGTTGTTGACCAATCCATTCTATTTACTCTTGTAAAGCTCCGAGTTACCCCAGCAACAGCAGCCCAGAAGCAGCTTGGAGCCAGCACCTGCAGGAGTTTCAGACACTGGGATGTCTCCACACTTGGCTTCTCAAGAGGTACGTCAAGTACGGTAAGGGAGATGATGGTGTTAGCTACACCCCTCACTCCACTGTTCTTGTCTGGCATTTCATTTGCGTATTGTTTTAACCTAGATGTTTTCATGACCACCTCTAAGTAGCTGTCTAATTTTCACTATCTGCTGCAATCAGAAGCACCAGAAATGCTTTGATCAGACACAGATCCCATCAGACTTTACATTTCTAAGACATTTTTAGTTGCTGCTCATGGTATCTTTTCTGAACCTTTGAACTTGATTCTTAGTAATGAGAATTCTGTTTGGGGCAGTGTCTTAGTCAGGGTTTATATTCCTGCACAAAACATCCTTACCAAGAAGTAAGTTGGGGAGGAAAGGATTTATTCAGCTTACACGTACACATTGCTGCTCATCATCAAAGGAAGTCAGGACAGGAACTCACAAAAGGTAGGAACTTGGAGGCAGGAGTGAATGCAGAAGCCATGGAGGAATGCTGCTTACTGGCTTGCTTCCTCTGGCTTGCTCAGCTTGCTTTCTTGATCACTAATTGAGAAAATGCCAAATGCCTTACAGCTGATCTCATGGAGACACTTCCTTAAGGGAGACTCCCTTCTCTGTGAAAGCTCCAGCTGTGTCAAGTTGACACACAAAACCAGCCAGTACAGGTAGCAAACAGGAGTGTGTGCGGGTTTGAGGGATGCAAAATAAACATTTGAAGAATGTATGTGACTTAGTTACAAATCACACCAGACTTATATGGACATTTACTGTTCTTTTACTCAGCCTACATGCTAGGCAGTTGTCCAATACTGTGACACAGATGCCAGTAAAAGGCCAGGGATCTGGCTACATGTTTCTCTTGGCTGAGGTCATGTTTCACACTGGGCTACCCTGCTTTCCCTACACCAGTTTTGGGTCTGCATAGTTGCCTGGACAGCAGCTACCTATCCAGAGACACTGCCTGACAGATGAAGGTGAAAGCCAGAACTCGGTAAACAATCTTTGTTGTAGAAGCTGAGGAGAAAGGATGATTATGAAGATCTGTAGAACTGTTCATGCTCCCTGCTGTCACTGTCCACTGAGCTGATCCTCTGAATGCTGAGGCATTTAAAATGAGAAGAATGAGGTCACAAGACAGAGAGCCAGAGGAGATGTGAACTGTTAGTGTTGGTGACTACTGAGCTTCAGTTTGCCTGTGTCCTCATCAAACATCAAGCACCAAGACAGAGTATGGTGCCAGGCAAAATGACTGAGGGCTTCCTATACAGGATGGAAGAAGAAAGGGGGGGAGGGAGGGGGGGAGGGGGAGAGAGAGAAAGAGAGAGAGAGAGACAGAGAGAGAGAGACAGAGACAGAGAGAGACAGAGAGAGACAGAGACAGAAAGACAGAGAGAGACACAGAGAGAGAGAGACAGAGAGAGAGACAGAGACAGAGGTGTATTGAGGGGAGAAGAGAAAGGGAGAGAGCTAGGAAGGGAGAATCAGTTCTTCCCCCCTCCCACTCCCAGCACATATAAAGCACACCCACCTCAGTGAAAATTTTCATTATAACAAATTATCTTTGTGGACAAGAACACATTCTAAGTCTGTGACAGTTCTGAATCATATGAAATAAATTACTTTTCTGTCTCATTAAAACAAGAGAATTAATTTAAGCCATTCAGTTACATCTAAAGACCAAAACCAAATTTTCTTGTTTTTCTTTAAGAAAATATAAAGGAAGAAAAAAAATGAACTCTTCTTGATATCACTGTGTGTTGGAAGGAGTATTATTTTGTTTTTTAATTAATCCTTTTTAAACACCAAAAAAGGAGAGAGATAAGTTTTGAAAAGTGAAACAAGATGTTCCTAATAGTTCCTCTTTTGATATAAAAATTTAGAACATCTTTAAAACAAATCTGTCCATCATAAATCTGTGTGCTGAGTTTCTGTGTGTATCATAGAGGGTGGAGCTATGATAGTAGGGGCGGGGCCCACAGAGTGAGAATGTCTCTGAAATATGGAGCTTTCATCTGCAACCATAATTAAATCAAGCTATGGTAAGTTTTATGAGAACACACGGAAAGAAGCTAAAAAGCAAACAAGGAAACAAGGTGAAGTAATCTTTTTAGGTAGATGAACAAATGGATGGACAGACAGACAGATGGACAGACAGGAAGATTTAACTTTAGCCACCGGAGATATTCTTGGGATGCATTCATGGGGAAGCGTGTGAGTTGCAGCACCAAAGGGCTATACTCCTCCAATTTGTCTGGTCATTTTCACAGTCTGGTTTTTTATTCTGTGCATATGTGTGCTGGCAGACTTAAGTATGTGTGAGGAACATTCTTGAAAGAGACAACAGCATTGGCACAGGCCATGATGAAAGAGGGCATGATCTGAGGAACAGAGGAAGGTTCTACTGAGAGGTAATGCATATGGCTGAACATGACCTTGAACCTCAGAAGAGGCCTTCTTTTTATTGTGCTCAAAAGGAAAACACTGTGTGGATACCTTTCTTCCATCTTTCCTCTTCATAGCTTTTAAAAGCTTTTATGGTTGCATAAGGCCATATTTCTTCCAGACTCTGGATATATCACTCTTGCCCTGGTTTCATTTTCTGTCGCTGTTGCAAAACACTCCCCCAAAACATCTCAGGGTAGAAGGTGTTTATTTTATCTTACAAATTACAGTCCCTTATCAAGGAAAACCAAGGCAGGAACTCAAGGCTTTTGCATCAGCTCCTGGAGTCAGGAGCAGATGCAATAGCCATGGAGGAGTGCTGCTTACTGGCTTGCTCCCCCTGGCTTGCTCAGAAGGCTTTCTTATAGTACCTATAATCACCTTCCCAGGGGCAGTGCCACCCACAGTGAGCTGGGCCCTTCCACATAAATCATTAATCGAGACAATACCTTCCCAGACTTGCTTACAGGTCAGTCTGATGGAGGCAATTCCTTAATTGAAGTTCACTCTTTATCCAGGCAACACCATTTTATGTCAGTTTTAACAAACAACAAGCCACTAACCAATCCAGCTTTCTCCCCAATACTATGATGTTACAGCTTATTTTCACTCTAGCTTTTTGTGAGTATACAGTTAAACTCATTAAATTAAATGTGACTTCCGCTTCTACATTGCAACTGATTTTTAGCAAATTATCACTTGTCTGTTGCTTCCATCAAATCAAGGAAGAATATTCGCTTTTCTTGAGAGATTACTGATGCTGCCCACCCGCACTGATTCTGTCACTCTGTGAGGTCCTGTTTTCTTCACATTTGTTAGTCAAAACAACATGTCTAAAGATGTTGAGCAGATGTGAGAAGCAGGCTGTCTCCTCTTCAGCCAGCTGCTAAAAATAGTTGAAAAACTGTAGAATAAGACCAGTCTTCTCACTGTTTTCTTTTGTTTTTGAAAAAAAATGTAGTAATCTTGAACACGTTATTCATCTTATCAAGAAATGGCTAATCGGTTATCATTTTAAATGATACTTTCCCAGGGGTGGCATTTTAAATGAAGTAATGAACAAATGTTTCTTCTACTTACTGTAATTCCAATAAGGTAATAACAATTGATATTTAAAGATTTCTCCAGAGGCCTTTAAGACTGTGAAGGAAGGGTCATGGGACTAGGATCCTTTTAAAAACAATGACACAGAAAGAAATGGAAAGTGATGCTGCTTCCACGGTTCCTGGCAGAGTGGGAGACCCCAGTGATGTGGGGAGGCTTTGCAAGGGTCTGCACACCCTGCCTTGTGGATGGACTTGTGCTGAACCCATATCCCTTTGATTAGAATATCTTCATTAAAATTCCCCTCCCACTGGGCCACCAGCACAGTATTGTCTTTGCCTGTTTTGATTTTTTCTGCTCAGTGTGCGTGCATGTATAAGCTAGTCCTGAGATGACAATTATCTGTGGATTTCTTACCTTGGAAGAATAGAGAGAGATTCAGGTGACCTTGCCACAATGAGAGTGGCAAGTGGGAATATGGAAGGTGGGACTGTAAGCACAGATGCCACTGCCTTGCCCTTTGTGTCCCATGGCAACACCTGAGTCCTTAGTGTTCCTAACCACGTGCACTATGCCTGGATAGATCTCGGTGTCAGATAAACAGCAAACATTTCAATTGGTATAATTATTTTCCCACTAATGCATTCTTCTCCAACTGGGTTCACTGAGTCTCAAAATTCTTGCTCCTTGGGAATAAATGTTATGTGGCTCAGTGAGCAATTTTTATTTCATTCATTGCTTTTCAAAGTGTCTACTAAGTGCTTTGCACTTTGAAAGGATATGGAGAGATCACTATAGTTTTAAAGGATTATTCAAAACCACTTTCTCTTAATGAAATTTGGTGGTGTTGATAGAGGTGATCATTGAACTGGGGTGGTATTTGATACATATTTTCATAAGCTCCCTGGGGAAGATGTTTTTTTCATGCTGCAACTTTTCTATTAAGAATATAGTTTCTAGTCCTGCGTATCCGTCTCCATGACATTCTTTGTCTTTCATGTAAGCAATATGTCTGCATTTCTTCATAATAAGTTAAGGAGTTACAAGCGCTACCTTTGATTGAGATCATTCACTCAATCCAATTCCCAGTTGCCAGGTGCTGTCCACGGTACTGAAATGCCAGCCTGCCAGGAAGACTCTCTGTCTTGAGGAGACAGGTGATAGACATGCACATGAAAGATCTGCTGGTGCATAGTCCTGAGGAAAAAAACAAAGTATGAGGCAGTGCAAGGGTGCACTTGGTTTGAAATTAGCTGTGCCACTTGGGGAAGGGCTCTTTAATGAGATGGTTCTTCTGCAACGGCAAATTGAATAAAGCAAGAGAAGGAGTAGAGAGGCTATCCTAGGAAGAGCTTTGAAGGCAGAGGCACAGACGAGCAGCTCTCAGATAAGAAATTAAACACACACACACACACACACACACACGCACACATTCTTTAATATAAAGAAGAGGATATGATTTTTGACAGAGAGTTGAGGATACTGGGAGAAACTGTATAAGAAGAGGGGGGAAATGATGCAAATATAGTACTCATGTATTAAATTCTCAAAAAATAAAATTTTTAAATTGAACAAAGGCAAATCGTTGTCCAGTCAGAGAGGTGGTGGGAAGGCCAATGTGTCCTGACCCCAGTGAGTGAGGAGGAGGATGGTAAGGAAGCCTGTCTGTTCCAAAGGGACAGTGAAGTATGGGCAGAGTATTAGACTACTGTTAAACTCCTCTCTTTAAGCTATATTTCACAACCCCATGTAGGAGTATAACTGAGTATGGTGGTTGGAGAATAGGTGATATCAGTAAAAGGTCTCCAGCCAGCGCAATGACCAAGAATTAATTTGAAACAGAATGTCCTGAGCTGGCAATGTTCCTGGTAGCATACACTTGTGCTGCCCTGTGCAGCATCACTGCAGTCTTGCTTTTGAACTTCCAGCATGCACACACTGCACATTGCATGCTGTCATGCCAGATAATGCTAGCCCAAACTTGTCTAGAGACCCTTGGATCTGGTCTAAGACTATTGTCTGTCATAAATTACAATATTCTACTGCACAGAGAAAAAATTTTTCCCTTGTAGAAACAATGCTTCAGTTACAGAAAACAGACTTTGATATGTTTAATGTTTAAAACTCTCATATATTTATATAATGATTTCCATTTATGTCATTTCATTCCCATTTCTCAGTCCCTTCCCTCTTCCTCTGGAGTCCTTCTTCTCAACCAATGTCTCTTATACTTTTACATCTTCTTTTTATGTGTGGCCATTGAGTTTAATTAGAATTTCATGCCTGTGTGTGGTTGGGGCCCATTTCCTAAGCAAGAGAAACTACAGAATATGACACACGATTGTTACTTCCTAGTAGCCCCTCATGGAGAGATGGGTCTCATGTCCTCCCCCTACTCATTAGGAAATGCTTGGGGGCCTAGTCTTGTGGAGATCTTGTGCAGATGTTCACAGAGGTAGTGATTTCATGACTGCGTAGGGTATGTTGTATCCAGGTGGCATCTTTTCTTTTACTGTAATCTCCCCATTCTCAAGCTTTTACACCATCAATCCCTTCTGCAATGTTCCCCAGGCTATGGTAGGGTGACCCAGCTGCCTCACACAGGGTGAGCACCTCACCATCACACATTCTCAGCACAGAGGCCAGTTATGACAAACAAAGACTATTATTCTCCTCACCATTTCTCAGCATGTGACTTTGGTTTGGATTGTTCTAGAATGTTTGATTTTTAAAGGTTGCTATTAGAATTATTGACTTAGAATTTTATAGAAGTTATTGCATGAGTTTTATCTTCTGATAAGAAAAGGTTTTCTAATAGCTTCTGAAATGTTCCTAAACATATTTCAGCCGTTTTAAACTACACACATATACAAAGTAGCATTCAGAGGATTGATGATAATAAAATCAAAACATTGAACCACTCTGAGAAATGTTGAAGGTGGTTTTTCCCGCACAATCAAATATTCTGCAAATATTTAATTCCTTCGTAAAAATAAATAATTTTTTATAATTATTTAAATAAATAAATAAATAAATAATTTCAATAATTATTTTAATTTTATGTATCTCTGTGTGTACACACAAGTGTGAGTGCGGGTGAAACTGCCTACTAAGGCCAGAAGATGGTATCGGATACCTAGGAGCTGGAATTACAGGCAGTTGTGAAACATCTTATGTGGGTGCTGGGAACCAAACACTGGTGCTCTGCAAGAGCAGGCACTCTTAATCACTGAGCCATCTTTCCAGCTTCTTCATTTCATTTTTAGTTGTACATGTATGTTTAGTTTATAACAGCTTTGTTATGGTGACAAGATAGAGTTCGGTCAATATTGGACACATAGGATTATCAGCCATAAAGAGGCTGAAATACCACAGTAACAATGGCTAGCATGTGAGGAGCTTTGAAAGGAGCCCCTGACCATTTGAACTTGGAGACAGGCTTGGGTGGTATCTAGAGCAACAGTGAGTGTGAACCACAGATATGTGAGCTTCAGGCACCCTTAGATGGAGAATGTTGAACAATGTGTCCAGGTAGCTCCTTGGGGAAATGTCAATTGGGGAAAAGGAGAAGAACAGGAGGGAAATCCCCTTATTTCAGCTCTGCAGCTTCCAGACTGTTCCTCTATAAATTCTGTTGCTGAACCATACTCACAAGCATCCTAAATAATGGCCTTTCTGCTGTCTGCTACTGCCCAACCTACAAAACTCTGTGGACACTAGCTGAATTACTTCATCAGAAGAAAAAAAACACTTTAAAATGTTATATAGTAAGAGACAACATTTTTTAAGAAGTTAGAAATGTCAGAGTGTTCCAAAGTTTTAATAAATCCATATATCATGCTTATCTTTCATCTATACTTGCCATAGAATTATTCCACCCACTGGGTATGAATAGTTCAATATTGTCTTGGTCAGATCTCAGGCACTATAAGAAAATACTAGAGATAATTGACTTTGTAATAGGAGAAGTTTCTCTGTCAGTCAGCTTTGGAGGTTTCAGCAATGTTTGATTAGCAAAGCCAAACTGTCCACCATGACTGGAAAGAAAAAGAGATCAGAGAAGAGGAATACTTTTAGTTCTGCCCATTGTGTCAAAGCTTTTCTTTAACAACATCAACATGTTGGCAGCCTAAGTACATGGCTTGAACCTGAAAATGGACCCCCTAGCCAGAGTTATTAAATTAACAGGCTGGCAAGCCAAGGACGGGTATGATTCTGCATAGAGCCTTACCAACCTAAGACATAAGTGCATTGGTTTTGATAACACATATTCCATGACAGGTAAGGAAGGCATTCTTGTCAGAACGACCTAAGACAGGCTCAGTCCTGTTAAGGAAATGAAAAAGGGGGAGAGGCAGAGAGCCTTTGGGGCTGCTTGGAAAGAATATGACATGGGCCAAGGACAAGGAAATGGGCTGCTTGGCAGGAATATGACATTGGCCAAGGACAAGGAAGTAGGCTTCAGGTAGGAATCTGACATTAGGCTAGAACAAAGAAGTAATTTCAGGTAGGAATCTAAATCTTAGGCTAGAACTAAGAAGTAATCTCAGACAGGAATCTAAATTTTAGGCTAGAACAAGGAAGTAGGCTTCAGACGTGAAAATGACCTAGGGCTAAGACAGGGAAGTAGGCTCAGATATTTTGGTCATCCTGATAAGCTCTTAGAAACAGTGATCACGGGAGTGTTCATGTAATTGGGTTTAGTGCTTGGCTTTCTCTTTGAGTATTTGTGTTTATTGTCTTGCTTGTTCCTTGACTATTTACATGTATTGTATTGCTAGACCCTCAATGTAGAACTGACCTTAATGCATGCATGTAATTAAAATGGTATAAAAGCTTAAAGGAGGAGGGGGGCTAGGGTAGAGGGTTCTAGGGAGGGGAAATGGGGAAAAGGAATAACATCTGTATTGTAAATAAATACAATATCCATTAAAAAAATGTTTTTAAAAAGTTCCTTTTAGGTGACCAGCATGGTCCATTGAAGTGACTGTCATGATCAATTGCAAAGGAAAGTATGAAGCAGAAAGCACAGTTGCCACAGAGAACCTGCCCCGAAAGGAGTCCTCAGCTGGCTATCTCAATGTTTAGCTTTGAATTGAGGCTAGTTTTAAACATCATTTTTGTACCTTTTACAAACAAACCTCAATCCTCCTGCCCACACAGCATCGGCTTTCAAGATGAGAGCCTGGGGAGAATGCAGAGACATGATGAGGATGTGGAAATGCTCCCTCTCCCACCCACTCAGCAATTTTAAGGCAGCTCCCGGATATTTCTATGGGTGAATTCTCCCTTGCTTGCCTTAGATCTGAAGTTGTGTGAGCCCCAGATCATGGGGAATGCCAGCTCAAAATCATGCAATGTGAGAAGGCCATGAAAAGGGACTGGCTTGGGAATTATTAAGCACTCACAGATACAATTAAATCTATATTTTATCTAGGTAAAATTTGGTGAAATATTTAATGATCAAAATCCATCAATGCCAGGTGGCTCTGCAGGTACAGATCTCTAAGTGTCCATTGAGATTTAATATCTATCTGAAGGCTCTGTCAGGTTCAGTGGAGAGCTGCCACCCCCATTTCCCCCAGACAATGGGATTTGAGTGTCCTTACACCATTCACTGTTGTGTCTGTGACCTTCATTCATGTGTATGCATGTTTGCAGAAAACACAGTTGTCTGAATTTGAGGGAATTTTTTACAGTGTAGAGTCAGGAGCACGACTCTCCTGGTTTGGTCCTCATGTTTGTCACAGACCTTGATAGCTCTATAACCTGTGTGCCTGAGTTTCTGCAACTATAAGACAAGAATGGAGGTAGTCTGTATAACACTTGGATTGGATTTAGACTAGCTATTACTTCTGGATCTTTTTTAGATTTATTGATTTTATTTGGATGAGTGTTTTTGCCTGCACGTCTGTAGGTACACCTTGCACAGCCTGGTATCCATAGAAATCAGAGAAGGGCATTGGATCTCTGAGAATTGTAGTTATATGTGGTTGTGAGCTATAATGTGGGTGCTGGAAACTGAACTTAGATCTTCTGCATGAACAGGAAGTCCTCTTACTCACTGAGCCCTTTCACCAGTCTCTATGAATTATTTTGAACAGTGTCTGGCATGTAATAAGTACTATAGAACATTAGTAATTATTGTAACTGTTAATATCTAAAATATTAATACATTTGAAAGAGTTTCATAGTTATACAATATTTCACAGTTAGCCATTATAATACAATATAATTAGTTACTAGATTATAAAAACTATAACTATAATATATGTTATATAGTAATGTAGTTGAAATAATTTCTGAAATTCTATAATGCTAATTATATGTCATACAGTAATTAATATTAAATATAATATTAAATACATACATTTATGTGAACAAAAGTATTGACTAAATGATGAGATCAAGTTAAATGTAATTTATAATGTCTTTTTCTAGCATCTTGGCATATAGTGTATAAGCTCACTGGGAGTGAACACATTCCAGTTTGGATACCATTTCTGTCAGGGTGAATGATTGTAGGACCATCTACTGGAGCATGGGAAGCCTCTTGGGCACCACATTCCTGCACAAAACTGACTCTCCATCAAAAGTCAACTGTCAATAGATATAGACCCCCATTTAGGGGCTCAGACAATAAATTTCTTAAGTTCTTTTGGGCCTCACAGTCTCTCTGACAGATCCTCAACACAGGCAGCAGAAGTCAATTTTAAATGGATGTAGGCATGTCCTCATAAATTGTTATTGATGAGTTGTATTTTGCCTATACTTGCCCAGAGGGCAGAGCCTGGTGACCATGTGAAGATGTCAGTTCTTGGAGCCCTGTCAGTGGCCTTGACAGTGAGCATTCCAGCACTGGAGCCTAAGCAGAGCCCTAAGGACTCACAGACAGCCTTTAAGGATTCTCACCCACATGAGTGAATCTAGGCACAGAGACTGGCACAGGCTTTCCTGAAGCTCAGATCTAACTACAAGTATTCAACTTCTTGGAAAATGTATGTCAACATATTTATTCTGGAGGCTTGAAAATAGTTTGAAAATCACTGTGACGTCAGGAATTATAGAAGAAATTGGAGCAGGGATCGAAGGCAAAGCATTGAGACAGTGAGTTCACAGTAAATATACCATGTTCTAACAAAGTGTGCTGAAGAGTTCACAGAGGTGAGTGATGTGGCTAAGCCTGTCAGTTGTGGTGAAAATGTCCATTTTATATAAAGGAAGTAGGAGGTGAATTGGCAACAGAGTTCTAACTTACAGCCAGAGGCTCATTTGAAATCTCTGTTTTTAACTCCACTTAGGATGGATGTGTATATGCCTATCAATGTGGAAATCACTAGATTCACTAGTAGCATAAACTATTCTGTAAGCATCTCTTCAAATATAATAAGCTGGACATGGTGGCATATGCCTTTAATCCCAACATTAGGGAGACTGAGGTGGGCAGGTCTCTGAGTTCTAGACCAGTCTGGTTTACAAAGTGAAGTACAAGCCAGCCAGAACTGCATAGTCAGGCGCTGTCTCAAAAACAAAACAAGCTAAAAATAGGAGTATACACTCACAAGTCCATGCCTAAATTCTCAGACCCATATGCACACCCAAGCATCCAGGAAGAGAGAACTGTCCAGCTGATATGGATTTAGAAGCCATTCTGATCTTGTTGGTGGAATCCTTTCTCTTTTCATGATGTCACCACCTGAATGATCCTAAACTGAGCTTTCAGGAAGTTACTCCTCTGCTCTAATAGCCCCAGCTGACACTGTGGGCGGAGACATCCCTACTACAAAGTGCAGGTTCAGAGCTGAAGCCATGAAGTTCAGAAAACTGTGTGAGACTTATAAAGATGAGTTCACTGGTGGTTCTGGCAGAGGCATCACAGGAAGTGAGGGAGATAGGCCTCTGCTGTGTATACATCAACACAGTGAGTATAATATCTGCATACAGAATAATAATGTCATGCAGTTAATACGCTGACAAGTGACTATATGGTTCTCGCATCCACAGTCGAGAGCAGAGAGAAATGGATGTGTGCATTCTTATTTGCCTGCTTGTGCTCAGTTCAATGTCTCCGCTCCTGTTTAGTGCCTCTTACCTAGGGAATGGACCCACAGCAGCCCAGGTGTGACCACATCATTTAATTTAATTAAGACAATTCCCCACAGACACACCCACAGGTCAACCCAATGGTGACTATCTCTCGTTGGACCTCTCTTTCTAAGGCACTTAAAGAAGATTTGTTTGGGTTTGCACTTTAAAGAGGTACAGTCCTTTACAGTGTGGGGGTGGGGTGGGGGAAGGATGGTGGCAGGAATTTGAGGCAGCTGGTCACATTTCATCTGCAGTCAGGAAGCAGAGAGAATACTAGTGTTCACTTTGCATTCTCTGTGTGTAATTTTATTCTGTCAAGTATCCTAACGTGAGGGATAATTTTGCTCATATTCATGATGAATCTTCTGCCTACGTTAAGCCTTCCTGGAAACACCTGCATAGACATGCCCAGAGATGTGTCCCTTAGGTGGTTTCAAATCCAGCAAAGTTGATGGTGAAGGTGGACCACCTTGTGTAACTTTTGAAAGGCATATTAAGCAATTCTGGGGGTTCCAAAGAAAGAAGCTTAGTGATGTCACAGAGTGTGTTACTTTGTCCACATCACCTCCTCTGTAGTAGATGTCTCCTCACTAAACACTCACACAGATCCCACCGCCCTTGTCATATGTGCCCATTTTCTTATTCTTTCTGTGTGCCTTTCTCTATCCCTCCTCCTCCTCCTCCCCTTTCTCTCCTCTTCCTCCTCCTCTTCCTCCCCTTTCTCTCATCCTCCTCCTCCTCCTCCTCCTCCTCCTCCTCCTCCTCCTCCCCTTCTTCTCCTTTACAAAATTTTCAAGTTATACCTCTTCCAGCTTTCTAACTACATAGCAAAGCCAACAATAGGCACCCATGCATCAGGGTAAAATCTTGCTCTGTTAAATCTCCTATGGCAGTGAGAAATGAGCAGTTTAATGTACTGCTTCAAGTTTTACCCACTGAGAGATCTTTTTCTCCTTATATTCAGTTTGACCCTGAGCAGACCTGCAACACTAGTCAATACCAGCACACAGTTAGACATGCCTATAAACTAGGCTTGAGGTTTTGTGTCCTAGACCAGTGGGGAATAAATAATGTCACAGGTGCCTGGACAGAGAAAAGGCAGTTACGGTGAAGAACTAGAAAAGACACGCTTATGTTCCTTAATCAAACACACCCAAACCTGTCCAAGCTGTGATGTGTACACTATTCTACTCATGGGAGATTATTGCAAGGGACTTACAATCTCCAGCCAGGTAACTCACAGCTGATGACAAAGCACATGCCGAGCTTCTGGACCTAGTTACATATACAGGCGTTACCAGTGTGTATCTTTAGATGGATTCATGGACTTGCCTCTGACTCCATATACCATCGTGTTTTCCACAGACACCTCAAGGATCATCCAGACTTTGAGCCACATTCTGAAGCCTGCAGGCACTGCAAATCCTCCGGGCACCTTCAACACTCTCAGTTCTACAGCGTAGTTGGGCTTAAAAATGATACCCAGCTCTGGTTAATGCTGTCTTTCAAATGCTCAAAGGTACCCTAAGAGCTCTGCTCTTTCTTATTGCTGATGGTAGTTGTGGGGCTTGAGGCAGGTGGCAGCGGCTTGCTTTGGAACTTGGATCATCAACCTTCCAAAAACATCCCTAGGGAGGTAGGTTCTGATTTTGGATGGAATTCATCTCCCACTCTCTGGATTGCATACACTGCACAAATATAGGTGTCCCCAGGCAGATCTAATTTGTGGAGTGGTATGGTATCCTGAGGGCTGCAAAGAAAATCAAGGTTTTAGAAAGCACAATGTATGAGAGAAAGAATGATATAAGACTGTGATGGTGTAGAGGGAAAAGTTATGGATACTGGGTATATAGAATCCTTTTTAGATATAAAATATTCTTTAGGCTTTCTTTAGGAATGTGGAAAGACCAGTCACCACTACTGGGACTGGCCGACCCGCAAAGAGAAAGGAAAGAATGCAATTTAGTCAGGTGGAACCAAGCTGAGAACCATAGTGACAGGGCAAGGCCGAAGTGACAGGGCAGGACTACATTCTTGAGAAAGATAAGCGTACAGAGAGTTTTCATCTGATCCTGACTCATGTAGGTTGGGTTCCTTTGGAATGTTCCACTATTTTTATGTTATACCACTCTAGCAACCCCCTCACCCCCTCCTCATTTCCTTGGTTTGTGGTTTTTCCCTTTAAAAACACCCCTCAAACTGGCAGTCAGGGTCAATTCAGCTCCTGCGTGGGCATACGAATTGACCGGCAACTAGTTGTCACACCCTAATAAACAACCTCGCAAATTGCTCCGGTACGTGGTGTCTCGAGCAGATTACTGGGTGGTCGTGACTTTCTGAGACTTGAGAGAGGGTCTCTCCTCTGGGGAGGTCTTCATTGGGGGCTCATCCGGGATTTTCGACCACCCTGATCTCTGAGACCCCCACTGGGAGGTAAGGGCACCGCGGTTTTGTTTGTGTCTTTTGTGTGTCTATCCGTCTCGTTTGGAATTCTGGAAAGTGCACTTCGGTGGTTTGGCTTGGCAGCTGTTTCTGTCCCGTAAGAGACAGCAAACCTTTTGTCTCGGCAGGAGGCGAATGGGTGACCAGCAGATGTGCTAGGATGGTTACCACTGCCACAACCTGGGAGACGTCCCAGGTGAGGAAGGGACCCCAGGGACGCCTGGTGGGTGCCCGTCTGGAGGCCGGGGAGGACACTGTGGTCCTCTTGCTAGAGGAGATGTGAGAGACCTCCTGGCCATCTGTTTTTCTGTATTGGTGTTGGCTTTCTCGGTTGAGACGGCTTTGTGTAGTTGTTTTGTCTGTGTTTTGTGTTACTCGTGATGTGATAGAGACAATGGACTGTGTGCTTGTGCTTGTGAGGTGTCTGTGCTCATGGTGTGGGGCAGTGTACTGTGTTTGTGAAGTTTCTGTGCGCCCATGACAGGGGTGACCGTCTATGTAGTCTGGTTTCTGTGCTCGTGGCAGGAGCAGGAACCAGGCAAGCCACTGAGGGCAGTTTTGAGACCCTGGGAGAGGGTCAGGTTACGAATTCCGGGAGGGAATTCGTGGGAAGTGGAAGCAGTGGGACAGATGTGTCGGCACACTGCAGGCCACAGTTCTCTAGAAGACACTCTGGAGTACGTTTGTATGAGAGATAGGGTCAGAAATGACCCCTTCTCTGTCTGAAGGTGGTCTATGGCCACTGCCGCCTGGGACAGCGTCTGTTGAAGCTCTCGTGGCTGTGTGTGTCTGGGTCTAATTCTGTGTTGTTCATTGCTGGTGATGTAAGAAATCTGTTAAATTAGGTCCAACATGGGCTGGCCATGTCATCTGGTCATTAGGTTCTCTCACCAGCAGTCTTTCATGTCTTGATTGTGTAACCTGTCTCTGCACCTGTGACAGGGGTGAGAACACTGTACCTGGTATATTTACCGCCCATGATGGGGGTGAACTGACTGTGTTTTTTCTGTTTTCTTGATGAACTGTTTGTGTGTTTTTGGACTGTGACTGACGTTATTTTGAACTGACTCTACTGTGCTAAATATCCTGAGTTAACAAGAGTTAACATGAGTTAACATGGCCATTGACAGAGAAATAGCTAAAACAATTGTCTGATCTCCGCGGTGTGTTAGCAAAAGAAAAGGAACTCTCTGGCTCCTACCGGAGAGATTCTTGGTTATGCTTTCTATGTCTATTGTGAGTCCTTGGCGCCAAATTTGTCCACGTGTGTCGTTGTCTGTCTTTGTTTTATTAGAATAAATGTCTGTTCTATGTTTCATGTTCAGAAAGATAAAAAGGGTTAAAACTTATAGGCAAGTCCCCCTGCTCTGTGGATAAAAATGAGGCACAGCAGGAGGAGCCCTGGCAAAAATGGTTCTTTGCACAGGCTGCTCTTGGAGAGGCTAAGAACTTTCTTGCTTTCTTGGTAAAGAAACTGATTTTTTTCTTCCCCCAAGATTGAAAAGGAGATTTCAGTGTAAGTTTTATCTGGGATCAGATAAGGCCTTGATGAACTACTTTAGGAATTTGTAGATAGGCCTAAATTAAGAACTTTCTAATTTGAGTTAGGACAAAGCTCAGAGAGGGCTCAGCAGAAGCTGGTGTGACATTCCTGTTGTCATGGTCACTCTGACTAGCCCCTGGAAAGGTGTTTTCTGGAATTTGTTTTATTGCCTTGCTTCTTCCTTGGGGAAGACAGATCAGCCTCAGACCCTAGGACATTTACAAGAGACAGTTTATGGTCCAGGAGCTATATAATGATTATGCTGGAGAAATTAGAATTACAACCTGACTTGCCTACTCCAGCTGCCATTCCAAGGAATGCATATGGAATTATTATAGATTTAGAAGAGTGTTTTTTTTTTTACTGTTCCTTTAAGATGAGAGGTTTACATGCAGTGAGTATGCTTGTAATTTTTTTTTTTTTGAGAGTCCATGAAGAGATATCACTAGAAAGTTTTGCCTCAAGGAATGGCTAATAGCCTTACAAGAAGTTAAGAGTAAAGAAAAGTAAAAACAAAAAAAACAGTTTCAATTGACTTTTAGAGCCCTGCCTTGGTCTCATTGATTATTGAGTTTAGCAGGTGACAAGGTGCTTCTTCTGAAATTACAGCCAGAAAAAGTAAGAAAATTTTGTTTGAAAAAAATATAAGCTGTGCATTTACTTCATTTTTGTTTATGACTGGTTTTTAAAGTATAAAAATGTTCTGCATGTCTTGGTTATAGATTATTTGGCCTATAAGGTATTGGGTATGGTTAAGAATTTGCAACCTTGGTAAAAGAAAGTTGGCTTAAAGCTGGTAACTCAGGTTTGGAGTCATTCAGAAACCAGATGTATAGAGATAGGATTTAAAACAATGTCTCTTATGAGTTATTAAAAGCTGCACTATCATGGATTCATGTATAAGAACTGACAGCCAACTTTGTAACCTGAAAGTAATGCATTTTAGTGTTGACTTTAGAGAAAATAGATTGTCTGCATTGTTAAAAATTGGTTTTGTTTCTCAAAATTATGGTTACACTCTAGTATTGCAAAAAGAAACTTAAAAAAAGTATAGTGAAACAGTGGCTGCATTTGGCAGTTCAATCGTGAGCTCCAGAAATTTTGACTCACTCATGTTTATGGTTGAAAAGAAGATAGAGCAGGTGGAAATGATTGCTAGAGTAAGAAAAAATAAGAACAGCTGTGACACAGTACCAGCCTGCTGTCAATTAGATACAGTGGTAGAGACAAATCTGACCCCCCCCTTAAGAAAGAGAGGAGATATCTGTGGGGGTCTTAGAAGACTCATCACCCTTCCTTTCCAGACAACCCAGCCAGTCTGCCGTGACTGGTAGAGTCTTTGATGTTTTCCCTCCAGCCCACCTGGGATGATTGTCAATAGCATTTACAGGTTCTCTTTACTACTGAAGAGAAGGAAAGAATTCTGTTAGAAGCCTGTAAGAACGTTCCTGGTGACAACGGGCAGCCTATGCAGCTTCCCAATGAGATTGATGCCGGATTCCCCCTTACTTGCAGGTAAGGGGCGGCTGGTAGTCTACCATCGGGCTCTAGCAGGTCTCCAAGGGCAGCGAGATGGCCCACCAATTTGGTCAAGGTAAGAGAAGTCCTTCAGGGACCAAACGAGCCACTGTCTGTGTTTCTTGAGAGGTTACTGAAAGATTTAGTTAAAGAGGCAGAGAAAGTATACTATAAGAAGGAAAGAAGAGAGAGAAAAAGGCAGATAAAATTGCAGGCAGGAAGGATTTTGGCCGCAGTGTAGGAGAGAAAGACAAGAGATAGGATAAGAACTAGACAGACAGAGAACCTGGGTGACAAAGGCGGAAGCCCCAGATATCAGTGAATGGCTAGCAGAATTCCCAAAAGTTTGGGTTGAAACTGAAGAAGCCAGACACTAATGATTACAAGCCAATACAAGATCTAAGAAAAGTCAATAAGAGAATACAAGACACTTAACCTCCTCAGTTCGCTCCCCCCAGAGAGGACTTTTGGCAGCATCAACTTTCCAGCAGCCCCCTGACTGATGGATGACTAATACTCGCATGATGCACTATCAGAGCCTGTTGTTGACTGAAAGGGGTGATCTTTGCACCCCCGGGCATCTTGAATCCTGCCACCTTGCTGCCTGTGACTGACGACTCTTCTCCCATCCATCACTGTGTTGATATCCTGGCAGAAGAAACAGGTACTCGGAGCGACCTGAAGGACCAGCCCTGGCCAGGAAGTCTGAACTGCTATACAGATGGCAGCAGTTTTGTGGTGGAAGGTAAGCGAATGGCGGGAGATTCAGTGGCAGATGGAAAGCGAGTACCGATATGCCTTTGCCACGGCTCATATACATGGTGCAATCTGTAGACAAAGAGGGCTGCTGACAACTACAGAAATACTGAGCCTCTTTGAACCAAAACCAAAGGGCTCAGGACACTGTTGCAAAAAGGAAATCAGATGGCTGACATGGCTGCCTAGAAAGCTGCCCAGGGAGCAATGATTCTAGCAGTAAGGGTTCCAGAGACTATTTTGACACTCGAGATACCAGTTTCAGATATGCCACCAACGACCATCAAGTGATGGACAATTTGGGCTTTCACTCTGAAACCCCTTATGGGGTAATAAAAAACTGAGATGGTAAATTAATTCTCCCACAAGAAGAAGGACTGTCTGATTTGGTGAAAGCTGTGGTGAGAAACTATAGAGCTTGTGCCTTAACCAATGGGAAGAGACTGAGGGGCGACTGGCCCAGAGCTTACTGGGAGATGGACTTCACAGAAGTCAAGCTGGCAAAATATGGAAAGAAGATCCTGGAAGAAATCTTTCCAAGGTTTGGAATACCCAAGGTAACTAACTGGGTCTGTTAATGGTCTTTGTTGCCCAGTTGAGTTAGGGACTGGCCACACAGCTGGGGATTAATTGGAAATTACATTGTGCTTATAAACCCCAGAGTTCAGGACAGATAGAGAGGATAAATAGAACAATTAAGGAGACCTTAACCAAATTAGCATTGGAGACCGGTGGTAAAGACTAGACAGCCCCCCTTCCCTTTGCCTTGTTCTGAGTGTGGAACACTCTAGAGTGATTTAAGCTTACACCCTTTGAGATTTTGTGTGGGGTTCCTCTGCCACTTACTGGGGCGGGCAGAATGAATGATCCTAATGCTGTCCTTTCTAAATCCTTGTTTGCCTACATAAAAGCACTTAAAATGGTCTGACGCGAGGTCTGAGAACAGCTGAAAGGGGCCTACGAGACTAGAGACCCGAGTGTGACGCGGTTCTAGTTCAACACCACCAAGCTGCCTGCGATGTCCGACCATGTTTGGCCTGTGGAGAAACGAGCTATACCTGTGGGAGCAGGCGACCAGCTCCAAGGACTTGAAGCCTCTGGGGGAGGCCAGTGCAGCATTCCAGAGGACACTAGAAACCCTGCGGGTGTGGCCAATGGCGGGCAGCACAACCATGAGGCAGTCTTTCAGGACATGCTTCAGGAATTAGACATTACCACTCTGATATTTTCCCTGGTCCTCTTTTGATTCTGTTTTTTTCTTCTTAAACAGATCAGTTACCTTTGTTAGAGAGAGAGTTAGTGCTGTTCAGCTTTTATTGCTATGCCATCAATATCAAACCCTCAGACAGGGAAATAGAAGCTATGAAGATACTGAAATGCAAGATCTGTAATCAGATTTACATTAGAAGAAGTGGAATTAAGTTTTTATGATTAAAAACTATCATTAGAAAAAATGGGGGAATGTAGAGGGAAAAGTTATGGATACTGGGTATATAGAATCCTTTTTAGATATAAAATATTCTTTAGGCTTTCTTTAGGAATGTGGAAAGACCAGTCACCACTACTGGGACTGGCCGACCCGCAAAGAGAAAGGAAAGAATGCAATTTAGTCAGGTGGAACCAAGCTGAGAACCATAGTGACAGGGCAAGGCCGAAGTGACAGGGCAGGACTACATTCTTGAGAAAGATAAGCGTACAGAGAGTTTTCATCTGGTCCTGACTCATGTAGATTGGGTTCCTTTGGAATGTTCCACTATTTTTATGTTATACCACCCTAGCAACCCCCTCACTCCCTCCTCATTTCCTTGGTTTGTGGTTTTTCCCTTTAAAAACACCCCTCAAACTGGCAGTCGGGGTCAATTCAGCTCCTGCGTGGGCATACGAATTGACCGGCAACTAGTTGTCACGCCCTAATAAACAACCTCGCAAATTGCTCCGGTACGTGGTGTCTCGAGCAGATTACTGGGTGGTTGTGACTTTCTGAGACTTGAGAGAGGGTCTCTCCTCTGGGGAGGTCTTCAATGGTATAGTACATTGACAAATTACTTCTGATTTACCTTGAAAAATAGTATGCAGAAAAAAGTAGGCTGCATACTGAATACTGAGGACCCTGCTGAAGGAAATAGCTTCCATATGGAACTGGATGTTTGGAGTCACCGCCTACCTCTGCGTTGGGCTGTAGAAGGGCATCCTGGGTTGACATGGGCCTGGAACTCGGAGACTGCAGGTGTTTGGCCACGCCCCCAGAACCCATGTCCCTGATACGGGGTCCCATCTCCATTTAATCTATACCATCAGTCACGTAAGACACAGGTAGAGGGCGTGACTAGCAGGCCTCTACCTCGACAGATTTACATATTAATAAGGCCGCGGGGGGGCCTAGATAATTAAGTTATTCCTCCCTGGTCCCTCCTCCTTCCTACCCTCTATATAAGCCAGCTCTCTCCCCAGACTCTTGGGGGAGGGGCACACATGCGTTCACATCCAGATCCAACCTTCCCATCATGGAAAATAAAACTTTCATCTTGGAATCCACGTGTCTCCTGGAACCTGGGATTTTCTCATGTATGTGGGAAAACTCTGCTGTGGGAAAAGCCTCCAGGACAGGCACATCGCCGCTGGGGGCGGACTCACCTCAGTGGCCTGAACTGTGTCCCTGCGCCACTGGTCCCCGGACCCTGACACTGTAGCGTTCTGCATGTGGGGCCTGAGCTGCTGCCCACGCAAGTTCTTTCCATTCACCTCTGTCTGAAGATATGACCCAAGAACCACAATGGCCACATAGGAGAAGACAGGCGTTATATGGAGGCAGTACCGCAGGTATTATATGCTATATCTTTTGGGTTGACATTAAACTCAGCAGTTCTCCCAGGAGCATCTTCTGTACATTAAGGAGACAACGCTAGTGGTCGCTACTTAGCTCTCTGTATCACAATGTCTCACCCACCTCCGGCCCTTATAGTCAGGAAACCAAAGTAAAATTCTGCCAGGAGGTCAGCAGACCTCTTCTTGTTTTAATCAGGACCTGGGCTTATGGTGAGGAGTGTCTTGGATAATCTGAGTCCACTGAATATTAGATCTCAAAATTTATAATCCATCTGCTTAAGCACCCCTGGTCGGGTGAGACGTGGAGTTACTTGGTCTCTTGGAATATACTTGCTATGGTGAGACTGGCAGCACCACAGCCATTGCAGCCAGTACTGATGGCCCTTCAGCAAACAGAGCATTAGGAGAGACACCCTCGAAAGGGATGCTGGTTCCTCATGTATCATTTTCAGTCTTTATGAATGAGCGTTGGGAGTTCCTTCAGGTTACCGCACAAACATCGCAGATTTGGCCTAGGGAAATAGTCAGATCGTTTACATGGGGTGAAATGTTCTTTGTCATTTTGCCTCATCCATAACCCTGTTATTTCTAGACATAGAGCAGCATTGTGCTTTTGTGTCACCAGGGACTGGCTGAGAGTTTATGATGATATCTTTGGGCCTGCCTAGTACATTGTGGGACACAGTATCGTCACTACACCTGGATGGATGTTGGTTTCTTAAGAACTAGACAATGGCGTGGAGAGGAGCAGCTTACTCCCTCCATAGAGGCGGTGTCCAGAGCAGCTCATTTGCTCTGGCCTCTTTCCATTGGGATAGAACTAATGCTTTAAGATATAGCTATAATATTAGATCATGGATCCATTCTCTGTACTCTGACAGGTGTTCTAAGTTCTCTGTATCTGGCTCTCAAGTTATCCATTTGGACTGAAGCTTGTGGAGCTCCCTCCACAATAGATGAACAGTTCTCCCTCACAACGGAGTTGTGTTTTCTGGTCCACAGGTTCTGGGTACCCTCTTAGCCACATATACTTCTCTCATTCTGCTTCCACCTCAAACCAGCCCCAGAGAAATACCACTCAGTTCCCTGGTTGTCTCCAGATGGTACGTGTGTGCTATGAGTATGTCTCCACTATGATTATAGACTTACGTTCCTGAGGTAAAGTGCCAGGGTGACATGAATTTTCTTTGATAGATATTTACCTCCCAAGTCCTATCCTATCTCCTATGGGAAATAGCACCTAAAATTCACTAATTACATCTGCCCTGCCAGACAAAGTAACTTTTGGTGTCTCACAATATTTCAAAACCGTATCTCAATTCCCAATTTATGGTGAGAAAATAGTTTAGTGGTTAAAGTGACATCACCACGTTTGGGGTGGGGGTGGGGGCTGGTAGAGGACAGAGTTGTAAGTTTTACTGTCCCTTTCAAGAGCTCTGTTCTATTAGACCTGCAGTCTGGAGGGAAAGAAGAAAGGCACAGGGAGGCAGGGACAAGAAATCTGTCTTCTATGCTTCGGAATGAAGGCAAGGCGTTGGGATGTGGCAACATTTGCTTTCTCCTTTCGTTGGTTAACTTTTCTGTAAATTATTTCCTGGCCACGGTAGGAACTTATGGCATGAAAGATTTACTATCAGACTGCATTCTGGGAAAAACTGTAGTCCCAGCTTCACTATTGGGGGGCAGAATGGGGCGGTTGGGGAGGGCCTTTTAAAAAGACTAAATGATTGTATAAAACTCACAACACTTCCACTGTGGTGTGAATGTGAACCAGCTCCACAGGCTCAGGTGTCTGAGCACTTGGTATCTATTTGATAGTGCTGTTGGGGACATGAAGAAGCTCTAGGAGTGTAACTCAGTTAGCAAAACTGGATCAGTGTGGCCGTCTTCAACCCATAGTTATCCCAAGTAAAAACAACAGCAGGATGCAGACAGACCATATAATTCCCAGTGTTTTTCTTACTTTTAATTTTTATTAATTTTTGAAACTTTCATACATGTTTCTGTAGAGTGAAAAATTATAGATACTGGGTATATAGAATCCTTTTTAGACATATAAAATATTCTTTAGGCTTTCTTTATAAGGACATAGAAAATTTTCTGAGAAACCGAGCCATGAAACAAGTTAAGAATGTGAAAAGACCAGTCACCATTACTGGAACTGGCCGACCCGCAAAGAGAAAGGAAAGAATGCAAGTGAACTAGGTGGAACCAAGCTGGTAACCGCAGTGACAGGGCAAGGCCGAAGTAACAGGGCAGGACACATTCTTGAGAAAGATTAGCTACAGAGAGTTTTCACATGACCCTGACTCGTGTAGGTTGGGTTCCTTTGTAATGTTCCGCTATTTTTATGTTATGCCACCTTAACAACCCCTCATCCCTCTCCCCATTCCTTGGTTTGTTGTTTTTCCCCTTAAAAAGTCCTCTCAAACTGGCTGTCGGGGTCAATTCAGCTCCTGCGTGGGCATACGAATTGACCAGCAGCTAGCTGTCACATGCCCTAATAAACCTCGCTATTGCTCTGGTACACAGTGTCTCAAGCAGATTACTGGGTGGTCTCGACTTTCTGAGACTTGAGTGAGGGTGTCCCCTCTGCGGAGCTCTTCATTTCCTGTACATCTTGACTATGTGCATCCCCTCTTCCCTCCAGTTCTTCTCCAGGCCCTCTTATTGTATCTCCTTCCCAGTTTCATGTTCACATTTAATAATTAAAAACAAAATTAATCTAAGGTATCCCAGTTGTGCTAAAAACATATGGGCATGGGTGTGGGGTCATCTGTGGGTTATGAAGACTCTACAGTAGCCACGCTGTTAAACAAAAGAAACTCTCCCTCAGAAGCCACCAACTGCTGCTTGGAATGGGTAGAGTGGGCAAAGCAACGCTTTGCTGACTTTACTCGGTCTTTACTTCCTCCCTGGATTTTCATCCTCTTATAACTTGTTTACCAGCTCTTCCTGTCATGACTACCAGGATCTGGTCACGCCCACCAGATCCACTTCCTCCTTCATTAGCATCTCATTTGCACCTTATCTATTCATTCTTTAGTTGCTTCTGTGGCTGCTCTGATCCTGAATTCACCACTGCAGGACCTGCAGTTCCCATGGAACAGCTCAGGTTACTTAACACCCAGCTGTGCTCTAGCTAAACACCAGCTGGTCCACATGGGCTTTGGAAACCTTTTTCAGTGTTACCAGTTCATGATCCCAGCTCAAACACCTCATATCTTGCATGTTTACTTTGTTTCAGTTTTTGGAAAGCCCATCGTTATGAACTGTGGCTTGTAATGTTTATGACTCCTGGTGCGCTTGGTGGTGTATCCTTCATGGCCACGTGAGCAAGGCAAGAAGAGCCAAGTCACAATGCAGACCGAGATGATGTAGACAGTATTTAGATTCAAGTATTTATTCAAAATATTGCGTGAATAACGTGCACAGATGTCTGCAACTAGTTTACAGAAAAGCATTAGCAGAACGCAGACTCTTGTAACTCAGTCTAGACTGGTTTATACAAACAATACAGCTGGTACAGCTCTTGGTAAAATGTTGATGGCATCATACTTGACATTAATCCCTTCCTCAGCTTGAGGAAACTGGTTTGTCTTAGTTTCCTGTAAACTCCAATTCTAACCCTCTGTTACTTACTTTTTTGTTGCTGTGATAAAATGTCATGGCCAAGTCAACTTACAGAAGAACGAGTTTATCTAGGCATATGGTTCTAGAGGGTTAAAGTCCATCATGGAAGGAGGCATGACAGCAGGAACTAAGTTTACATTATCACGAGACGTAATCATAAGCAGAGAATAAACTGCAAGTGTCTAGAAGATTTTAATAACAAGGCCTATCCCTGGTTATGTACTTCCTCCAGTAAGACTGTGCCACCGAAATCCACACACACACAGCACCACCAACTGGCACCAAGTACTCAAAGGACTATGGGAAGTCCTTTGAAGTCCTGTTCTCTATCAGTGCTACATTGAAACTGTAATATGACAGTATTGTTTGTTAGCCAGGGTTTCTGGAATAATCCTTTGGCTAGGTCCTTTGTTTTCTATCCTAGGAAATACAGTGCATAATTGCTTTCACTATGTCAATTTCAGAACCTGCAGCCACCCTGTGAGGGTAAATGTTTTAGAAGGTGAGCCCACAATCTCAGTTTACAGCTGATCATACCGTCCACATGTCTCCATTAACATAGCTGTCAGCCCGTGGGCATGTAATATGCCTCTCACTGGCAAAACCAAATAAACCCCAGGCTATAGACATAGAATCAACTAAACAGCACATTCCAAAAGTGTAGTTGTGTCAAATGATTTCAATCTCATTCTGCCTAGAAAAAAAGAAAGAAAATGTCCCATCAGAAGAAAACTTTCTTCTCTTTAAAAAAAAAAAAATCCTTGCTGCTCCCTCAACAATGATATTGTGCCAACATATTAGTTAAAGTTGGTTTATAGGTCTGTTGTCTAAGACACATTGACACAATTAACATGGATAATTGGATAATTTGAGAAAACATAATTTTCTATTTACTTCAATCATTTTGTAGGAGATCTCTCTTTGGAGAGGGCTAGTAATAGATCATGTGTAGCTACATCCCTCAGGAAAAAGTCCTCCCCACCCCAGTAGCCATCAATTGCCAATAGCACTTAAGCTAGGCATGGGCTTCATATGCCCCTCCTCCAGCCATGCCTGAATGCTGACTGTCTTGTTCTTGTGTGGATCTTGTGCAGAACCCCAGCTGTTGTGGGTTTATAGGGACAGTAACAATGTCATATCCAGAAGACATTATTTCCCAGTACCCTTCTCCATCCTATCCTCAGTTCCTATATTCTTTTTACTTCTGTTTCTAGACTATTCTATCAGATTCTCATACAGCTACCTTTCTTTCTGTGACTACCCTTTCCTTCATTCTTGTTTAAAATTTTCCATCTTTCATCTCTTTCCATCCTCTCATCTCTTTCTCTCTCCAACCTCATCTTCCTTTAAACCTTTCCACCCTCAGTTTCCCACCTCCTTGTCCTCCCTTCTATCCCTGCCCCATCCCACTAAAATCTTTCTACCCTCCTCACTACTATTCTGCTTAAACTGTTACCCTTAGTATCTCCCTTCCTCCATCTGGAAACTTTTCTTTGACTTCACTTGATACAGAGATGGAGGTTGAAGGACAGGCTACATATTTTCTTAGTGTTTGCATGAAAATAGAAAGCTTGGTCTTACTTATTAATCAGCATTTGGAGATGAGAGAGTGCAGACACTCCGGCGGGCAGCATGTGATCACGTGCCTCAGCAGCTTGCTAGGGATCCTTTGGATTCCACTGTCACTTAATAACACAGCAGTGGAGCAATTCATTCTGCTTTATGACAAAATTTCTTTGTGTCAAATTAAAGTAATTTGAAGGATGAAGGCACACAGTATTAGCTGAGTCTTGGAAATTCAAATTAACATTACACACAGCATGAAATCATACAATCTAGAAGCAGAGATTTCCAAATCTTGGAAAGGCTTTCAAGGTTGTATATTCAGACCCCAGAGTCCCAGACTTTATGATAAAAATCTTGACTCCTGTACTTAGGTCCCACACCCAGGACAAGGTGAGACAATATCCTTGGGGCTTTCTGTACAGGTGATCTTCCTTTCCAAATATGAGCAGATCCCCCCACAGGATCTATGAGAGCCTTGGCACAGGGTGGCAGTTATTGCTTATGTTAATGAGGTGAATCATGACACAAAGTGCAATTTCCATGCTGGTAAATTACAGTAAAGAATGTAACCTCAGCAAAGAAGGAGGGCAGAAATGGAAAAGCAATCCAGAAGCATAACCTCAGGGTGTGATGTGCAATTAAACATAGCTACAACAAATAATTTGCTACTATATAAAATTTAAAAAATGAGTATCTTGCAACATATCCAGTAAAAAGTCTTGATAGAAATTTCTCATTTTACATATGAAAACCAAGCCCTCACTGCTATGATTCTGGGAGTCGTGATCATCAGTTCCATTGAATTCAGAATTACCTACAAGACACACATCTACATGTATCTGAGAGGATTAACTGAGGAGGAAAAAAGGATCCAAAGCATGGGTGACCCGATCCGCAGGCGGTGGGGACCAGCCCAAGATGTTTGAAACTTTGTAGGTGCCAATGACACTGTATTAGTCTTTTTGTTTGTTTGTTTGTTTCTGTGTCAAAACCCCTGGCAAAAACAACTTAAAGAGGAAAGGATTTATTTTAGCTTATGGTTTGAGGATACAGTTTACCAGGAGACATAGGCATGTCAGCAGGTATATGGCGGCAGGTGCATGAGGCAGCAGATGCATGGGGCAGCAGGTGCGTGAGGCAGCAGGTGCATGGGGCAGCAGCTCTGTGAGGCAACAGGTGCATAAAACAGCAGGTGCATGGCAGCAGGTGTGTGGGCGGGTGGCAGGTGACCTTAAATCTCTAGTCCAGGTGCAGGGATATATGGATGCTGGTACTCAGCTTGCTTTCTGCTTTATATCCAGCCCAGGACCCAAGCCCAAGGAACGGTGATACCTACAGTTTAGATGCCTTCCACTTAAATTTACCCAATGTAGAAAGTCCCTAACAGATATGCAAAAAGGCTGGTCTCCCTGTGATTGACTAGGTCATTAAATTGACAGTATTAGTCACCACACACACTACTACATTAGGGAACAGAATTAGTTTCATGGGATTTTTGTTTTATTTGTTGATGTTCCAAATGTCTAACTGCATCCATCAAACCCACAAAGCATCAGGGCAATATGCTAAACACAGACTTCAGAAGAAAAGGCTTGTGGGGCTGCACTGAGTCACGCAGTACTTCCTGATGTACACAGCCTCTCTGCATCTCCATTTCCTCAGCAGACACGATATGATTGATTCAATGGGTGAGTCAGAGAAGCCTCCTAATGCTGAGTCTGGCACACAGTAGGCACTTGGTGATGCTGCCACAATCTAGACCTGCTTGTGTGTTCCGCACAGATTGCCCTGTTTATGTGCCTTTGCAGGAATGCATTTGCTTCCCTTCTGGATGCTAATTGCCTTTTCAGATTATGTATCTCATTAAGCGCTACGTATCTTCATTTTCCGGGCTCAGTAGTAATTGAGTGCTCTGTCATTGTTATGTTCGCTATCCTGACAACATTTATTAAAATGAAGCAATTAACTATTGTCTTAAATGGAGTTTAGAGGTAAGGCTCATTAGACTCTGGCTCATTACAATTAACTTAAATGATAAATGCAAAATTATTTTATCCCAGCCTTACCCTGAAAATTGGTTCAATTGGATTTCTCTAGAGCTGGCTTTCCTGACTCACGAAACAACAAAACTAGTTAGGAATATTTTAGTGAAACACAATATTCATTAAAAGAGTATTATTTAAAAATGTAAAGCCCTAGATTTTCTCACAGGGGTCCCTTGCACTGTTAGCATTTGAACCCAACTCACCTGGCCCCACAGGGTGCTGTGTAATTGAACTCAGAGGCTGTCTGAAGTCCAGAAGAAAACAGGCCTAGGTTTTAAACACTGAACCCTTTGTTTACATATGCCCTGTGCATGGGCGATGGGGAGAATGGCCACACAGGAGAGAGATTTCTCTCTACTGACTTCCTTCAAGCATGTCAGGGTATTTGGTATGAAGTGATTTTCTTTTATGCTAATCAGTTATACAAAACTGCTTTCCCTGGCCTATGCTGTATGGAGACATTCCAGATAATATTGAGAAACAAACCCTGCCTCAAGTCTTCTGAAAAGGAAGTGGAAATGTGGTTTGGTCAGGTACGGAACTGGACTATTATGGATTTTCTCACCTAAATCACCTAAAGGGTTGTGTAGTTATTCTAATGGAATTAAGAAGGGATCCTGACATCTTAATCTCCTTTCTATTGCTGGGATAAAACACACTGACAAAAACAACGTAAGCATTTATTTAACTCATAGTCCATCACAGCAGGGAAGGCACAGCTGTAGGGACTCCTCTCCACTCCTCTCTCCACTCTTACTTACACAGTTCAGGATCTCTGTCTAGGGAATGGTGCCACCCACAGTGAGTGAGTCTTCCTACCTTAGTTGATGCAATCAAGATAATGCCCCATAGATATGCTCTGTGGCCTGTCTCCCAAGTGACTCTAGATTTCTGTCAAGTTGACAGTTAACTTCAACCACCACACTTGTCACGCAAGCTGCAGAATGTATTCAATCCTGACTGATAGTGATTACCTTTGTGTTCCTGTAGCTGCAAAGAGTCTGGCAAATCTCACTTTTGTGTTCTAAAAAATGGAGATGATGTTTAACCTTACTAGCTGCTGAAATGAATGAGGTAATGAATTAAAACCCTTAACTTAACCCCAGGCATAACAGATATGCAATGGAAGGCTGTTCCTTTAATTCTTGACTCACATGGACCATGTTAATAGGTACAATTGGACAAATACGACAGACTCTTTGAATAGATATGGAGTGTGTGTGTATGTGTGTGTGTGTTTGTGTGTGTGTGTATGTGTGTGTTTAGGCAAGGTCTCATGTACCCCCAGATGGCCCCAAGCTTGCTATGTAGCTAAGGATGTCTTTTTACTTCTCATATTCCTGTCTCTACCCCCCCAAGGGCTAGGATTCCAGGTGTGTCCCACTACCTAGTTTAGGAATGCAAACTGGGCCAGCCATTAGTAAACTAGTATGGAAGTTTCTCAAATATTAAACACAGAACTTCTACATGGTCTCCAAAATCACTGTATATTTTCTGTCTCATCACCATTGCAAAGTTTCTGACAAAAATAACTTATGGGAGGAAGAATTTATTTTGCAGTATAGTCCATGGTGGTGAGGGTGTGGGGGATCCAGAACCCACTGAGAATATAATCTGAAGGCCTGCCATCCAATGATCTGGTTCTGACAGCTAGATCCTCCCTCCTGAAAGTCCCACAGACAGTATCACCAGCTGGGGACCTGAGACTATGGGGATATTTAACTTTGAAACTATCATACTCCATCCTGATACCCCAGCTGTAGGCTCGTGGTCATGTGATTATGAACAATGCTCCCCGGCTCCAGCTTGTCATTGTTGCCCCCCCCCCCAGTCTCACTGTCTGGCAACATTAGGTGCCCAATTTTCATCTTGCATATTTTCCACTCTTAGATGTATTTAGTGATCCTGGTTCCTTACACAGATTAAGTGCTGTTAGAAGCTGAGTTGGCTGGGGAAGGACAATTAAATTTCTTTAGGCAATTTGCATAATGCCTATATTAGAATGTATCAGATTTTTTTATGATTGAATTTTAATCATGTTTAAAGACAGTTTATAAGAGATGTGCATTTATACTTATTAGCATACATATGTATACAGACACATATTTATTATTATTACTGGGCTTCCATGTGTGCATATTATATGTGTGGGCACATAAGCACATGGATACACACAAGGAGGTCAGAGGGCAACTTTGTAGAACCAGTTATCTCCTTTCACTTTACCTGTGTCTTGGGGATTGAATTTGGGTCACCAGGTTTCCATGGCAAACCAAGCCAGCCTCCAAATCTGTATTTCTGTGTTACTTGTGTTCTATATTCAGCTAAATATCAGGCCATATAATGTCTCTGATTCTAATCCATCTCTACACAGATCAATCTAACCTGAGAACAGATTTAAAAAAAAATACAATAAGGAGATTATCATTCTCTGTGGCCCAAAGAATCATTTTCTCATGACTACAGGTAGGACTAGTCTACAGCACGAATCTGCCAGCATCCAGTACAATGGATGTCAGGAGTAGCCCTGCTTATACACTGAAGCCCTAAAATCAGCCATAGGCCTAAAATCAGTAATAGTTCTGACATACATGCCTGCTCGCACCAAGTCTTGGGTCTCTGTGGAAACACACTGAAACTGTTAGCTGGGAGTTATTGTAAACAGACAGCTTTGGTGGAAGGCTACCAAGCCTAGTCATAAGGCCGTGTAGATGGGTAACCTTGGTGGATAGTACCAACTTAGATAAAGATAAGTGAATCATAGGTGGAGTCATAGTGGTCTGTCCCCGAACCTTCACCCAGCTGACACTCTGTTCTGGAAGAGATCTGTACTCCCCCTGAACACCTACGCTCCTGCATCATCCCCTTCCCCACATCCTGCCTTTTTGTGTATATAACCTGTGTGTGCAAAAGTAAAAATTACGATCTGATCAGATTATAGACAGGTTGTCATTCCTTTCATCTTTGCCTGCTCCCCCCCCACCCCGCTCTCTTTCAGGTGACCTCCCCGGACCCCTGTTTAATGTCCTGCTGGACAGGACAAATGGACTCTGAGCCTCAGCCATCTGCCTGGGTGAGAATAAGATAGGTTAGGTTGTGTGAAAAGCAATATGACAATGTCAGCAGTCTGGTGACCACACACTGACCTCTGGTTGGTGTGACATGTCTCCTGAGGCCCAGAAGGAGGGATCTTCCCACAGAAGGCATGTGCTTTCATGTCTGAGGGAGATGAACATTGGTACCTACAGTTTACATGGGGAGTGACTGATTGTGACACAGCCGCTTCTGCTGAGATGTTTTTTGACAACACAGGCAATGTGTTGTCACATTGGAAGGATATCCAGGAAGTGAATCTCCACTAGAGAACCCAGAAAAGGAAAAATTAGAATTCTTATAAATAACCTTAACATGTCTTGATGATGATAAAAGATTTAAAAGATTAGTAAATGTTTAAAAATGTATCCATACATATGCGTATATGATGTGAGGGAGGTAGGAGATGCTTGTGAGTACAGGCATTCTCTGAGATGAAAAGAGGGTGTCAGATGTGCCTCAACTCCAGTTATGGGTGGTTAGGAGCCACCTTATATTGCTTCTGGAAACAAAATGTGAGTCCTCTGCACTGAGCCATCTCTCCAGCCACTGTATTTTTTATATATTCATATGTGATCATTCAAGTGTCTTTTCAAAAGCTCACTATACTTGGGCATGATTGACATGGCAGAGTTGGACATGTCTAAAGCATATGGCTTGATGGGCTTAGAGATGAACATACCGCCTGACTGTACTCTGTACCCAGCACCTGAATTTTACCTGCAGATAGTCGCTCTGCCCTTATTATTGTTACTGTGCTGCGGTAATCAGCACATTTACCCTCTAGTGTCACGTTTTCTTCAGGACTGCAGAGGGCACTGTATTGGTAGTTTGTTGTGTGCTGTTTGAACTCACTGAGAAGCTAGCTCAGAAAGTGGGGTTGGTTCCCAACTTCAGATACAGGCTTGTTGTATCAAATGTTCTCTTAGGCTCTTTGTCTGGGGATGCACTGGCTCCCCTAACTCTGTCACAGGGAGGGTAAAACAGAACAATGGCTAAAACACTGTGCCCTTCGTAGCAGTTAGAAGCTAAGGCATTTCCATCTGATGCTACTCTTATTTACCCTGTGACACAAAAGTGCCCGTTTTGGGAAAGGGAAGACAGATACTCAGCCACAGGGAGCACAGCATTGGGAAGCGCTGCCATGGAAAGAACTTATTGGCAATGCCATCCGAGTGCCTCAGCTTCTTCAGTCAGTTTCTGCTAGATGTTGTGGGCTCCTGATTTGATTATTATTGTTTTTAAAACAAAATCCCAATTGTTCAGTTTTACTAAATGAAGACTCAGGAGCCAGATGCTGGTCTGAAAGCCCACAAGCGCAGAGAGGCAGAGAAAGCACCCAACTGACCTTCCTCCTCAACTGACCTCCAGAAGGAAAACGCCTGTTCTTCTCACTGCCTTAAAGAAAAAGAACTTTCAAACTTACTGCTCCTCTATACTTCCTGTAAACCTCTCTATCCATCCTCCTGACTTCCTTTCACCCTCTGGTTTTTTTCCTACATTCACTCCCTGTCAACTGGTTGCTTGCTCCATCTCTTGACCTATGGTTGACTTTATTTAATCTTGTTTACATTAAACAGAAAGCATTTGAATTAAAGGTATGTGCTAAGGCTGAGCCACACCTCAAAAAAGAAACAGATCTTTCAGGACATAGTCTCACAGTGTGATCAAATATCCTGCAACACTCTTAGATCAAAGGCATGTGCTAGAGCTGAGCCATACCACAACTAGAGACAGGTTTTTCCAGTATACAACCTCAGGGTTCACAGTATGATCAGATATTCTGCAACAGATGGTATCATTTATATTGGTTGCTACTTGTTTTTTGTTTTTTTATTTTTTTAAAAAAATCATGGAAGCATTACCAGAATGCATGTTCTTCTCTGCCCTGGGTTCTTTGGGAATTCCAGCTATCTGAGCTGAAAGAGCTTCTTTATTACTTCCTGCCAGATGTTTTGAGTACTCAATTTGATCAGGTGTTGCTATCTACCTATAAGTTATCTAGCATGCATCTGTCTGTCTGTCTGTCTGTCTGTCCGTCCATCCATCCATCCATCCATCCATCCATCCATCCATCTATAAATTGTCTATCTGCTACTTGCTATTTTTCTTTTACTTGGACTTTCTGTATACTTAATAAACTCACTAAGATATAAAAACATGGCTATCTTAAATGATCCTCCAGATACCACAGAACAAATATCTTGATAGAAAACCTGCACTCTCATGCCTGTTACCACATTGCTTACAGCAGTCAAGACTTGAAAACAACATGTCCACAGATAGGTATGTGGCTATAAGTATGCAGTATATAGTAGATTATTCTGCCTTTAAACAGCAAGGCTATCCTCCCACATAAGACAATGTATGTGATCTGGAAAGATGAGCCAGGTACAGAAGTACAAACAGCTGTGATTTCACTTACATGGGGAACTTAACATATTCAAAGTCCACAGGAGTCAGAGATGAAGAGCGTTTTCCAGAGGCTGGGAAACAGTAAGAGTGCCGGAGTTCTAAACTAAGGTGGTCTCTTTTGCTTTTGCACTGAGCAAAGTCTTTGTGAGACTCGGCACTGAGATGTTTAATCTCATTGATTTTTCAGAGTAAGAAAAAAATTAAGGAAAACAAATACTTGTTTTTTTCCATCCTGCTACTCTCTGGGCAAAAATTCAAAATGCAAAGTGGAGCTGCAGGGCTGAGTTAGCCCTTTGGATGATTCTTACTGAGTGGATTTAGAATGAGATAACATTACTCATTTGTCTTCTGATAGTTGTTGGAAAAGGAGTTCTCACTGTCTCCTGTTCTATCCCATAGCATGTATACCTTGAGGGGACCCGTTTCTTTTACACAGCAGAAACCCTTTAGCTCCTTACATAGATGGTGACCTGAACCTACAGGGGTGAGGGTGGGGTGAGGAAGAAAGTCACTTTCTGGACCAGACTCTACTCAGCTGCAGTTATGCTTTCCAGCTCCCTCCTCAAAAGACCAGGCTTCCTCGGGCTCTGTAAATTAGCACTTGATAATCGGTAATCTACTAATGTCTTCCAGAAGTATTTGAAGGGAGGACTAAGAGAGCTAACACCAGGTATAACTAATTCCTACAAACTTAATCTCAGACTCTACAGAGCAAGGAGTGCCAGGCTGACGGCATAAGGACAGCTTGCAGAGAGTATCCACAGAACAGACCAGAGTGCAGCACAATTGTGGGACGGTAACATAAGAGTGTGATCCCCTAGAAATTGAATTATGTACCCAGAATCTTGGAACTGCAAGTGATTCCCAAACTCAGAGAAAATGAATGTAGAATATTTAAAAGAAACTCACTAGGTTAGAACCAGCCAAGAAGCTCTAGGTTTCTGTCACTTGAGCCTTCTGTCAGGCCCTTGTGCAAACCCATGTGGCAAACCCATAAAAGGGACCAGTTGGTTCTGAGAAAGAGCAGAGGAAGCTAAAGATGACTGGCATCTTCTCACTCATGGGTGTAGCAGGAGATGCATCTACATCTGTGAACACAGTTTAGACACACACAATCTTCCTTCACCACTGTTGCACTTTAATCTGTCTTAGGGTGCAATTTTTTCATTTGCATTGATGATTCCTTTGTGATTGGAGTTGCTACATGAAGCATTCTAGGGGACTGATCTGATATTGCTTGTGTTCTAATGCTAGATACTGGCTCAAGATCTGGTTGACTCCAAAGAGCAGATAGTCACATACACCAAGTGACGCTATATAAACCTTAACCACCTCCCAGTTTAACTGGTTAATAAAAGGCTAGAGCCCATGATTGGGCAGTGGAGGGAGAAAGGTGGGACTTGAGAATCGAGTGAGGGGGTTGCATGTAGAGAGAGAAGGGAAAGAATAAAGGACATGGAGGTGGAAGAGGCCACCATGAGAGGAGATGGACCATGAGTATGTGGCCAAGGAAAACAGTAAGTAACACGGGCCATTATGTCTGGGAAACAAGTTAGAATAGCTTTAAACCTGCCCAATCTAGGGCTATGGTTTGTAAATAAAATACCTGGATTGTGTGTCTTTTATATGGGGTAACTAGAGTGCATAATTCCTTTCACAGGGTGTGCCAGCTGTTTATATATCATTAGGAAAGAGACCATTTACTGAGCATTTGTCATGTTTTATTCTTTTTTTTTTTTTTTTTAAGATTTATTTATTTATTATATATGAGTACACTGTAGCTGTCTTCAGACACACCAGAAGAGGGCATCAGATCTCATTACAGATGGTTGTGAGCCACCATGTGGTTGCTGGGATTTGAACTCAGGACCTCTGGAAGTGCAGTCAGTGCTCTTAACCACTGAGCCATCTCTCCAGCCCGTCATGTTTTATTCTTGATATACTAACCCACACAGTCCTCAGAACCTCAGGTGGGTTCTGCAACAGAGTGATACATATTCCTCCAAGAGTGAAGAATGCAACTCAGGTGGCCTATGATGAGGACTCCTGATCAGATGCTCTCTGTAACACTAACCTGAACTCCTGGGGGTGATCTTGACTCTCTTCTTAGCTGATTTCAAACTGACCTTCTATGAATAGCCCAGAACCTGTTTCTGGTCCCTTCAGTGGTATTTCAGTCACCCTATATATTCTCATATGGTTGTATAGAAACGGGAATCAAGACTGGAGTATAATAAAGTAGGATGTATCTCAATTGCAGGATGCTTGTGTGCCATGGCAGAGATCCTGGGTTCCATGTCTAGGATGAAATACATAAAAGAGTTAGCCCTAATTAGACTCTGACCTTGCTACACAGCAGTCTTCAGTTTTCATCTTTTGCCCTTTTAATTATTAATGCAATTCTATGTCCAGAAAACATCTAATCCTACTGGGATTATCCCCCTGCCTGGCAAGATAGCACAGGAGCCCAAGGGTCTGAGAGACAGCTAGATAAAGAATCCCTGTACAACAGGGGCAAGCCCAATTTATAAGGTGCCATCCTCCTCCACAACTTTGGAAAGTATGTGAGCTTCCCCACGATAGTTACTGTGTAAGCAGCAAGTCATACCATGTAGGATGAATGATATGGAAACAGTCACATTTTAGGTCTTGCTTCTTCTTAGAACCATACACGGATCCATGGGTATTGCTAAAATTCCTTCCCAAGGGAGACATAAGCAATGCCTATCCATCTTCCTAGGCTCCAACTACATACCAAGGTACACTCCAGCAAGAAGACTGCAGAAAAGGGAGTATAAACCAGAGTGAGACTCCAGTATTGTTGGCCCATGCAGGAACCTCTAAACTAGGCCCTCTTACTTCAACCCTTTGTCTCTATTACAAACCTTTGAACTGATTGATTCCAAGCTGCATTTCTGAGTTCTTAGAAACACATTTTGTGTCAGGGACACCGAGGTTAGCATGCTACCCCCGAAATATATTGATGGCTTTGATTAATAAACTGAGTTCTTCAAAGACTAAGTGGCTTATACAAGGCCACACGAGGAGCAAATTTCAAGCTACAAGTGAACTTAAATCCTCTAATCAACCTGTAGTTTGCACAGAAGGTAAAAGTTTCCAGAACTGTTAACACAACATAAATGGCATAGCCAAGCACACCATAAAAGCATCTGGCTATTATAGGGATCTCTGTGATTCCCATATGTGTTATAGCTAAGAAATGAGACAGATGTCATTAAATATCCTTGAGGAATTTCTACCCTAGTTAGGAAAGAAGATGAGTCCCTAGAAAATTAGGATTCTTATTTTTCAACTTGATCTGTGGCTTCTATGACAGGCTTTGTATATGTTTTCAAAGCTATGCAAATATTATCTTGAGTTACTCATAAAATATACAATCCTATATACCTTTGTTTTTACTTAATACTAAAAAGACACTTTTAGGGATTGACCAATAAATGAGTTGTGATGTATTATTAAAGTAAACACATGTCACTGACACTATAGCCAAGGAGCTCTTGACACCCTTTGAGGTTTCTGGGCAGAAGTTTGTGCTATGGCCTGTCTATCACCATGGAAACATCTAGCAGACATATCTCCTCATGGATAGACAGTCAATTGTGGCATGACACTGCTTTTAAAAAAGACATCTTTATTTGTTTATATAATGTATGTTCAGTATGAGTTTATGCAAGTGTGTGTGTGTGTGTGTGTGTGTGTGTGTGTGTGTGTGTATGCATACCTGCAGAAGCCTGAAAAGAGCATCAAATCCCTTGGAGACAGAGTTACAGGTGACTGTGAGCTACCTGGCTTGGGTTAGGATTTAACCTCAATCCTCTGAAAGGGCAACAACTACTTTCAACTACTTTCAACTGTTAAGTCATCCCAATGTTTTATATTTGTTTATTTAATTTATTATGTGTGTGAGTGTGTGTGTTCTGGTGCTTGCTGAGACCACAAGAGGACATTGGGTCTCTTAGAGCTGCAGTTATAAGCATTTATGAACTATCTGATGTGGGTGCTGGGATTTGAACTCTGGCCTTCATGATTGAGTAGCAAGTATACTTAAACACTGATCCACTTCTCCAGCCCCCCAATTAATGCTTTTGAAGTTATTGATTCCAGTTAGTTTATTTTATAGCTAGCTAGAATTATAAGCATGTACCACTACACTGGTGTTTTACATGGGAGTTAGGGATCAATTTCAAATTCTCAGTCTTTAAGTAATACTAAATCCACCTAAAGTCAATAGAGTGAATATTTGCATCCTCCGTGTTTGTGCTTATCATCCTTGTAATTAATATGTATTGATATTCCACATTGTAACTCAGTCATTGTTATCCTTGTGTTGCCAACAATGTACAATGCACTGACATACTCAGGTGCAGTGGATTTTGTATTTTCCCATACAAGGCTAGATCAGAACTAGTCAGCCATCTATGAAGACCTCTCCTTGTTCCACTGAACTTCAGTTCAGTGTATATTAGCTTTGTTGTTGCTGCTGTTATCAAATATTTGGCAAAATGTAATTTTTAAGAGTGTCTGATGACTTGAAGGAGAATGTCTCCCACAGCCTCAAGTATTTTAACACTAGATCTATAGTTGGTGGTGCTGTTTAGGCAAATTTAGGAGGTGTGGCCTTGCTGGAGGAAGTACGTCATTAGAGGCAGGCTTTGAGAGCTGAAAACCTCACAGCATTTCCAGTTAGCTTTCCCTGCTTTGTGCTTGTGGGTCACTATGTGAGCTCTCAGCATCCTGTTCCTGATGCTATCCTGCTTCTTGCCATGCTCTCTGCAACAAGAGACTCTTATTCTTCTAGAATCATGAGCATCCTAAAACTCTTTCTCTTGTAAACTTCCTTGGTCATGTGTTTTATTATAGCAACAGAAAGTGACTATTACAGAGAGTAAAGGTTCATGTTGGTTCAAAGTTCAAGGGATTATAGGCCATCCTTTTTGGATGGTCGGACATCAGGAAAGTGAGGTAGCTAACACATTGTGCCTGTGACCAGGAACCAGAAAGAAAACAGGAAGTTGAGCCAGGCTGAGGCAATGCAAGGCCTACCTCTGCTGATTTAATTTCTCTAAGTAGGTTCCATCTCAATGCCCATTCCTAGCTGGGACCAAGTTTTCTAACATATGAGCCGCTGGGGATACTTCACATTCTAACCACAGCAGGAATGAATAAAAGTATTTGATGGTTATTGCATTAAAATATAAGACAGTAAGGGCTGGAGAGTTTGTTCAGTCTATAACATGTTGGCCTGGCAAGTATGAGAACTTGAGATTGATCCCCAACTCCCATGTAAAGTACCAGTGTAGTGGTGCATGCTTATAAGTCTAGTGCAGAGACAGGAGGCTACCTGTAGCTCACTGGCCAGTTAACCTGGCTTAAAGCACAAGTTCCAGGACAAGTGAGAGAGCTTGTCTCTAAAAACAAGATGGATGACGTCTGAAGAATGACATTCAGGGTCGACATCTGGCCTCCACATGTGATTTTACACATATACATATCCCTCTCTCTCTCTCTCTCTCTCTCTCTCTATATATATATATATATATATATATATATATATATATATATATATATATTATATGCATACACATATACATACATATACCCACACACAAACATGTATACACTGATACACAAATACACAGGCATACAACTAAAACATGAGCAGTCATATTCGATGTAAACTTTAAATGTATGTGTAGTAATAAGAGCATTATAGACTATGGCTGTTTGAGATGATATAACAGGGCAGTAAGTTTGAGTGCTATACATTAATAAATAGGTTGTTTAATTTATTGATTATTGATTGGCTTAAGATAAACTTACCTAGAGATCTAGGGATGGCCTAAGACCAGTGTAGAGAGAAGATACTTTAAACCAGGGAAGGACTTGAACATGGAATCTGTGCAGAGCACTTGTGATCTCTGCAAAATTCAGAGAGACCATGTCCATCCGTGTCTTAGGGTTTTACTGCTGTGAACAGACACCAAGACCAAAGCAACTCTTATAAGGACAACATTTGATTGGAGCTTGCTCACAGCTTCAGAGGTTCAGTCCATTATCATCAAGCAGAAATATGGCAACATCCAGGCAGGCATGGTGCAGGAGGAGCTAAGAGTTCTACATTTTTATCTGAAGGCTGCTAGGAGAAGACTGGCTTCCAGACAGCTAGGATGAGAGTCTTAAAGCCCACAGTGACACACTTCCTCAAACAAGGCCATACCTACTCCAACAAGGCCATATCTCCGAATAGTGCCATCCTCTGTGTCAAGCATATACAAACCATCATAATCAGTAAGAGACCACAGAGAGGCACAGAGACAAGACCAGGTAGTAATAAGAGACCGAGCTAGGCAGTATTTTCCAGCATTAGAAGAATAGGAGATTGTCTCTAGGAAACACCACCTGTTTCCATTCCTACTTGTCTCTCTGGACCTCTCTGGCCATCACTGATACACAATAGTGGGCTATTTCTGGCACATGCTGGATCGTCATGCATCTCTGGTTTTACTAGGAAGGAGATAGATAATCCTACGGAAACAGCCATATCCTTTCATTGTCCTTTCTTCTTGGATTGAGTTCTGCCTGAGGAGTGCCACTGTCCCAGGAGGTGTTGGCTTTCCACTGGAATAAGACTTGGAACCTCTTCTTCTGCAGACTACAAATTCTATTGAAAATTTTCTTGTGCTGTTTGATTGTACTAAGCAAATTGTTAATAAGGCAGAGTCAACTTTTATGAATTACACTGAAAATATTATTAAGACGAAGCAGTAAGAACTATAAAAAAAAAATCATCGCACAAACCACTGAACCCTAAAATAGAATATTATTAGCCAAGTTAATGAGCTAGCCAGAGCTTTTCTCTTACATCTATGAAGTTAGGCACAATTGCCAGATGAGAGTTCTTTGGTTCTTACATGTTCCTGATAGTTTTACTAAGTATGTTTTTCACTAGAAATATGTCTATGAGCCCAATTTGCCATGGAGTTTGTAAAGTAACCTTTGTAATACATTTTTGTGTAATTTTCCCTCCAAGAGTCATGTATAAAATTGCATTTGCTAATACATACTCACATTGATCAAGTTTTTTGTTTACTAGTTTTTTAGACTGTTTCTTGTGAATGATAGTGTTTATTAATAATATTTATTAGGTTTTTTTTGACCAATGAAATCTGAATTTGTTCTGATTGGGGGTTCATTAGTATTTGCTAGAATGACCTTCACTGCTGATCTCCCAGCAGTGTTCACTTTACTGCTGACAGCATCTGCAATCTTAATATTTAAACCTTTCCAAGGAGACCTGTGGAACAAGTGCCTTTAAACTGTGAAGCTGCTTATGAAAAAACACAGGAAAGGAAAAAAATCCCAAAAAACAAAAGATGCTGTATCCTGAAGAAGGACTGAGCATTGCTGTGGAGAGCCAGGTTTCTACACAACCCATGAGAACATCTGAGGTCTCCGGGACAGGATGCGGAAGTGAGTTCTTGAAGGACAGGAGGGGCCATGAATAAGCTCCCTGCCAGACTCTAGCTTATCAGAGAAGGAGCCTTAAGTCTGCACCCCCACACCCATGCTCTGGGAGGCAAGGCTGCCCTGGGAGCTGTGTTAGTGGCTCTGTGTGTGTGTGTGTGTGTGTGTGTGTGTGTGTGTGTTGTCTTTTCCTGTTAACCCAGTTAGCTCCAAAATTGTTGAGATGGGACTGTTATATTTATTTAACAAGCTTAAAGAGCACAACAACTGAGCAGTACCAACCTTTTTTAATACTCTAAACTAATATGGCTGCCTCCCAGTCAAAATCCCCATAATTTTCTTGTGGTGTCTTCTGAACTCTCTCCTTTGACTAATCCCTACTTCCTTTCTGTCCTGCCCTTCCCCTGTGTAGGAGAAATCCCAGAAGCAATCTCTTCCTTGCTCATTCATTGGCTAATCAGCTTGCTTTATTGACCAGTCAGGGAATAATTGGGGAGCAATATTTAAACAACATTGAGATAGGAGATTCTTAGAATAAGGATTGCAACCAGATATGGGGGCACAGAAGTCAGCATTTGAATAATACTGGATAATATTTACAGGATGCACAGTAACATTATGCCTACAGAGCTGGACCAGCCTCACCATCTGGACCGCTCTCTCTTCAGTTCAAGTGCACACTCAGCTCTATGCTATAAGAGGTGCCCAGAAAGAGGAATTGAGACAACCAGTTTAAGTAGCATAGGCATGGCCTTTTCAGAAGGAAACTCAAAGGAACACAATCATGCCTGCCTGCCATGATACCTGCAATGCCTCTAACTGGCAGAGCCTGTCCCTGTCCCTGTCCCTGTCCCTGTCCCTCTCCCTGTCCCTGTCCCTGTCCCTGTCCCTCTCCCTCTCCCTCTCCCTCTCCCTCTCCCTCTCCCTCTCCCTCTCCCTCCCCCCTCTCATTTCTTCTCCTTTGCTTTGCTTTTATTTCCCTACTCCCCTCCTTTCCTTCCTCCCCTTTCTTTTGTGTTTAATTTGTTTGTTTGAGACAATTCAAGCTACCTTTAAATTCAGCTTTTATCTTCTTGCCTCAGCAATATCCTACTCCAGCTCCAAATGCTGAGTAACAGGTCTATATAACCCCTCCCCACATCCCTGCCCAGATGCTGAGGTAACAGTTCTGTGTCACATCCCTCAGATGCTGGGTAACAGGTCTGCACCATCCCCACCCCATAGCTTCTTATTGAATGTTTTGATTGTTAGTATTTTTTTCTAATATATGCAACCAATGCCATATACTTTAATCAAAGCATAGCTTTAGACACATCCCATGAGTTTTAAGTTGTAGTGTTTTCATTGAGGATGTTTTAGTTGCCATGGAGAACTCTTATATTACCAATGATTATATTAGACGTTCTGTCTTACTTTTTTAAACATTAACTATGTAGATTCTCCTTGATGCGTGGTAAGATTAATTCCTGAAACACTTGCCATAATATGATATTGTAAAAGGTCAAAATATGTTGTAAATAAACAATGCTCTAACTTGATGTGCATTGAACATGCCTAACCTAGAGAGCTCCACACCTCAGCCAGCAATATACCGCATGAGAGACAATTGTTCTAGCTGAGTGGTTGTGTAGCCAACACAGGGCAAGGCTGCAATGCTTGGTACCACTACTTCCAGAAAGTATGGGATTTACATCAGTTACCTGTCAGAGATTTAAATATAGCCCAGTATGGAGAGAGAGAGAGAGAGAGAGAGAGAGAGAGAGAGAGAGAGAGAGAGAAGGGGAGGAGGGAAGGGAGGTGAGAGGGGGAGGGGAGGGGGAGGGGGAGAGGGAGGGGAGGGGGAGGGGAGGGGGAGGGGGAGAAGAAGAGAGAGAGGGGGGGAAGAAGGGAGAAAGAGGAAAAGAAAAGAAAAACCTACATAAGAACCATCAAAAGTTAATTGTTAATTTTACTCCTTTTGCCTTTTGAGAAAATGAATTTATTTGAATTCAATCATTTAATTTGTTAAGGTTAATGTTACAACCAAACTATAGAGCTTTTGAAAATTAGTTCACATGTTGCTAGAAAAAGAAAGTGTATTCTGCTCTAACTCTCTGTATACCCAGTCAATTTCATCAAGGTTTGCAAATCTTTTAATTATCTTCTGCTTCCTTATGGACATTTTTTGAGAAAATAAACTAAATTTTAATAGCTTTATAGATATATATTCTCATAGTTGGTTTTGCTTTGTAGACCAGGATGCTCTAGAAATATTCTTGGTGCTTTTGTTTTAGTTTTAATTTATTGTTTGATAATTTCATATGCTCAGTGTTTTGATAAAATCTGCCCATGGTCTGTCTTCTTCACCTCTTCCCACCCCCACTCCATTCTGTGCTCATGAACTCCCAGCAGCTGTGATTTCCCATCACAAGGCCTGAGCAAGATGAAGCTAGTCCATACTCCTGCTCTGGTCATGGCGGAGCCCACTGTGTGGATGATTATTCTTCAATGTCTCCTGTTATTTGTCATAGTAGATAAAACTTTTGACTAAACTTGTAACCAAATTAACCATTTGCTTTGAGATCATTTAAAGTCAAGTACTGTGTACCACACTTGTGTAATTTAACTTGCCTTTAATAAAAACAATATAGCCAATTGTGTTATGCCTTGGACCCCTCTTGTCAATTTTTAAAAACTAAGTAGAACCCATAGCTTTAATCTTAAGCTACATTTCTTCTTGTATCTTCGCCTTAGCCCTGACTTAGAATAGTGTGTGTGTGTGTGTGTGTGTGTGTGTGTGTGTGTGTGTGTGTTGATTAGATTTAAAATCTCTCCTAAAATTGCAATGTTGAAAGTAAAAAGTGATCCGCAAAACGCGTTGAAGGCAACATGTAGACACGGGTGTTTCCTTCTGCCTGTGGGTTTGTTTGCTTTTGTAGGTCAGTTAGGTGAGAAAAGCAACTTCAACCCTTACAAAAATTTGGTTAAGGCAAAATCCCTTATCCCTTTCCCAGCAGGCTTGATGTGCTGTTGGTAGAGAGAGTATGGTCCTTTGTTAAGAGGATGGGACTCAGTCTGGGGGATGAGGCTCACTTTGGTCAACATCCCCAGGCATCAATCTCTTTATGCAGCCCTGTCACTGCCCTACTACAGTCCATGAAGCTGAGGAGATGTCACTTGATGAGGATTAATACAGAGACTCATAACTGGTCAGAACACGAGGAACACAAGGCTGTGGAATGTTCATCCCTCCCTCCCAGGGTTCACAGAGCATCAAGGGATAGGGGATGAGTGTTGTGCCCATCTATATGTGTTGTGTACAGCAACGGGATAACTTTACTGTCAATGCCTGATCATCTCTATTTCTCTGCCTCTCCCTCTCTCTCCTTCCCTGCCTTCCTCCCTCCCTTCTTTTCTCCTCCTCCCATGAGCACACTCTGGATCCTTTCACCCAGTGAGTGTTTGTGAATACTAGAATTGGTATGACCCTCTTGGTTTGTTTGTAGAGGACTTAACTTTCCTTACCAGGCTTTAGAGCAGTTTGTGCACTTGTAGTCCTGAGTCTGGATTCCCACCCACTAAAGGGTCAAGATGCACTGTGTCCTTGTCAGGCGTATTGGAAAGTTGCTGGTGTTCAGAGCCTGATATCAGTGTTCTTTCCCCAAAGGTTTTTACACTGACACGGTGCAGGAATCAGCCTCTGTCAGGGGTGAAGAAGACTGGTCTCACCTGAATCCGCTTCCCTCTCTGACCCAGAGTCACCATAGCTTTTCTGTTCCAGCTCGTCACTAATGGCTTTCGGCAACCCCTTGTTCCTTTATGTTTTATTTAGATGCTGTGGGTATTACTGCTCAGAAATGTGTTCTGATATGAGCTAGCACATCACAGCCAGATGCAAAGCTCTGCCTCCTCTGCCACCTTGGGAATTTCTCCTCAGCTTACTTCAGTTTCTCAGGATGTGATATCCCTTATCATCTTATAAACCCAAGAGCATTATGGTGAATTTTAAAATAGTTCTGGGTGACATTATGAGTTTTGTAGTTGAAAACTCTTTAAGAAAAGATGTAGTGTTTTATCGGAAGCAGAGACAGATTAATTTTTATGTTTATATGTATTACTTATTTCATAGCTTAAAAATAATAATAGTGACAGAATATAGTGACAGAAGAAAAATAGTGTCCAGCCAGGAAGCATATTCAAAATCTTTGGGGACAGTCCAGATAAGATTTAGAGAGAAGGAACGAGTATTGTGTTAATTAAAATGACAGTCTTTAAACAATGCAGACCTTTAAGTGTATTAAGTCTGGTGGTGACTGGAGTTTCCAGACAAGTAGCAAGACAACATCAGATAGTTGCAAGTCAGATGCTTGAATGGAAAATCAGACAAACTTAACGTCCTGTAGCCTCAACTTCCCAAGCGGTGAGATTACAAGTGTGAACTATTATACGTCATGTGTGCATATGTGTTGATGTTTGTATGTGTGGTATAGACCTATGTGTTTATGTATATGTGTGTAAATATATGTAAATATGTGTGTATATATGCCTATATGTAAGCATGTGTGCTTATGTGTTTGTGTGTGTATATTGTGTTCTGTGTACATGTATATATGTATATGTGTATATATATGTATGTTCACATGTATCTGTGTGTATATATGTATGTATACTTGTATGTGTATGTCTCTGTGTACATAAATGTGTGCATATGTAAATGTGTATATGTCTGCATGTACATATGTATGTGTGGATATATGTATAAATATATGTGTATATATGTATCTCTATGTATGTTTGTAGTATGTGTGTTTATGTCTATGCATGTGTATATGTATGAAGTTAACGTGTTATTGTCTACTGGTCTGAGTTGTGACAAAACTCCAAAACAAAGCAAAACTAGCAAAATTCTTCATTTTCCTTTTTACTGTGTACAAAACATGACTATTTCCTCTTCAGGCTTTCAGGACTTCACCCTGAGAAATGATTTTAAATGTCCCAGGTAATACAATCCTCAAACAAGAGGCATGGGACACATGAGAACTGGTTATCTAGGTCACGGTGACCCAGCACAGCAGGTTCCCACAGCCCGCATAGTGACACCGAGTTCTAAATAACCCAGGCATAGCCTCTTCCTGACAGCTGTGGCCTTTACCTGGAGGACTCTTCTAGGGGCAGTTCCAGGTGCAGGCTCCCAGGCGACGAATCCGCAGATGTGGGGAGCCGTCCAGATCATCTTTTCAAGCCTTCGTTAAGAAGTCAGGGCAGAGGGGGGTGGGTAGGAGAGGGTGATGTATGTGACAGGAGTGTATTATATGCACAAGCAAAATTATCAAACCATACAGACATTTCCAGACCCATCAGATGGCAAGTTGGTAGACTTCCAGAGCACCTACACCAGGTTTTCTGCAGAACAGGCCATGTTCACTCTGTCTGCACCTCACTCCCCAGTTTCCTTTCTGGCTTGCAACCCTTATTCCTTGCTGAAAAGCAAACTGGAGTGTCCCCATGTTTCCTTCTGTGTCCTTTGCGATGTGTTCTCCAGAGACTCCGACACTCCTTGTTCTATAGGCTCTTAAACCAATTCTGGGTAATTTATACCGTAAAGCATTTATTCTAGAATTGCTTTCTCTTTGCACCTGCAGAGATTCAGTCCCTCCTCTGCTGGTCTGACAAAAGGGGCACTACCCTCTGATTCTACTATTTCTCTGTTATTTGGGTAGCTCTTGGGGGTCTGTTTTCCACTTTGTCTTTTCTGCCTCATCTGATCAGAGTTAATCTGCTCTGTTGTCAATCACTGTGAGCATGGCTGTTTTACTCTTAGAAGCTTAAATGCTTCTGTGACTTTTGTTTTTCCTGACTTCACCCAAGAAGCCCAGAGGTTTTCCTGCTTTAGACATGCGGAGTGCAGTCACACTTAGAGCACGTGGGCCTTGCCTATGAATCTTACCATCATGTTTCTGTCTTCACTAATGGTTAAAGTATAATTCCCACGTCACATATTAACTATAGATTACGGTCAGCCTCCAGTCGCTCAGAGTTTAAGGACCACATTTTTGAGGTCAGAAATAGGAGCAGATGTCCTCCTCAATTCCCTGTGACAGTCAGTACTAAGTGTTATGAAATATAATTTGGCAGGGGCAGGGATACCTGATGGACCCATGCCAAGATGTCCCCCGAGAAATCACACCACACAACAGAAAAGGAGGTTTACTTGGGGGAGGGGAAGGGAGTGAGGACCTGGAGAGGGAGTAGGGGAAGACAAAATGTAGCAAAGCCATGAGAGCAGAGAAGGGGGGACAGAGATGGACAGAAAGAAGGACAGAAAGGGTAAGAGAAGATTGACCAGGAATACTCGGGAACAGAGAGTGTAGCACACCTGGCAGTGGGTGATAGCAGCAGGTTATGACTTAAGTCCTTGCTAGGTGCCTGGGCAGAGCCTAATGAAAGCATCTGTAAGCCAGTGCCAAGGAACCACAATCTTGTCCTCATTCACATGAGATCAGAAGTAGCAGTAATGTCTCCAGGGTTCCCTGTGGCAGTCAGTACTAAGGAGCTGCAGTCTTACCTTTCACTCACATACTGTTGTTGCTTGCTTGGAGCTGGCTGGTCTTGAACTCCTACACAGATGAAGGTGATCCTCCTGCCTTTACTTTGCAGTCTTTGATTTCAGGACAGCGCCTTAGTGCCTAGTGCCCTGTGGTGTTATGTAGGTGTAGACTGAGATATTGGCTGATTTTACCTGATTGCTACAGAGCAGTGTATACCAGAGCAGTGAGAAGAAATGAATTTGTCAGAAAGAATATTTGGCTGCTCTAAATCACAAGTTTATGTTTATGTAGAACTCAAGAGGTCTTGGTTTGGTAACCAACTATGTGACAGATTCTGGGCTGTATTCATGAATGCTTTAATTTTCTGCAACAACTTAAACCGTGAAGCGATCTGGGGTGCTATAATCACATCTCTAACGAAAACTAGCAGTCAAAGCTAAAGCCTAGAGAAAAATGTTCAGAGCATCCAGCTTCTGCCAGTTCCAAGAGGTAGGAGGACAGGTGACATTTGCGATACCTGAACTGGATTCCATTTCCACTCTTTGGACACTCCTGACAGAGATGTACTGAATGAGATCTTAGGAGACACTGAAGCCAAGTATCCTGTGATGGTATGTCTCGATGTATATTTGTGTGTGTGTGTGTGTGTGTGTGCATGTATGTGCATATGTGTATGTGCATGTGTATGCACATGTGCTTATTTGTACATAGATGCACAAACGTACACATGTGCATGTTTGTACACATATATGTGCATTGTGCATGTGTGTTCTTGTGTGTGCATATATGTGCAAGTGCTTATGTACATGCATGTATGTGTGTATGTGTGTGTGTGTGTGTGTGTGTGTGTGTGTGTGAGAGAGAGAGAGAGAGAGAGAGAGAGAGAGAGAGAGAGAGAGAGAAATGAGAAGCAGTCAGCAGTGAGTATGTGAGTGTGTGTAGGTGTCTCTCAACTGGGCATGTCCTAGGTCACTTTCAAGAGATGTGCTTGGTGTTGTTTGAATGAGAAATGTCCCTTGCTGCCTCATGTGTTGGAACTCTTGGTTCCCAGGAGGAGGTGCTGTTGGGGGAGGGCTATGTAGAGAGGTGGAGCAAGTACTTCACTGGGGATAGATTTGAAGGTTTATTTTTAAAACTGCTCAGTGCTCTCTTTCCCAAAGGGTCACTTTAAGGTTGTGGCCCTTCCTAACCCTCATGTCACTTGGAGATCAGTACAACTCTAGTACAGTCATGCAGGAAATCTTATCGAAGGCAACACTGTTGACATTATGATATATTTGCAAAGACATTAGTGATATTCATTTTTAGTTATGTCTTTTTTTTTTTTGCTTTACAATAAACCTATACAGTGTCTAGAAGAGAAAGAAACCAGAGCTGATCTTCCAGGCTTCTAAATGAGAGACAGTAAAGGAGAGGGCAATGGTGGGGGAACAACAGAAATGGAGGGATGAGAGGGGGGAAGAGAGACCCAGAAAGAGACTGGAAGGTTTCTCAAGGAAACTCTTCTTTCCATGTTTCAGCACACCCTAACCTTAATTGAGGGAAACAAGTTAAAATATTCTTATATCTATCAAAAATTGCCTGGATACTAAAAAAGAACGAAAAGAAACTTGAAACTCAGATCAAAGGACTGGGAATATATTGAAGTCAACACAAATGCAATTCGAAAAGTAATGTTTTCATCGGTGAACTAAAAATGTCTTTTTAGAAACAAAAGTCAGGCAAGTAAAGGCTTAGTGTCGTCTTGTTTCCTGGGGGATGTGACTAAACTTCTCACCCAGATTATGCACTGACTACAGGGCAGAGTATCAGTTACACTAAGGTACAAAACAGACAAGCAGTGAGCGCACTGAGGTTATTTACAAGCACAAGGGTGAGGGTCACTGACAGAAGCATGGGTGGCTGAAAGGCAGTTGTCATTGAGATCTCCAATCCAGCCTAGATACTGACTTGAAATCCCTATAGTTCTGTGCACGGCTTGTAGATGGGGCTACACTCAATAGGACAGATAGTCTCCTACCAACAGTCATGTTACTCAACTGCTGTCCCTGGCCACTGCTTACTCCTTGCACAGTCTTAGTGAATCCTGTAAACTTCTGATTTCCAGGACATGTGAGTCTCATTACTCATTGAGTCCCATGTGCCTCCCTCGCAGCTACACAGCACCCCACCCCTTCCTCTCTGGCTCTTCCCTCCCTCCCTCCCTCCCTCCCTCCCTCCCTCCCTCCCTCCCTCCCTCCTTCTTTTCCTCTCTTTTACAATATTTCCAGAGTCTTGCAGGGAGTGATACAGATGTCCATATGTGGCTAAGCATTAGCCAATTTCAATGACAACAATTTGCCAGCTTATGCCACCTTCTGTAGTCATGTGGTTAGGAATACAGGTTTTTTACTGCTATCTAAATTAGCAACGTTAGTTCTCAAATCAGATGTCATATGAGAAATGTGACATGTATACATATAAATGTATATATATATATGTGTGTGTGTGTGTGTGTGTGACAATATACACGTCTATAGTATATATGTATGTTACAGAATATCCATTATAGAAAGAGCTAAGGAATCGGTGGCAATGTTTCTAGAGGGTCCAGAAATTGGCTTTTACAAATGTAAATAGATTGAATTTATAAGGTAAAAACCTGAACTAGCTGCCAGGAAGAAGCTTTAGCCATAAAATCAGATGACTGCAGGCCACAAGGTTGAGGGAGGAGCTGCTGAGATGAAAGGGCATGACATAGTTAACATACAGAGGTGGGTGGGCAGATGACCAAAGTCCCAAACAGGCAGATGAGAGGATGGACAGATAGCTCTGGGTAGACCAAGTCAACCACAAGGAGCAAACTGAGCTGAAGTCTTAGGAATAGTAGGAAGTTCACACCCTGTCAGTCCTTGATCACATGTGGGCTGTCAGATAACAGGTTAGTGGGAGTCGTCATCTTCCCAGTGCTGGTGTCCACCACTTTATGGGGTCCAGATAAGGGAGTTGTTCCCTTCCATCAGTCTGATGTGTCTGATAAGATTTTGGGCTTAGTTTCTATATAATTTTAATACATCCATTTGTCCCTCCCTATAGCCTCAATTCACCATCATAATTTATAAAGAGGAAACTCTTCTACTCCAGGAATAAGTCATTTATTAGTCTGTATTGCATGGATGGTACCAGACAGATAACTTTTTTGAGAATCTATCCAGGTATATAATCATCCTCAAATTAAAGGCAAAAGCTGATTTTTCCCTCTACTTTACAAAAGTAGAGTCTCTTAGGGTGAGGATCCATTTAAAAAGCACTGTTTTACATAGATCAAGGCACCGCCTGATTTTAACCTCAAATCCTATGGTAACTTATTCTTCTATTTTCTGGCCCTCAATAGGGACCTGATCAAGTGTGTAACTCTGGCTATTGCAGACACTGACTTGGTTATCATCATCTGAGAGATGAGCAGGTAATTGCTGAGTTTTTTTGTCTTCACAGCACTTAGGCTAATCCCATCCATCCCCTTGTGCCACAGTCTCATAAGCCAGACTGAAAGTCTTTCCCAGATCAAGCAGTTCAGAGGCAGAACACTCCTGACTGTCACGGCTGCTTCCACCAGGCCCTTAAGCTCTCTAACTGCATCCTCAAACATAGATTTTTCCCTTTTCTGTCTTAAAGGCTGGACCCACAGGCTATCTTCTGTCACCTCCACCTCATTCTCTTCCAGCTTCTTATCTGATTTTTTCCATGGGCTGCAAGATTTTGGCTCCCAGTACAGGCTCTGCAGCACAGATCTAACCTGTATAAGTCTTTCTTGAATTCTAACCGCTGTGAGAAACATTCCCTCTTCTCTACTTTCCTTTTTATCTTAGTTATTTTCATAGTTGTGATGAAACACAACGACCAAGGCAACTTAATAAAACAAAGCATTTAATTGTAGGCTTGCTTACAGTCTCAGAGGGTGCGTCCATAATAATATCACAGCGGGCAACACGGCAGCAGGTGGGCATGATGCTGAGCAGTGGCTGAGAGCTTACATTCTGATCCACAAGATAAATGCAGAGAGTGAGGAGAGAGGAGAGAGAGAGAGAGAGAGAGAGAGAGAGAGAGAGAGAGAGACTTGTTATGGCATGATACCTTTTGATACCTCAAAACCAGCCTCCAGAGTAACACCTTCTCCAACAAAGCCATACCTCCTGATCCTTTTCAAAACAGTTCTAGCAACTAGAGACCAAGCATTCAACTATATGGGGGCCATTCTCATTCAAATAATCACAGCTTTCTAAAGCAGAGGCTAAAGCAGAGGCTAGCAACCTCAAGGCCTTTCCTCAGTATAATTTCTACACTAAGCTACCAGGTTCTTTCTGGAAAAGTAGCTGAGCTTGATTGCTCATCCTATCGCCACAGGAAAGGCTGGGAAGCAACTCAGGAGCTTCCCTTCCAGGGAAGGTCAACTAAGGCACAGGAGTAGTAATGGGATTTTTTTTTTTTTTTAGATAATGAAATTTGAAAAGGATAGTTATGTTTTACTAACCTTGATTCTTTCTTTTCTAAAAATATTTTATTGTCTATTATTGGAGAAAAAAAGAATAAATGTCCAAGATTTTCTTAAAATAGTCTGAGGCAGGGGTGTGTAAAAATAAAACTGACCTGGCCATCAAGTGGTAAAGATAGCTGAGGTCAAGCCATATGACCTGAGTGTAATCCTCAGGACCTGCAGGAGAAGAGAAGCAGCTCCCTCAAGTTGTCCTGTGACTTCCATACGTTGGCAATGGCATGCATGTACACACACACACACACACACACACACACACACACACACACCTGTAGTAAATAAATATAATATCAAAATGAAAAATGACCCTGAGATAATAATGAGAAAAACTTCAAGTTGCTGTAACCTTCCGGTTCACACTTAAACATGTTGGCCCTCTTGCCACAGACAGTGCCCCACAGAGAGTGCGCAGCGACATGGACTGTCCATAACTCCTGCCACCAATATCCTGTCTTTTTTTCCCCTGCTCTTGCATAGTCCTGAATGTTTTTGTTCCCATCTTCAAATTTCTCTAATTCTTGTGATACTCCACTCTTTCTTGGGAGCCTGAGCTCAGGGTCTCTGCCCCTTCTGTTACTCTCTATCTGATGATGGCTTGGAATCCAGAGCACATAGGTTACCCTGAATGGTCCTTGCTCAGGATAAGGTCCATCCTACTGAGCATATCTCTTCTGCAGTAAGCTGCATACTGTGGGTGTGCTGCTCAGGGCCAGCTCCTTCCACCTCTCCCTTATTTTTTCTGCTCCCTCTTTATTCACACCACTCATGATCTCCTGGCAGGGGTTCATGTGAAGACCAAGTTGGATAGGACATAGCTGGGTTCAATAGTGTGTAATTGACTCATAGAACAAAGCAGAGGGCAGGAAGGAGGAAGGGGACATTCAGGTATCTGATAACCCGAGACAAACCAGGGTTCAATAAATTCTGATTATTCTAATGATTATTGTAAAACTCAATATAATCCTAAGCAACAAATCTTCCAGTATGGAAAGAAATAAATGCTTCATGTGTCATTAGCATTAAAGAGCTTTGCTGTGATCATGGACTTAAAGTGTATCTACGTGCTAAATGCATTATTTCTAAATTACCTATAAATGCAGAGGCCTTTAAAATCTCAGGCATAAAGACCTATGTGAAAGCAGCAAGGGATTAGCTGGGCTCCCCAGACCCAAGGCTACTGTTTCATTGACATGTCAACTGCAGACATGTGCAATGCTAGTGGGGGTTACTCTAGCAAATGGCAGAGGGTTTTTTTTTTTTTGTTTTTGTTCTGTTTTTGTTTTGTATTGCTTTATTATTCAATGAAATAATGTAGATATGCAATCCCCTATACTCTTCTTGCTTGAGCTCTGTAGTAACAGTTGAGCATTGACATGGAATGCACTCTGCTTGGATGTCTGTAGGAGGAGATCAAAGTGTGGGTGTAGACTTCACAAACACAGATTCGTCAGCACGCAACCTTGCAGAGCAGTTTCCTCCATGAGAAAATTTTATTTCTTGGAAGGAAGCTCATTGAGAAATCAGATGTTCTAAGGAGAAGTAAAACATTCCATCCTTCTGGAAGGATTTTAAACTCAGGAAACAAATGATTCAAAGACTTCAGGATATCCCTGGTACTGACCAGTTCTGCTTGTCTCTTCCATCCCCCAGCATATATAAGCAGTAAAATTGCCAAGAGACTCTCAGACCAGGTGAGCTGACTAGAGGAGGAAGAGACCAGCCAAGCTGCCTGGAAAGAACACTCCTTAACATACTGAGATTCCTGCAGGCTGTGCAATATGCTCCAGGTTCCCAGTTTTGTGAGCTGTCAGCCATGCTGGTGTGGGCTTTGGAGATGCTTTGAGTAGTTTCTGCTCCTAAAAGTAACACCTCATCCTGTCACTAACACCAATAAACTCGTTGTTTCACTATGTTGGACTTTTGTGGTATCCTTACTTTGGTCTGTTGTCAGTTCCCTATCTGGGGTGAGTAGATACTTGTTCATAGTCTGTGTGGTCAACAGGAATTAAGATTCTTTCTTGTGTGTTAAATGAATGGCATCATCATTGTCATCGTTGGTCCACACCCATGTGTGAGCTACAAGGAAATCCAGGCCAATCAGCAGCTACCGTTGAATACTAGAACAGTGGTCCCTGGAGATGCCTGTCTCCAGAGAGAAGATGGGGCTCATGGACTACAACCAAAGGCAACTACTGAGTGCCAGGGAGGTAATATCAATAGACAAGTGGAGTGAATGCAGAGCATATGATGGTGTGAAGAAGATAGAAGATGTGTGTGTGTGTGTGTGTGTGTGTGTGTGTGTGTGTGAGAGAGAGAGAGAGAGAGAGGGAGAGAGAGAGAGAGAGAGAGAGAGAGAGAGAGAGAGAGAGAGAGAGAGAGGAGAGAGAGAGAGAGAGAGGAGCTCATCTCAGAAGTGCCACCTCTTATTTCTTGTATGCGATCTCATTTGGCTCTGAGATTGACATACTTGTTAAGAATTTCCCTAGGAATGGATTTATCTCACCCTCCACAGATTCAGTATCTGAGGGCATAGTGAGAGCTCCCTCCAGTTTCTCTGACAGCACTCCCCTCTGTACACGGACTCAGAGTTTACCCAGACACAGAAAGCATCTCTGGTACAGTTTTATACATACCCTTCAGCAAAAACTCTATTGATTGAGAGATGTCTTATAAATCATGCTGGAGAGATGGTTCCATGGGTAAAATGCCTACCGGATAAACATGAGGAAAATGAACTTAGATCTGAAGCACTAAAAACTTGGTTCACCTGTAAGTACCTTTAACACAGTTGAAGAGCAGGAGCTGAGTGGAGACATAAGGATCCCGAGAGTCCACTGGCCAGCCCTCCTCACTGAAAACTGAGCTTCAGGGAGAGATCCTGACTCAAAATTAGGTGGACAGTGGTAGAGAGTGTTGACATCTGGCCTCTACATGACTATGTTAATATACTATTTCTCTGTCTGTCTCTGTCTCTCTGTCTCTCTGACACACACACACACATCTAGCCTGCCCTCAGTGTGTTTATTAAACAGTTAGTATTTCTTAGATTTGTGTAGGCAGAAGATTGAAAATTCTTTCCCAAGATGAGCAGCATAATGCTCATGGACCTCCCTAGCATAGAGACTTGAAATATCAACAGATAGACAAAGAGACAGAGAGTGAGAGAGTGTATCCATGATAACCAAAGTGATAGCTGTGAGATCTAGTTAGGCCCTGCACCTGCAACCATGTGTAAGAACAAGGGATTTGTGAGGACATTACTGTGTGGGGAGAGTGGATATTGAAATGACTTCAGTGTATTTATTTACCTGACACTTTCCATGTGCCTTGTGCTCAAGAGGCTGAGTGATGCTCTGGGTTTGTTTCCTTCAGGTGTCTTTAATGTAAACAAGATTTCCAGGTGGTTGATATTATTATTGTCGCAAACGTCAACAGCTCCTGATGGCTCGTTTATATTTCTCTGCAGTAATGCCCATGAAGCCCTATTAGGCTGCAGGTAAGTGACATTTTTCTTACTATTTCTTCTTCCCACTCATATAATTGACATGCTGTATTTTTGTTCTATGTCATCCTTTCGTATTTTGCAGCAAAATGCCCACATTTCTCATACAGCCATCCCAAGTTGCTTCTTGTGTACCCACGGCAAGGATCGCTTTCCCTAGTAAGAGAAGCCCCTTCCCCATGCTTCTAGACCAGTGCTCACTGGAGTGGCCCGGATTGTTTTACAGGAGCGCCTTCAAAGTTGATTACTGGGATGATTTACAAAACTAAATAAGAATTGGACGGAGCGGGAAGAAATCTTTTCTTATGAAGTTAGTAACAGCTTTTTACCGGTTAGAAATGCACAAATAGACTATCTGTTTTCACAGAGAACTCGCAGAGGATAATGAAGTTCAAGAAAGTTTAATGAAATTTAAGAAATAGCTGTAGAATTCAATTATTTCCAAATTCATTTCAAAACTGGCCTTTTTGGAATTCAGAACCTTTGTCATAAGCGTATCGACTTTCCGAGCTGAAAGACTCTGAGAGATAGGATCTAATTCGTTTTGGTGTCTTCATCAATCCAACAGTGAATCCATCAACCAGATTTTCCCCTGTGACAATTTAAGGCAAGCAACAATGACCTGAGACAAAGCATAGGAAGGTAGGGATGACGGAGATCACAGTATAGGAAGGTAAGCATGACAGAGATCACAGCAAGCTGTGTGCCAGCCAGAACTGTGCAGGTCCCATGATGGGAGTGACCTTAGTGAGGGGCTTCATTGAGACAGTGGGATTTGACACTGGCTTTGACAATGCATATTTGAAAACACAGGAAAAAAATGGAGACAGTTTGCGGCATCAGGGCCTTCCTGAGTAAGTTGACAGCTAATGGTCAGTGGGAATTGTAGGATAATCAGATATGGTCAGATATGGTCAGATGTGGGAAGATAGATATGGTCAGATATGGTATGGAGCTGATGTGTGTCTTCAGGGATCCAGTGGAAAGTGGGAAATGCAGAAACTGTTTAAAGTACTGAGAAAAAACAACTAGAGTGCTTAGCCATAGGTAGGGCACTTATACCAACCTGTCTCCCACGCCAAAGCTCAGACAATGTCTAGGAAGAAGTGGACAAATGATTATCAGAGTCAGAGGATAGCAAGGAATCCTGTCCTTTAGACCTGACAGGCCTGTACACATATAAACTCATAGGAACTTTCACATGTGCACAAGACCTGCAGAGGCAAGCCAGTTAAAAATTCCAGCCTGGGAAGGAGCTCATGAGACCCAACTCCCTACTGATATTGTAAGTTAATGACTGCTGAGGGGAGGGAGAGTCACAGGTTTGAGTGGGGGATGGATAGTGATAATTTACACATCCCCCACACACCCAATACATGCAGGCATCACTAATTAACTAGGTAACTTAAAAAATAATAATAATTAAAGTTTAAAAGAAGGCATAAAATTAGCAGTGAGATGTGTTTGAAAGGGTCCAGGGTAGTAGGGAGAGGCAACTGGGGGGATGGCTGTGACCAAGAAACAATGCATAGATAAATGAAATCTTCAAATAAAAGAATGGATTTAAAAGAGTGTGGGGACATTAAAGATTTGCAGAAGCCTCATTCCCTTTAAGACAGAGTCCAAGGAAGGAGACCACCGTAGGAGGCAGTGGCCCGGGACAAGCTGAGCTTTCTCTTGGGGAGATGCCACACTGTGGCAAACTGGTACATCAACTTCATACATCACACTGACTGGTAACATCTAAGGCTCTCCTGAAGCAGAGCCACTCCCAAGAGGAACTGAAACTAAAGTTGAGAGAGTCCTTCAGAAGTCTAGATACCAGCTCAGTTCAGAGATACATTTCTGGACATTTGGAGACCTAGGGACACTTCCTGCGACCTGGCCACCCTGCTATTTTGTGTTGATCTGGTTCAGACAGGAAAGAGCAGATTCTTCCTGTTTATCCAGCTTCTGTAACTTGTCTGTACTTCACTTCTATGTAAGATCTCTGCTCATTCTGGAACATGTGCATATCTGTGTGTTCTGCACTCAAACCTCCAGAACTAGGTAGATGCATCCAGAATTGCTGTACCTTCCTACTGAAGTGAACAACTAGCATATAGTTTCTTTATTTAAAAAATTCTTTCTCTTTAAAATCTTAGCTGATCTACACAGCATATATAATATAAATTATATAAATATATTATATATATACACATGGATATATATACACATATATATCTCTGCAGAATGCCAGCTATCACTCACTCAGCTCTCCTATACCCTGTGAAATGAAAACACTCGAGACTTATAATATACAAGCCAGATTTGTAATGGTAAATCTCCAACCCCAAAGTTCCCATGCAAAGAACACAGAACTCAACAATATAATTACAAGCTGCACACTTAGATTAGACAAATATACCACTTCACTATTTCCCAACTATGAAATCCCTAGCTACCTGGGGCTTCTCTAGGCCACGTGGTTCTGGTTCATCTTCATTTCCTTCTCCCTCGATCTTCTCCCTCAGTCTCTGTCCCATTTGACCCTGCTCTTCTCCCTTTCTTTTCCTGTTCTTCCCAGAAGATTCTGCCTCCATGTCTTTGCCCAGTGATTGGCTTCCTGTTGTCTTTATCAGCCAATCAAACAACTAGGGAAGATTCCCCTAAAGATAATAGAAGAAAGATGAGTAGATAGATGTGGTAGAAATAAAGAGATAGATGATTGATAGATAGACTTATAGAGATGATGGAGAAAGATAGATTATAGATGACAGAAAGATGAGATGGCTAAAGATAGATGATAGTTAGGTGAGTGATTAGATAGTAGATAAAGACACATAGGAAGATGATGGATAGGTAGATGATATACAGATGGATGGATGGATGGATGGACAGATATATTGATAGGTACTCTCTGACTTTCTTCTGTCATCTGTATACTTTTAAAAATCAATTTTAAAGCATATATTAAATATTAGTTAAATATATTAAATATTAGTTAAATGATCATTTAAAAAGTGTCTCATGCTCACTCTTTGGTTCTTCTTTTTAAACAGCAGGCAATTGTGCCTCTCTCAGGGTTGCTTCTTACAGTTGTTAGAACTCCCTGGTCCTGCCCACTCCAGGAAGCCTGCCTAGCTCCCTCCTACCATTTAACCTGCACTTTTCCCCCCCGCTGTCAATGCACTCATCACCCAGATTTTAACAGACACACTTCCTTGTCCACTTCTCTACACTTGAGGTCCTGAGGTCAGGTCTGTTTCTGCTTGCCTAGCACATGGATCTTCCCAGAGTCACCGTGCTAATAAACCATCATTGTTCTCAGCCCTCCATTTGTGTGTGTGTGTGTGTGTGTGTGTGTGTGTGTGTGTGTGTGAGAGAGAGAGAGAGAGAGAGAGAGAGAGAGAGAGAGAGAGAGAGAGATCCTATAAAACTTTACATTTGGAATGCATTTTTGCTTCTTTCCTCCCTTGGTTTCCCTTGAAGTTCAAGGGCTGGTACAAGCTTATGAGCTTACTTTACCATTTCATGAGAGGTGGCATAAGTACTGGGTATCTATCAGCAAGCAAGAAAGACTGAAAATAGCCATTGGAAAGTGAAATACAGAGCTGGAGAATTTGCTAGCAGTCCTGACTCCCAGAAATATTCCAATCTAGAAAAAAAAAGGATAACAAACGTTTATCTCTTTACATTTTAAACATTTTCCTTAACCCTACATCTGAGTACCATCAGCCACATCTGTGTTGGAAAAGCTGCAAATTTACCTCATTTATTCAAGAGCACAGAGATTTGCATAGCTTCCCAACCTGTTAGCATCTTTTCATTAATAACCTGGAGCTCAGGTTTCCTGCTGGTGTTTTACTGCAGGGGTGGAAAAGCACTAAATGACATTTTGTTCCTTTAATTTTTCCCATGCAAACAAAGTCAGGGAACAAAGAAAAATGCATGGTACCCATAAAATGTCATTATTATTTTATCCACAGCAGTAGTACAATTCTCCATTAGCACAGCTTCCTAGTAATAATGGCACATTAACGCAGGAGAACTGGCCAATGAGAAAGACAGATTCCCATAATGCTCTATGAATTACTTTGCATGTGGCCAACTGTAACCCATCACTGCCAAACAGAGTAATGTCAAAGTAGTTCATTCTAGACCTGTCTTCCAGCCTTCTGACAATGCATTAGCTGTGGTTAATAGATTAATAGCTGTGTATCAATAGATACACAGGCTAACTATTTGTGGAACTGGAACCATAGAGCCCCAGTGCTAAGATTTCAGTGCTCCCTCCTGTACATGGTATCAGAGACTACTGCTAAAAAGTTCTTTTAAAAGAAAATAAAATCTTCCTTGTCATTGAAAAGTACAGTGTAAAAATACTCCCTTTGGGGGATGTTAAAGTGTAAGTGAGGAACCAGCCTGCCTCCATCTTATGTGTAAAAGCTTTCTTATAGTAAAAACCAATTAAGGTCCATTTCTGTTTATGATTAAACCCTTGTTTCTTGAGGATTGGGCTATGCCTCATCTGAAACCTTAACTCCAAACTGTTCCGCACTGCCTTGTTATGTCTACCTGTTGTTACAACCTCCTTGTGACCATGTTTTTGTTTCAGGAAGCTAATATGACTACTTTGCTATGCTTATATTCTGTTCCTCTAACTGCACCTATTCACTAGCTAACCACCGCCACCTCCCAATTTGGGAACCGCCTACCCCTGGGCTATAAACACCTTGTCTTCCTCATATGCAATACCGACCTCTCAAACTCTGCCTTAGGGAGTTTGGTATACATGAATAAGAGATTTTGCTTTAGTTAATTGCTTGCTTTAATTAATTTGGCCATGATGATTTGGGTCAGTGGTCTTTCTTCTCCCATCTTTGGGATTAAAACTATAAAGTTAAATTCACCATCCAGTCCTCCTGGTGAAAGGGAAGGTGACCCTTTTGGGAAGGGATATAGGCTGGAGTGACAAGCTAGCATAACCATCCACAAATGTAATAGGAGAGGATCTGTGAAAGGATGCATATATGTGTGTGTGTGTGTGTGTATGTGTGTGCATGTGTGTATATATATATATGTGTATATATACATATGTGTGTATATATGTGTATACATATGCATATGACTATACATATACATGCACATATATATGAGCCCACAAATGTACCTGAAGCCACAAGAGGGGTTCCCTAAGACTGGCATTACAGAAAGTTGTGAGACACGTACTTACTGGGAACTAAACTGGGTTTCTGCGAAAGCGGCCAGTGCATTTAACTGCTGAGTCTTCTCTGCACCTCTAAGAAAATTGATTTAAAAAAAAAATCACATTACTGTTGTTGCAAATATTCTGAGTGTTTGATCTCAGCAAGAGTCTAAAGTTATTACACCTATCTCATTTAATTCAGAGTCACACACTTTTTATTCTGAGTTTGGGTTTGCAGTCTGACTGTTTCATTCCTTGGACTTCCTCCCCATTGCAGAGTTTTGTATCTTTGCTTTGAGAAACATCTGCAGACCTCGCCCATCTCCTGGGGGTCAGCATATTAAAAGAGAGCAAGTGGTGTGCATAAAGGTGACTGAGGAAAAAAGTCAGGGTTCTGTTAATAAAGTCCTCCAGCTTCACAGCCTTGCCCTTGGCAAAGCTGCAATGTTCCCTTATGAATAAACTAATGGACAATTTAAACATCAATGTCAGGGCAATGCTAGTGAGCTCAGCTCCCAACAATCCTTTTCAGGTTGCCAGGCAACTATCATCTAGTCCCCAAATCTTCTGTGTGTCTGTGTGTGTGTGTGTGTGTGTGAAACCTCTTTGTCCTAGGAAAATTCACCTCATACTATGCAACAAAGCACAATTTCCTGATTAGAGTGTTGTGAACTGACAATGCAAACAAGTACAGAAACCAAGACAGTAACAAGAGGACCAGGCGAGGAAACCTCTTTTCTAAGCATTCCCTTTGCTTCTACCAAACAAAAGAATGGAGGTGAGGAAAAGAAGACTCTGTCTTGTAGTCTCCCCAGATCACTTGCTGCTCATTTGGATGGATGTTTTAGTCTATGATGTGCCAGAGCTTTGACGTTCTGATGGGGATACGTTCTCATTAATATCGACACAGCATAAACTTGAGCGGGACTCTGGCACCAGCTCTATGCTACAGACATTTTTAATAGAAGAGTGGTTCTGTACTGAATGTATTCTATCTAATGGTAACATTTCTATACCCAGGGTTGAGAAATGTTCTGTTTACCAGATAGTAAACAGCTTAGATGGTTGAAGTCACATGACACTGTCTGCCCCATGTGCACACTATGAGAGTGATGGTGACAGTTCCAATAAGCCATATTTATATGACAATATGTGATGAGAGGCCCTGCTGAGGTCAGCCTTATGACCAGAAGAGGAGCCAGTTTCTGGAGCTGCCATTACAGGTGGTATTGAGATGCCATGTGAAGGCTAAGAACCAAACCCACGTTCTCTGCAAGAGCAGCCAGTTCTCCTAAGCAATGAACCATCTCTCCAGTCCAAAAGTTTCATTTTAATGATGCTAATCTCTTCACTGCTTTGTCTACGCTTGCTTCTCCTCACAGAATGGTATACTTTTCAACTCTCTTTGCTCTAGTCCTTATAAATGTGGTTAAAGGCAACAAGAAACAACCATGCCAACACCTGACTGCTCTGCTGTCTTCACATCTCCAACACATTAGCTAGTTACTTCTAAATTTATCCTCACTCAAACTGTGAGGACATGAACAGACTGTAGAGAAATCATGATGCCAGAATATAATATGAGTGGACTCCACTCACTTCCAAGGGTTTTATTCCTGCCTGAACTGGAAGAGCATAGCTTCATGGTCCATATTTCTCTCAGCATCTGTTTGTTCAATTTAGGTGTGCTTAGGGGTGGAGCTATGGCATTTAAAACTCATATTTTCTTTCCTCCCTTCCCCCAGCACATCTTTCTTAGAAAATAAGAGTGAAAATCACACACTTAGACACCATATATCCTTTTATTTTATTTTATTTTATTTTATTTTATTTTATTTTATTTATTTTATTTTTGATTAGAGAATCCTGGGGCAATTTGTTCTAGCATTCATTTATTAGCCTGGGGCTACAGCTAGGTGGGTTCAGGCAACGTCTAGCATGGTAAGGACCTGGGTTGGATCCCCAGATACACAATACTAGATAAATAGGTAGTTTTATTTTTTCAAATGCCTTGTAATGAATGATTCCAAATAGGTTTTGAATTTAATATTACTTTTTTGTGGAGATAGCCATGCAGCGGAATAAAGCTCCGTGGTCTAGGGAGTATTTGTTTTTCCTCAGACTCCAGAATCTTCGGTTTACAATCAATATGGCAGTTCCCTGACATAAGTTTTATGTTTCTAATACAACAGCAGATGGAGGTTTTAGTGTTGAAATGGGCTGAAACAACCCTGGTTTTGTAAGCCGTGTCCTGGCATGCTGCTCTAATCAATATAGAGTATCCTGCACAATGGGTGTGCTTCCTAGTCTTAAGGCAACTTGATACAATCTAGAGTTAGCGAAAAAGGAGGGAACCTCAATGGAGGAAATGTCTCCATAAGATCCATTTTCTTAATTAGTGATTGATGGGGAAGAGTCCAGTCCATGGTGGGTGGTGCCATCCCCTGGGTTGGTGGCCCTGAGTTCTCTAAGAAAGTAAGCTGAACAAGCCATGGGGAGCAAGCCAGTAATCAGCACTCCTCCACGGCCTCTGCATCAGCTCAAGCCTCCGGGTTCCTACCTGTCCTGGCTTAGTCCAGTGATAAAACTACAATGTGGAACTGTAAGCCCATGAAACCCTTTCCTCCTCAACTCATTTTTTGGCAATGGCTTTTTTTTTTTTTTTTTTTTTGTAGCAATAGAAACCTCAACTAAGACAATGGGTAAACGTGTTTCCTTCATGTTCAACACTTAGCAGCTGCTCTCACATCTGTGGCGGGGAACAGGAAGAGGCAGCTTTTCATTTTCAGCAATAGCCTAAATCAACCTTAGCTATAATGTATCTTAAAATAACATAGGAACTGGGAATGTTAGTGAGAAATATTCAAGAATGTCTTGGAATTGTTTCTCCAGTTTTCAAGCTTGGATGTAGTGGGTTGGCCTAATGCTACTTGTATTCTAATGCTAATTTGGGCCCCCCCAAGACTGATTACCCCAAAGATGAGTGAGTCTGCACATAAGACAGTGAGTGACCCTGCCCCCAGTTCATTGTAATTGGTAAATAAAGATGCCAGCAGCCAATAGCAGGGCAGAAGAGACATAGGTGGGTTTTAGGTTTCATGGGATCAGAGAGGAGGTAGAAGAGGAAGAATGTGCAAGAGAAAAGAAAGGAAAAGCCACTTTGGGTGTGTAAAGTGTGGCCATGTGGGCTGGCCAATTAGAGCAAACCAGATGGAACATAGTAAATAGTAAATAATAACTCTGGCTTATCCAAATTAGGAAAGTAGATTCTAATAGCATGGAGGGTAGGCAGCTGTCCAGCTCTTGTGTTGTTTACAGCAGATTGTAAATATAAAGGCTGTGTGTATGTTTTTATCCGAGAACTCAATAACCAGAGGTGGAGTAGAAACACCAGGCTGGGATTTTTAAATATTAAATTCTACACTTGGATTTCTGCTCTTCTGGGTGTGTAGACAGAGATGTCAATGAAAATTCTTAGAAGGTATGATGTTTAGCTTTGTCAACTTGACACAATCTAGAATCTCCTAGGAAGAGCATCTCCATGAGGAATTTCTTATATCAAGTTGGCTTAGAGAATGTCTATTTTCTTGATTGCATTACTTGAGGTGGGAAGACTAGCCCACTGTGGGCAGCACTATTCCCTAGGTTTGGGTTTTGGACTGTAAACATATGGAGAGGTGACTGAGAGCTGATAAGCATGTGTGCATTCACTCTCTTTGTTCTGGACTCTGAGTGCGATGTAGTTGACTGTTGCAGTTCCCTCAACCTTGACTTTCTCAACGTTTCAATTCCCACTACCTTGACGTTCTCTAAAACTTGGAATTGTAGCTACTCTAAATGACTCTAAATTGATGTTAGTTGATGTGTTTTTCACAACAGACATGAAACAAGGACAGATGGAAACCGACATAAGCAACTCAAGGTGCCCTGTGTTGTAACTGCCATCTGGCAGACACAAGCTTCATTACACCTGCCGAGGAGTGGGGATTTCACAGCGTATTCTTTCAATTATTATTAATAGCCAATCCTTATTCGAATCTTGCCTCTGAAAGGTATTGCCATTTAATTTATAAACAACATCTACGCTATAAGTAAAATTCTATAGTTTATTACAAATCTATTTTTTATGCATGAAGATGAAGTTTCCTTTCTGGTAGTTTCTAGACACCTGGAAATAAGAAGAGCTGATGAACTGTGGATTGGACTGTAGTTTAGTTGTAGAATACTTGCCTTGTAGGTACAAGGCCCTGATTCAATTACTAGGACTGCAGCAAATAAACAAATAAATAAACAGATAAATACGTAAGTGCTCTTGAAATTATCAAAAAGAAACTATTAAATCATGACTGGGAAGATGGCTCAGTAAGGGAACCAGAGTTTGGACCCCAGAACACACAAAATGCTGCGTGGGCATGATAGTACATCTGATATTCCCAGAGCACTTAGCCTGTGAGATTAGCTATGTTGGTTAGCTCTGAATTTGAATGAGACTCTGACTCAAAGGATTCCTTAGAAGAATCACTGAGGAAGTGTCCTACTATAGTCTGCCTCTGCATGGAGTGCTTGCATACTGCCCAGACAAGGAAGGCAGGGGGGTTCCACATCTACACCTCCCCTCAGGGTGTCTAGGCACCAGGCAGTAAGGGGAAGGCAGAACCCTGGACAAACAGGATCTGGCCCATTTGGAAGCAAGTGCCCAGGACCAGAGGAGCTGAAGAAAAGCAAATCTTCCAGAGTCTTAGGTGCAGCTCATGTTGTTTTTTTTTTAAATAATATTTTATTTTATTGTATCTTATTTTATTTTATTATTTCACTTAACATCTCCATCATTACCCCCCTCCTAATGCCTTCCACACAAGTTTTTCCCTTCACTCCTTCTCCTCTGAGAGGATAGCGGCTCACCCCCCTCCCCGGGAATCCACCTACTTGGCACATCAAGTCTCTGCAGGGCTGGGAACATCCTCTCCCACTGATACCAGACACTGTAGTCCAGTTAGGGGAACATATTCCACAGATGGGCAACAGTTGTTGGGGACTCCACATGAAGACCAAGCTGTATGTCTGCTACACGTGTGCAAGGGAGTCTCAGTCTAGCTGTGTATGCTCTTTCATTGGTGGCTCAGTCTATGAGAGCCTTAAAAGGTCCAAGTTAGTTGACTCTGGTGTTCTTCCTATGGAGTTGTTATCTCCTTCTAGGCCTTCAGTTCCTCCCCAACTCTTCCATAAGAGTCTTCCTATTCAATCTAACATTTGGCTGTGAGTCTATGTATCTGTTTCAGTCAGCTGCTGGATGGAGCCTCTCAGTTGACAGTTATCCTAGGCTCCTGTCTGCAACCACTACACAGCAGCATTGTTAGTAGTATCAGGGATCAATGCCTGCCCATGGAATGGATATCAAGTTGGGTTGGTTATTGCTTGGCCATTCCCTCAGTCTCTGCTCCATCCCAGTCCCTCTATTTTTATAGACAGGATAAATTTTGGGTCAAAAGTTTTTTGGGTGGATTGGTGTTCCTATTGCTCCAATGGGGTTCCTGCTTGGCTACGGGAGGCAGCCTCTCCAGGTTCCATATCCCTACTGCTGTGACTTTCATCTAAGGTCTCCCCCATTGATTCCTGGGTCTCTGGCACTCCTGGACATATACTCAAAAGATGTCCTACTTTACCACAGGGTCACTTGCTCAACTGTGTTTATGACAGCTTTATTCATAATAGCCAGAAACAAAAACTGGAAACAACCTTCATGTCCCTCAACTGAAGAATGAATTAAAAAAAAAAACCATGCTAATTCTACACAGTGGAATACTATTGAGCAATTAAAAACAAAGATATCATGAAATTTGCAGGCAAATGGATGTAGTAGCTTGAGAATATCATCCTGAGTGATGTAACCCAGACCCAAAAGTACATATGTGATATATACTCACTTATAAGTGGTTATTAGCCATAAAATACAGGGTATGCATGCTACCTTCCACAGACCTAAAGCTAAACAAAAAAGAAGCCCTAGTGAGGATGCTTCACTCTCACTTAGAAGGGGGAATAAAATAGTTATAGGAGGCAGATGGAGGGAGAGAACTGGGTGGGAGAGGAGATGGGGGGTCGGGACGAAATGTGGGGAAAGGCAGGAGAGAGGGCCAGAGGGCCAGGAGAATGAATGGAAATCTGCAGCGGGCTCGGTTCTTTTAGGGGAAGGCCTTTCCCATGGTGATCTTTAATGAAGCATCTCTCTGAGAAGGTTCTTGCTTGTTCACATTGTTTTGTTGAGGGTGGATGTGGGCACATATATTTTATTCAGGGGATGAACCGGGGATTATATACCTCTTGGGGGAAGGAATACCCAGGAAAGAGAGGTCATTGGCTGAATACATCATTAGCATGGGGAAGCATTTTGGGTGCTGTGCTACAGAGACGTTCTGCAGGTAGAGGTGTGGGGATTTTCTAACTCCCCAGGCAAGGTCAGAGAAGGAGAAGCCCTGCCAATGAAGGGAGTCTGCCATATAACACCAAGCCCCAAAAGGCTATCTGGTCAATGGTCAACCTTAATTAACAAAGTTTCCCCACAAGGAAGATTTCTGACATCAACTTTTGGCTTTTACATCATGCACACATATGCATACACATACACACAAATACACGCACACACACACACACACACAAAGATTGCACAAACATATATGCAAACACACAAGAGAAAAAAAGAATATGAAGAAGGAGAAGGAAGAGGAAGAGGGGGAGAAAGGGAAGAAGGAGAAAGAGGAAAAGGAGGAGGGGAGGAGGAAAAGAAGGAGGAGGAAAAGGGAAGAAGGAGAGGAGGGGGAGGAAGGAGAGGAGGAGGAGGAAAAGGAGGAGGAGGGAGAGGAAGAGGAGGAGGGAGAGGAGGAGGGAGAGGAGGAGGAGGAGGTGGATGTTGAATCAATCCATAGAGGACCAAAGATGAACAACACAGTCACTACAGAGTGTTTTCAGCTGTGACCGTATCTGACTTAAACCAGACTTGAGGTTTGGATGTGAAGAAGGCACAGAGCTGGTGATGCTCATGAGCCACACATTCTAAACAAGAAAAAAACCTTCGGTGAGAATCAGCAAGTTTGGAGGTCAGTACTAAGATTAAAATGTACTCAAATGTAGACCGTTGAAACCCCTACAGGTCAAAATGTATAGGATAGGTTGCTTTGATCCTGAAAAAGGCAGCGTTTAGCTGTTTCAGGAAGACTCCCTGAACAGTTCCCAAGCACAGCCTCATCTTTCCACTTGAATTCTTCCACGTATTTACATAGAAGGGATAACTACATGTTTACTGTCTCTTGGCTTCCAAGGGGTGCATGCGATTCTATTGAGCTTTGCGCTCCATAGCAGTGAATACACTAAAAACAGCTTGGCCTGGGCAGCTCTCCCATTCAAGACAGAAAGATGAGAGTCCAGGGGGCTCATGCTCCAACACCTTCAGAGTTTTTACCTCTTGTATATAAATAGTACCCAGACCTCCAGGAGCTGCCCCAACCCAATATCACAGCACAGTGTCATACACTCAAGGCTGTAAACACTCAGGCATCATTTGTAACCTAGTATCCTGTTTTTTGAAATGCCATTAGCTGTTTGTAGAAGGTTTCATATACACGTATTTAAAATTAAATATCAGTTTGAAAGCTATCAAACATTGTTTCATGCAAAGCTTTGAGATCACCATAAGGTACTTAGGAGACAGCAGTGACTTAGCAGTCTCCCAGCTAGTCTTAATTCTATAGCACTATGCTGAAATGTTATTAATACAGTGGGCTCCCTTTCTCCTTATAGACTTCCTGAAATGTATCTTGTGTGCTGTAATTGTGTGGTTCTGAGATGAATGGCCTTCTTGTGAGCCTCTCCAAGGCTGATCCACTTTGGTCCCTTCATCCTTCAAGGATCTCTGTTTGACCACTCTGGTCACATGAGATAGCACCTTGGGGAGCTCAGATAATGAGCGCTTGCTACATCTGTGTTCTTCAAAGAGCTCATCAGACTTGCTGATGCAGTGCAGGGTCTATGGAAGTGTGTGTTGATGTACTGACCTGCAGGAATTGCTGAGAAAGAGGAGATTCATCTCATTCATTACAAATGTGCACATATCTTATGAAGGTGCACGGTGATTACATTTTTAAGCTGAATGGAAAGGCTGGTTTTAAAGCACTCAAAGAAAAAAAATGTTGCAATGGCCTTCATTATCCACTGCCCCTGTGCTCTGTAAAGGGGTTGGGAATTAGACAGTGCTGGACCTTCATCGCTGTGGCAACATACAGTGTTAGAACGCTGTATACATGGGCCCACACTTTTCATTTGGTCAGTCATTTATACAGCACCAATTTATTTGTATTTCTGTCTGAGACAAATTCATATATGTTGCTGATTCAGTTATTATATATTAATTACCCTGAAACATGACAACCTAAAGGCAGCCACTTAACATATCATGGTCATTTAAAAATACTTTATGAGTGTTTTTCTTGCACACATATGTGCATGTAGTGCCTGCAGAGGCCAAAACAGGGCAGAGGATCCCGCAGCAGTAGAGTTACAGACAGTTGTAAGCTGCCACTTGAGTACTGGTAGCTGAACCTGGATCGACTGCAAGAGCAGCTAAGTCTCCTTTCCAGTTCCTGTTGTGGATTTTTACCTTTAGAAATGGTGCCCAGAACTTTAGCAATACACAAACTCCCTGAAGAGCAGAGCACTACAGACCAGGAAAGTGTGTTTGTTTCCAGAGAAGCCCTGAACAAGATGGCAAAGCCTTGGCTTCTCCTTGTTTTATCTCAGCCATGGCGGATCACATGGGTGGTTTAGCTTTTTCACACAGCTTGTCTACATATGAACGACTCTGGGGTGTTAATTTGGGGTTACACATGGGAAAGAATGCAAGTATAGGCTCTGTAGATAACAAAGATGGATCCACATGGATGCTGCAGGTAGTAGGAGGGACTGGAGGCTGACCTTTATGAAGGAACATTTCTTTTAGGACTCATCTCCACACTATGGAGGGCATCCAGGAAAAGCAAGGATGCCTAGAAATGAAACTGTTGCCCTACCCCAACCTGCACACTATGAGCTGTGTGTGTGTGAACCTTAGTCTCTTCATAAAATAGATTAGACAGGGCTTCATTCAGTTTAGTACTGGGAACATCTAGCTCCCACATGTGATTTTTTTAAAGGACTACTATTCACAGAAACTTTAATATCCAGGTGTTGTCAGTTCAATGCTGGCTCTAAAGACCTGAGATATTACTTCATGAGGTCTTTTGAGTTGTGAAGAGAGAGAATTAAACAGCAATGACCTGACTGGCTGTTTTTTTTCCATCTGTATTTGTTACATGCCTTATATAGGTTTCTAGTCCACTTTAATTTGGGCTTAAGCTCTGGCTTCTTTGGAAAACCACATTGATGAATCAAGCTATTTGCTCATGGTATGACTTCACTGCAAAAATACAGGCCCACATTTCCATACAAAGCTTTTGGAGACCCTGGGAAGAGCACGATGATCCAAAGATATGGGAAAAGTCATTTCTACTCTTTGTGTGTACGTGTGTCTGTGTATGTGTGCACGCACATGTGCATGTGTGTGGTCTGAAGTACCCAAATAGTCATCATCTATGAACAAAAGTGTCATGCTTTGGTAGATGGAATCTCTAACACCTCTCTCTCTCTCTCTCTCTTTCTCTCTCTCCCGAACTCCAGTCACACTGTGGCATCTCGTATGCCGACCCCACCGAGCGACACACGGACAGGCAGGCAGTATGAGGAAGAACAAGGCGG
>NW_021604687.1:7368811-7402387 GCF_004785775.1 Grammomys surdaster
CCCCCCCCCTTGGAGAAACTTCATCTCTTTTTGTTAGCACACCTTTCTTCACACTGTCAGGAATTCAGTATTCAGAATTACTTTTCTGATCCTTAATTGACTTCTCTATTTTCTATGTGTAAAAAAGAATAGCAAGACCTGCACATGCCAAGCAGATATGATGTCATCCTTGGTTTAGATTTTTGTCACCTTTCAGTTTGAAAAGGAACAGTCTTGAATTTGAAAGGCAAGGAAATAAAAAGAGAAAAGCGGCAAGGACCTAAGCCAAAGTGAAAAATGATAACAAGCGCAATGATAAAAACAGAAGAAATAAAACCAACCTTAAAGATCAGTGTGATGAGGTGTTTGGCTTACATTTTTTTCCATTTTTGAATTTCCTAAGATTTTAATAATGTATTTTGGTCAGACCTGTAATTTACTTCCTTCCCTTCAACTTCTATATCTCATCTACCATCTTCTTTTTAAACCCATTGGGTTCAGTTAGTGCTGCCAGTATTTGTATTGGGCCATTTACTGGGGCATGGCAGCCTCTCAGGAGCAACAGTCATTCCTGAATATGATGGTAGACATTATTGCTGAAGACACCACATAATTGAGACTTAGGATATAGAGAAGTCAAGCTGGTAGTGACCTGGATATTTAGTCTTCAGTGGTCTGCTCTCATAGCGCTATAATATTCTATACTCAAGGAGAAAAGGAATCAGTAGCCTTTTCTTGCTGTAAATTCTATGAGTTACAACAACAACAGCCTGGTGAGATATGCTCAATGATGCACACTGGCATGAATGTTATAGGAATAACATCAATTTCTGGTTAGATATAAAATCTTCTCCATAAGATGTAACTCACACCTGATATGTCAATAACACCAAGAACCTGTGGCTAGTTTATCCATAGGTCTTAGTGGAGAACCTGCTACTATTCTGATAAGTGGTGAGATAATTTATATTGTGTGTGTGTGTGTGTGTGTGTGTGTGTGTATGAGTGTCTTATCCATTTAGAAAATATACTGTATAGATACATTTATAAGCTACCATATTTGAACTATTGTAACACAAAACATCTCAACATATCAATTAGTAACAAGATTGTATCACTAATAAGAATCTTCTAACAAAGAAAATGTATTTGTTTCCATTGCTGAATTTTACCAAAGTTTTGATGAACTAACAACCAACCCTCCTCAAACAATATCAACAAATCAAAAGGGAGGGAGTCCTGGCAAACTAATTCTACAAAAGATGCATTACCCTGATCAAAACCAGACAGACACACAGAGAATGGAAAATGTAGACCAGTATCCCTGATGAACATATAGGTAAAAATTCTACATAAAATCTTTTAAACTGAATCCAACTGTACATCAGAAATATTACATACTATAAACAAGTGCTTACCCTAAGCATGCACAGATGGTTCAACATAAACACATTGATTAATATAACCAAGGTAACAGAATCATGAAACTAAATTATTTCAATACAGTCATCACAAAATTCAACAACCTTCAAAATCACAATTTCTAAGAAAATTATATATAAAATACTCTGTGTGTGTGTGTGTGTGTGAAACTAGTACAACCACTTTGGAAACCAATTTGAGGCTCCTCAAAACACCAGGACTAGATCTACCACATGATCTAGCTATACAACTCCCAGGCATATAACCAGAATTCTCTACATATCACCACAGAAATACTTCTGTTCATTGATGCTCTGGTCACACTAGCTAGGAAATTAAATCAAGATGTATGTCTACCAACTGATAATGAAAATATGGTTTATATATAAAATGGATTATATTCTCAGCTGTAAAGAAAAATAAAATAATGAAGTTTGAAGGAAAATGGATAAAGCTGGAAAAAAAAATTTACAGAACGAGAAAACTCTGGTCCAGAAAGACTAACTCCAAGAATTCTCTCTTGTATGTGGGTCCTAGCTTCAAACTCTTGTTTGTGTATTCAGCCTTGAGCACATATGGAAGCTAGAAACAGGCCATGGAAAGATTCATTAGAGGAAAAGTAATTGTAGAGTATAGGTGAAATCAAAATATAGGTATGGAATTCTACTGCGGGCAGAAAGGCTCAAACAGTTAAAGGAGTGATGGGGTCGATAAAAGAGGGGTCAGGAAAAGTTAACCAAATGAAGTGTGCATGGAGAAGTTACCTGGGAATCAAGGCACTGAAAGATAGTAAAAGAACATAGTAAGAGACCACGTGTGAGGGATGTGTTCATCAGGAATACTGGTCTACCTGTGAGGGATGCTTAACTAAACCTTTAAAACTAAAGGTTTAAGCACAATGGGACAAGATGGTAGGGGAGAGGCAGGATAAGGGATGGGCTAATCAAACCAAGAATGAATGAATATTTTGAAACCTCACTAGTTTGTAAGCTCTAATACTTTTAAGAAGGGATCTGAACAGAGATACCGCACCTAAGTGAACAATGCTGCTACCAGAAGACATGGATTGTTAAATAAAAATCTTAATGCCAGGCAAAATTACTTCCCTATGAGTTATTGGTCAGTGGTGCTACAGAGGCACCTAAAACAATACAGGCCATTATCATTGTTCTTGGTTCCTACCACAACTACATTCTAGGTATCAGACTCTATTGCTGAAGATGCTACAAATTTTGATTGCAGTTTACATAGAGATAAATCTTGAACTAACGAGAAAACCCTCTGTGCTGGTTAGCCTTCATAGTGCTGGTACTGTGCTTGCTGCTGAGTGAGAAAGAGCATTAGTGGTTCTACACAGCACTGGACCCCACATACTGTATATCTCCCAGGAACAAGATGCTCACTGGTGCAAGAGGGGCAAAACTGTTCTTGGTGTGATTAACCACACATGATCTGATCTGAGGTCTGTTCCATAGGAGGGAATTCATGTCTGTTACCACAAACATGAGTAGAACCCAAGGCTTAAAATGTCACAGACCAACGGGGAGAACCTAATTTTGTTAAGTGGACATATTGTCGAAATGCCCTCTAAACAGTTATGTTTTTATTTGTGTGTTGGTGCTTTTTTTCAACACTGGCCAGAGAAACTTCTTATGGCAGTGGGTAGAGGTTACTGCAGAGACATTACAGTTCATAGTGCTGAGAATTAGTGACTGTGAGAACTCTGCCATAGATGTGACATCTATATCGACCACATCCCCACGGCTGAGGGAACATTTTGGAAGAAGGGGCGGAAGGAATACAAGAGCCAGAGTGCTGTGAAATGTTCTCTGGATATGACATGCTGTTATACACATGCACTCACAGAAGCTGTGAAAGATCAAACCAGTTAGAAATTATAGAATGGAGTGGGGCTGAAGGAAGCTTCCAAGGCTCCACTTCTGAGAAGCTACTGGTAGTTGATGGCTACTGGAGGAACGAGGGTCTCCATTCTTTATGAGTGTGGCCATTGGTAGGTCCCCCATGCCCCAGTGGATGAACCTATGACCATGCTCCAGATGTAAGCATCAGGAGTGGACTCTGTGGGTTTGTATGTGTACATAATATGTAAAGAGGGTATGGAGTTGGGAGAGAGATGTGCTGGGGGGCCTCCAGCAAGAGTTCGAGGGGAGGAGAAGGGAAAGAAAGAAATCGAGATACACTGTACATGTGCATGAAATAGCCAAAGATAAAGAAACGACCTTCCATGCAATAATATGTTGGTGGCCTAAATTAGCATCAGGGCATACTAAGTACATAGTGAATAATGTGAATTGTCCTCAATAATATTGACAGGTCTTAGTGTTATGACAGTGAAATGCTGTAGAAAAATCTCATTAAGTCATTTTTCTTACTGAGTTGGATTATTAAGGTAACAGAAAATAAATGAGGCTTTAAAATTCCTGAATTCCCTTCCGGTAAGCACATTGGTACCCTCATTGTTACAAATTAACCGTTAACACTGCTCATGATAAGAACATCCTATCTCACTGAAGCTGGGGCTTTAGATAAGTGTATCAATAAACCAATCTCATCCTCATTCTTAAAACTAATGTCTAGATGTGGATACTTGGACTGCTGACTGTTCATTCATAAATGGGGCAGCTCCACCACACCCCTCCTCCCAAGACTTGGGGATCATGGTGGAAGAGGGGACATAAAGGTTTGTAAGAGTCAGAGGTGGTAGGTAACAACAGAAAAATTGTGTCTTCTGGACACAGCAGTGCAGGTGCCCATGAGAAGTTACAGTGCTTATGACAGCATCCACAAAAGCTGCCTGTGCAAGCATTAGCAATACCAAACTCTATATGGAGAGGAGGGGTAGGCATGAAGTTCCATTCCTAGCTAAGGAGATATGTGCAGAGGATTACCCAATGGCTGAAAGACAGAAATTTTTCTTTCAGAGTGTGGCTCCTGGTGGATTGACCTTCCTCCGGTGAAGGTCATATATTCAAGAGTATACGGGTAGTGAAAGATGTATGTGATGTAATTTATTTCTCTTTTCAAGACACTAAGTAGGTTATGTGGGGAAATGGGGGATGGGCCTAGGAAGAATAAAGTGATGGGTGAATAAGATCAAATTGAATTGTACAAAATTCTCAACTAAAAATGAGAAAAAGTCTGGTTACTTGAATGCATCAATCACAAACATTTAAAACAGAGGCAAACCATTTTGCATTAATAGTAAGTTTTGTGAAGATCTGTGTCTTAAATTGGTGTTTAGAAAAGTAAGTCTATATTTCATGCAGCATTGTTCTTTGATTCAGTTCATTTAGTGTTTTAAAATTTATCACTTAAAAGCCCTAAATGTTTTATTTGCTTTTTAAAGTGGGGCTATCTTGACATTGTGATCTGAATGTGTCTCTTTCTACAGTATCACTCTAGAAAATAAAATGTGTCTCTAACCAGGATAACTGGGAGAGACGTCTGTGAAGACAATATAATGAACTGCCAGAAGCACTGCAGACTGCTGCATACTAGAATTCCGTGCATTCGTGAGCATTCTGTAGGAAAACAGAAAGTAAAATTCGGTGGATATCCAGAAAAAAATTACATAGCATCCATTTGAAAGTTTGCAAACTCTCTCAGTTCATGCCCGAGTGTGACCACAGCTTTTGATGGCACTTTCTCTGACAGATTTCAGGAGAAGTTGAGGATATTGTACTTATTATCAAACCCAGTAGACTATAGTAACCATGTCTGATTTTCTGGAATCATCCTTGCTTATAGAAGACTACTTTAGAAGTTGAGTAGGTCTGGTAAGTGAATGTAGTTCAGTTGCAATATATCAATGTGAGCATATAAAAACCAGTGGCATTTTTTGTGAACTAACAATGAACTTGCAGAAAAAAGAACTGCAGAAAACAACCCCATTTTCAGCAACGCACATGTATGCATGTACCTGTACATAAGCCTAGAAAATTTTGGATCAGGCAGGCTGAGTCTGATTAAATGGCCCCAGCCCTCTACATCTGACCTTTATAACAAGAATCTCACTGGGCCTGTCATAACATTACCAATATCATAACTCACTGATCACACATCTTCAACACAACTAAATATTATCAACATTTTATATTAGAAGAAAATTAAGTTATATATCTATGTAGATATAGAAATGTCTGCTCTCCAATACATATAGGTATTATAGTAAGGATACTTTAGAGGAAAGTCTTTGTTCCAGTTTCTTTTCTGATGACCTAATAAAACATGGACCTAAAGTAACTTGGTTAATTTGGCTTATACTTCCAGGTCATAGTCCATTACAGAGGGGAGTTAGAGCAGGAACTCATAGAAGGAATCTGATGGCAGGAACCATGGAGGAAGGTTGCTTGCTGGTTCACTTTCAGACTTGATCACAATCTTCTAGCTTTCTTATACCGCCTAGGATCACCTGCCTAGGGAATGGTACCTCCCACAATGAACTGGGCCCTCTAACATCAATTAAAATCAAGACAATCCTACAGAGACATGCTCACAGGTGAACATAACCCAGCAAGTCCTCAATCAAGGCTTTCCTCCCAGATGACTCTAGGCTGTGTCAAGTGGATAATTAAAGCTAACTAGGACAAGCCCCTAATTTTGTGAGGAAATGACAGGAATTCTACCAGGAGACATGGCGGGAAGGAAAAATGCAATGAAAAGGATGACTCACTGCATGAAGACAAGCTGGAATATGAATAAGAAGCAACAGTCCCAATGATATTAGGCATAAGTAATTCAAAGTACATACTGCTTTTATGTTCTAGTAATGCTGAATACACAGTTTCCCACCACATATGGGAAAACATGTTTCTGTAAGATAGCATGGATACAAAGGATCATTTGGAATTAATCCAATTCTAAATCTAATTTAATCTATATTGAAAAAATTATATATTATTGGATATTCTAGAAGTCTATTTTCTCTTATATTATAAAATTAACCTAACATAAATGAATTTCCATCTTTTAAAAGCCATTTAACATGGAATACATCACTTAATCTCTTAGAACATGGACGAAGAGCTAAGATAACCAGATCTGAAAGAGTTTATTGTTATGTTTCAATAGAATGGATAAAAAGCATTTCTGATAAATTTTCAAAAACTTACACTCTTTTTAAATTCCATTCATCAATAAATTATTATCATAAATCTTATAAAGTACAAAGAAAATGCAGTTAATTCTAGTTTTAAAAAACATCATAAATTTAAGAAAAACTTGTGAGATATCACCAGACTTCATAGTATTGAAAAATTAGTTATAAAATATAAAGTACTTTTGATATTTATCATGAGCAAGATAATGAAAAGTTTAGCAGAAGAATTAGAGATGACAAAAAGCCACTGAATTTGGAATTAGATGAGTTCCCATTTCTGCCCTCTATTTAATGATGCTGTATCTCAGTGGACAGGGCCTGGAAATCACTCCTCACTCAGCAAATAATAGTGTGTGCCTGCTGTAGTCAGTCAGAAGACACTAGCAAAAAAGAGAAAGGGTATCCAACACTCTACTAGTCTAAAGGAACAGAATTGATAGAATGAACATATATATACTGTCTTAGTTAGAGTTTTAATGCTGTGAACAGACACCATGACCAAGGCAATTCTTATAAGAACAACATTTAATTGGGGCTGGCTTACAGGTTCAGAGGTTCAGTCCACTATAATCAAGATGGGAACATGGCAGCATCCAGGTAGGCATGGTGCAGGAGGAGCTGAGAGTTCTACATCTTCATCTGAAGGCTGCTAACAGAATGCTTACTTCTAGGCAGCTAGGATGAGGGTCTTATAGCCCACTCCCACAGTGACACACCTACTCCAACAAGGCCACACCTCCAAATAGTACCATTCCCTGAGCTAAGCGTATTCAAACCATGAAATATGCACGCACACACACACACACACACAGAGGAAGATTTATTAGAATGACTTACAAGCTGTGTTCCAGCTAGTCCAATAAAGACTACCTAACAACAGAAGGTTCAAGAACCCAGAAGGTGTTCAGTCCATGAGGCTGCATGTCTTCACTATAAGCCTAATCCCAAAGAAGTAGGCAGAAATGTCACCAAAGGAATGGAATTGCTGAGGAGAGCTAGCAAACAAAAAGAGTTATCTTTCATGTTTCCTGTCCTTTATATAGGTTGCCAGTAGAAGTTGGGGCTCAGATTAAAGGCAAAACTTCCTGCATCAAAAGATCTGGTTGAAAAGTATATCATCCCACCTAAAAAGATCCAAAGTCAAAGCGGTTCTTCCCACCTCAAATTATTTAATTAAGAAAAAAGACCCTCACATGTGTACCTAGCCACTTGGATTTTAGAGAATTCCTGATGTAGTCCCGTTGACACCAAGAACAGACATCACAAGTCCACACTTTGTCAAGTTGGCATACAATGATAACTTCTTATTCCATGCTTAGTTTCCAAATGAAACAACAACCAGGTGATAACTACACCTAATATATGTTCCTTGAGCAACATCCATTTAGTTTCTCAAATTTAATATGGGAACCACTGATATTCTCTTCTTTGATGTTATGTTACATGATTAAGACATTGAGGAAAGAAAACACAAATATCTGTGTTTTTAACACATTTTAACACTTTTAACGCACTTAGTGCTTTTTAACAAAATATGACAGAAATGCTTATGACAATTATAGTCATCATTTCTGCAAACACTCATGTGCCCTTACCTGGCATTTATAACTACGCTCCTCTACTACCCATTCTATATTTCCTCCACCTTCAGCAGGCACCTTAGAAGGTCTTGGCTCTTTTACTGAGGGAGTGACTTATATAATCATTCCTGAAGGGTCTGTGCTCTTTGCCATTCTCTCTGGATTAGATTGCTGTCATTTCCCACTGACTTTAATCACAAGACACGGTAGCCCAAAGAGATACCCTAAAGGATCTCCTATACTTCAGACATAACCTTTATTACCTCCATTGTGAAAAAGCAATCCAATTCCCTTTCTGGTTACTGGCTATGGGAGAAATCATATCATATATTTGATGCATATTTAAAGCATGTACTGCCTTCTGGAGAACCCCCAAGGCTGCTACCACATGACTGGCAAAATAACCATGTCTTCAAAAACCATTCCATCTTTCTATTGACCCTCTGCTTCAGGACTGTGGGGAGCATGGCAAGATCAGTGGATTCCATGATTGTGGGCCTGCTGTTGCACTTTTCTGGCTGTGAAGCGAGATTCTTGGTGAGAAGCAATATTTTGTGGCATACCATGGTGATGGAGAAGGTTTTCTGTAAGGTCACAGATGGTGGTTTTGGCAGAAATATTACATGCAGAAAAGGAAAACCTTTAATCAGAATAAGTATCTACTCCAATAAGGACAAAGCATTATTCTTCCTACTTAGGAAGAGGTTCAATGCAGTCAATCTGCCACCAGGTCATTCTAGGGAATGGTGCTCAGTGTTGACCTTCACTGTTGGAAGATCTGGAAATCAGAAGACGCTATAGCCAGGTTAATCATGGTGAGTGGCAGTTTATATTGTCAAGCACATGCATAAAGTCTCTGACTCTGCAACCATGGCCACCTTGTTTATCGACCCATTGGACAATGGCTGGGGGAAGAAGATGTCTATCTGTAGAATGGGTCATCTTAACTACTTGACTATCCAATTCCTGCTCTGCTGAGGTCATCTTTTGATGAGCATTTACATGGGACATAAATTTTTTTTACAACATTCACTCATTTACAGAGATCTTTCCATGTATTTCTTCCCTAGATATCTTTCTCATCAATTTTTCAATCTTGCTCTTCCTAAGTCCCCAATGTCTTAGCCAATTCATTGGTTATACACCATGAATCAGTGAACAATTGCACATATGGCCATTTATCCTTCCATGCAAAATGTATGTCCAATTGCCCAAAGTCCTGCCTGCAATGAAAATTTACCTTCACTAGTATCTTTTAGAGTTGCCCCAGAAAGGATTTGTAATGCTTTCCACTTCTGGGTTGTCCCTGCATAATGTGCACAGTCATCAGTAAACCAAGCCCTAATCTTCTTTTTCACAGTCAACTGATCATAGGGCACAACCCTGTAAGGGCATGGGTGCATAGCTGTCAGTAATGGGAGCAGAAACCATAGGCATTTGGGTAACTTCTTCGGGTAACTTTCTTGTGCCTTCAGGGCCTGGTCAGCCCAGTTTGTGTATACACCACTTCCATTTGGTAATAGATTGCTGCTGTGCATGTACTACTAAATGACTTGGCGGCCAGAGACCACTCAGCACATGGTGGGCAGCTCGGGTTGCAGGATAACTTGGTGGCCCATTGTTAAATGTTCATTCTCCACTAAGACCCAGTAGCAGGCTGAGAGTTGTCTTTCAAAAGGAGAATAGTTGTCTGCAGATGATAGTAGATCCTTGCTCCAAAATTTCAAAGGTCACTTCTTTGACTTATCTATAGGGGATTTTCAGAGGTTCCAAATAGCATCCCTATCTGCCACTGAAACCTCAAGTACTATCAGGTCTGCTGGATCATGTGGTCCAAGTGGTAGAACAGCCTGCATAAGAGTCTGGACCTGTTGAAGAGACTTCTCCTGTACTAGATTCCATACAAAGCTAGCAGCTTTTCGAGTCTCTTTGTTTATGGGCTAGAATAACACACCCAAGTGAGAAATGTGCTGTCTCCAAATCCTAATAGGTTGACTAAACATTGTTCTTCGAGTTTGATGGTGGCAGGAGCCAGATACACCTAGATGGTTACCTCCTGTTCACTTGGTCCAGTCAGCATAACAACATCAATATAGTAGAGCAATGTAATATTTTTTGTAATAGACATTCAATCAAGACCGTTTTCAAATAAGTTATGACACAGGGGTGTAGAGTTAATATATCCTTGATGTAAAACTGTAAATGTATTATGATGGTCTTGGCAACTGAAAGTAAATTTCTTCTGGTGATCTTTATGTGTAGGACAATGGACTGTGCCAGGAAACTTAATAAAGTTGAATGAGTCCAAGCCCCAGCACCCAGGAACCCCCCTGAGACAGTAGGTGACTCTCTGCCCCCTATTAGATGCTTGGCACAGAACACGTGACCCCACTCCCCATGTCAGTCACATAGCCCAGAATAGAGTTCTTCATATTAATGAGGTATCTAGAGCCCCTGAAGGTTTAGCCAATATGTGTTCCTTCTCAGACATTTCTCTCTGCAAAAGGTATTTAATCTCTGGTGCACCCTGAAAAGGTGGTATGTACCCATTTTCCATGATGAACAGTCAATAAATAGTATGAGTAAACATGGACTGTCACTTTCAGTAAGAGCTGTGGGGAGCATGGAGAAAGAATTCGACTACAGAGTCATAGCCTAAGTCTCCTGCAGAAGGTCTACTCTGGGCTCCCAAACAACTGCCATCACGCTAAGGACAATCTCCAATGAGCTAAGCTGGTTTCAATTCCCCTGGCCTTGGGCTCACCATCATCCTCAGCCTGTAGGCCCCCAATTCTGTTTCTAACTTTATATAACCCAGCAGCATCTGGATGTCCAGGAGTTTGGGAGCCTCTAATTCCTAGCTCATCATGGAGGGCCCGTGGACCCCCATCCTTCATTCCCGACTCCTCTGTTCAGTTTTGCAGCAGTAACTAGTTGCTGGGGGGTCAGGGAACCCCAGCTTTGGCCTACCACATCCTAGGCTGTGTATTCCCACCCCCTGAATGGTGCTCAGCGCTTCCCTAAAGCCCAGCACCCAAAGACTGGTGCAGGGTAAATGTAGACTAGCTCCCCATGTTTTGCCTTCCTAGAGGTGTTTCTCACTCCCCAGCAGTGGGGTGGAATGCAGACCCACAACTGGCATTCAACATGAGGCATACCCAACTGACACACACCCCAGCTATTGATTCACAGAAACCCACATCAAACTCCAGATTAAACAAATATCTTGAATAACTCCTGACACTAGTTCCAAAGACCCAGGCCTTCCCACTCCACAGATAGCCACTCTATCTTCCCTTCACTCTCCCACCACTCTCTGCTTCTTGCTCCCCCACCCCTTTGACTTTTAACAGCACTCTCCAGATCTTATTTCGGGACTCAACTCCCTAGGCCTCAGTGCTCCCTCACTCTTTCACCCCTCCTCACTCTTAGAGAGGCAGTAGAGCATAGCTATGGAGAGAGACCACCTGTAAAAAGATCTCTATGTAGGCTTTTCTCCTCCCTCTCACATTTTTGCTCCCTCTCGATGCCTTGTCTAACCTCTGCTCTCCACTTTCTGCGCCCTCCCCCCCCACAGCTAGCTTCAGGTGCTGCCTCTCACCCTCCCTGGCCTCTCACTCTCCTCAGGGCTTGTTCTCTCCCCTGCCCTACTCACGCTACAGCTGTGTAATGTATTGTGACTCCAGAGCCATAGCGATGCCTTGATCCAATGCCCCCACCCCCACCGCGGTCCCCACTCCCCCCAGCCTGGCCAATAAGATATCATCTAGTCCCTATGCTTCTTTTCTTTCTGCTTTGATTTGCTTTTCGGTTATATGCCTTCTAACAATACCAGCCAAGAAAAAACAAGCAGGGGCAAAAGGGACCTGCCTGTCAGAACAGACAGTCACAGCAGCAGTGTGACAGAGCAGGCCCCTTCTCCACTCCACCTAGGCCAAAAGAGCCCAAAAGCCCACCAAGAAAAGACAATGGATAAGATCTAGCTACTGAAGTAAACAAAAAACAAAAAACCTAAAACCCTTAACCTAAAAAGTTCCATGCCTCTTTATTTAAAGGTTTATTTTTTCCCTTTTAACCTAAAATTGTCCTAAAAATATTCAATTTTTTCTAACTTAAAATTGTCTTAGTTTTTTAATTTATTTAAAATTTCTTTTAAAGTTCAAAAGTTCATCATATTTAAAGTTCATCATATTTAATCTACTCCTACAGGTCAAACCAACTACACTGACAACCATTATTTAATCCTTAATTGACAACCAGTTTCCTTTTACAGACAAGCTGTTACTGTCTATCCCAGATACGTAATTAACATGGCATTTTCTTCTTCAGCCATCCAAAACAGATAAATTCTCAGCTCTTCCCTCTGCTTTCCTTAATACAACACAAGATGCCTTCCAGAACTAAATTTTTCAAACACCCTTGCTTTTTTTCTAGGACCATAACAACAGACCACAATGTACTCCCATGTCCCAATAAAAAAAGACAGTTGCTAGATCAATAGCTGTCTACTATGTACCAGGAGATACGTTCATCTTCTCTACAGCTGGTCTTTGACTACCTTGTGAGTTCCTTCTTCCACCCTTCTCTCCCCCTTTTCTACCTTTTCAACCGCCTAACACTAGATAGGGATAGTGGGAGTGGGCAGAGAGGAAAGGGGGTGACATCTTTTTTATTCACTTTACATCCCAATCTCTGTCCTCTTTCCCAGTTATCCCTTTCCATAGTCCCCCCTCATTCCAGACACCTTCTCCTCTGAGAGTGTGGAGGCCCCCCTTGGTTAGTCTTCCACCCTGGCGCATCAAGTCTCTGCAGGGCTAGGCACTTTTCCCACTGAGACCAGACACTACAGCCGATTTAGGAGAAGGGATTCCACAGACAGGCAATAGCTTTAAGGACAGTCCCCACTCAGTTGTTGGGGAAACCACATGAAGACAGAGATGCATATCTGCTATATATGTGCAGGGAGGCCTAGGTCCAACTCTATGGTTGCTGGATCAGTCTCTGAGAGCCCAAGTGTCCAGGTTGGTTGATTCTGTTGGTTTTCCTGTTGAATTCCTATCCCCTTATAGGCCCTCAATCTTTCCCCTAAGCTCCATCCAATGTTTGGCTGTGGGTCTCTGCATCTGAGTCAGCTGCTGGGTGGAGCCTCGCAGAGCACAGCCATGCTAGGCTCCTGTGCAAGCCTAACAGAGTGTCATTAATAGTGTCAGGGATGCTTGCCCATGGCATGGGTCTATAGTTGGGTCATTTATTGCTTGGCCATCCCCTCAGTCTCTGCTTCATCCCCTGTGCCTGAATTTCTTGTAGGCAAGATAAAATTGGAGTCAAAAGTTTGTCTTGGATGAGTTGATGTCCCTATCACTCCACTGGGGCTTCTTCCACTGCTGTGAATCTCATTTAATGTCACCCCATTGATTCTGGATTACCACACTCTGGATGATATTCTCAAGTTCTCTCCATTTGTCTGCAAAATTCATGATGTCTTTGTTCTTAATAGCTGAACAGTATTCCATTGTGTAAATGAATCATACTTTATAATCCATTCTTCAGTAGAAGGATATCTAGGTTGTTTCCAGTTTCTGACTATTACAAATAAAGCTTCTATGAACAGAGTTGAGCAAGTGTTCCTCTGGTATAGTGGGGCGTCTTTTGGTTATATTCCCGAGAGTGGTATAGATGAGGTAGAACTATTCCCAGTTGTCTGAAAAACCACCATATTGATTTCCAAAGTAGTTGTATGATTTTGCAATCCCACTAACAATGGAGGAGTGTTCCCCTTGATTCACATCTTAGTCAACATGTGCTGGCACTTGAGTTTTTGATCTTAGCCATTCTGACAGGTGTAAGATTGAATTTCAGAGTCATTTTGATTTGCATTTCCCTGATGACTAAGGACTTTGAACACTTCTTTAAGTGCTTTTTGGCCATTTTAGATTGCTCTGTTGAGAATTCTCTGTTTAGCTCTGTACCTCATTTTTAATTGGATTATTTGGGTCGCTGGAGTCTAACTTCTTGAGTTTTTTATAAATTTTGGATATTAGCTCCCTATCAGATATAAGGTTGGTGAAGATATTTTTCCAATCCATAGGTTGCCCCTTTGTCCTATTGACATTGTACTTTGCCTTACAGAAGCTTTTCCATTTCAAGAGGTGGTGTTCTATTCAGGAAGTTTTCTCCTGTACCAATGAGTTCAAGGATATTCACCACTTTTTCTTCTATTAGATTTAGTGTGTTTGGTTTTACATAGAGGTCTTTGATTCACTTGGAATTGAGTTTTGTGCACGGTTATAAATGCAGATCTATGTGTGTTCCTCTACATGCAGGCAAACAGACCAGCATCATTTGTTGAGGTTGTTTTGTTTTTTCTATTGTATGGCTTTGCTTTCTTTGTCAAAAAAAAAAAAACAATTCTCCATAGGTGTGTGGGTTTATTTCAGGGTTTTTGATTTGATTACATTAATCAACTTATCTGTTCCTATACCAATAACCATGCAATTGTTATTACCATTGCTCTGTAGTAGAGCTTGAGATCAGGGATGGTAATACCTCCAGAAGTTCTTTAATTCTTCAGGGTTATTTTAGATATCTTGTTTTTTTTTTTTTTCCATATGAAGTTGAGAATTGCTCTGTCAAGGTCTATAAAGAATTCTGTTGGAATTTTGATGAGAAATGCATAGAATTTTTAGATTGCCTTTGGTAAGATGGCCATTTTCACTGTGTTAATCCTAGCTATACATGAGCATGGGAGGTCTTTCCATCTTCTGATATCTTCCTCAATTTCTTACTTTAGTGACTTGAAGTTCTTGTTATATAGGTCTTTCACTTGCTTGGTTACAGTTATGCCAAGATACTTTTATATTATTCATGGCTGTTGTAAAGGACATTGTTTTCCTAATTTCTAATTTCTTTCTCAGCATGTTTATCATTTGTATAAAGGAAGACTACTGATTTTTTTTTTTTTTTAGTTAATTTTGTATCCAGCCTCTTTGCAGAAGGTATGTTTTAGCTGTAGAAGTTCTCTGGTAGAATTTTGCCAGTTGCTTACATATAAATCATATCACCACAAATAGCAATACTTTGACTTCTTTTTTTCTGATTTGTATCCCCTTGATCTCCTTTAGTTGTCTTATTGCTCTAGCTGGAACTTCAAGTACTATATTGAATGAATAGAGAGATAGAGTCAGTCGACAGCCTTGTCTTGTCTCTGATTTTAATGAAAAACTTTTAAGTTTCTATCTCTTTAATTTGATGTTGGCTATTGGCTTGTTGTACATTGCTGATCTCTCTAAGACTTTTAACATGAAGGGATGTTGAATTTTGTCAAAGGCTTTTTCAGCATCTAATGAGATGATCACATAATTTTTTACTTTCTGTTTATATGTTGGATTACATTGACAGATTTTCATATACTGAACCATCCCTTCATCCCTGGGAAGAAGCCTACTCGGTCATTGTGGATGATGTTTTTGATGTGTTCCTGGATTCAGTTTGTGAGTATTTTATTGAGTACTTTTGTATGAATGTTCATAAGAGAAATGGGTCTGAAATTGTTGATTCTTTGTGTGGTTTAGGTATCAGGGTGACTGTGGCTTCATAGACTAAGTTTGGCAGCATTATTTCTGCTTCTATTTTGTGGAATAGTTTGAAGAGTACTGGTATTAGTTTGAAGAGTACTGGTATTAGGTCTTCTTTGAAGGTCTAGTAAAATTCTGCAGTAAAACCATCTGGCCCAGGGCTTTTATGGGTGGGGAGACATTTAATGACTGCTTCTATTTCCTTATGGGTTATAGGGCTGCTTAAATAGTTTACCTGATCTTGATTTAACTTTGGTAAGTGGTATCTCTCTAGAAAACCATCCATTTCATTAAGATTTTCCAATGTTGTGGAATACATGCTTTTGAATTAAGACCTAATGAGTCTTTATATTTCCTCATTGTTTCTTGTTATGTTTTCCTTTTTGATTCTGATTTTGTTTATGGATACTGTCTCTCTGTCTTTTGGTTGGTTTGGCTAAGGATTTGTCTACCTTGTTGATTTAATCAAATAACCAGCTCTTAATTTGTTGATTCTTTTTATTGTTTTATTTGTTTCTAGCTATTGATTTCAACCCTGATTATTATTTACTGCCTTTTACTCCTCTTCAGTGTGGTTGCTTCTTCTTTTTTTTTCTAGAGCTTTGAGGTGTACTTTTAAATTGATGGCATGAGAAGTTTCTAATTTCTTTATGGAAGCAATTAGAACCTTCTTCTTAGCACTGCTTTTATTGAGTCCCATAAATTTCGTATGTTGTGCCTTCATTTTTATTAAATTCCAGAAAGTCTTTAATTTCTTTCTTTATTTTTTTTCTTCCCTGACAAGGAATCAAGAGTTGTTTTCTGGTGTTTCTGTTGTTGTTAAAGTCCAAATTTAATCCATGGTAGTTTGATAAGATATGATGGGGTTATTTCAATGTTCTTGTACCTCTTGAGTCTTGCTTTGTGATCAACTATATGGCCAATTTTGGAGAAGGATCCATGAGGTATTGAGAAGAGGGTACTTTTTGTTTGTTTGTTTTGGTATTCTGTAGATGTTTGTTAGGTCCACTTGATCCACAATGTTGGTTAGTTTCACTATTTCTCTGTTTTGTATGGATGACCTATTAATTCGTGAGACTCAGATTTTGAAGTCTTCCACTATTAATGTGTGGGGTTCAATGTGCAATTCAAGTTTTAGCAATGTTTCTTTTACAAATGTGAGTATTTTTGTGTTTGGAGCATAGATGTTCAGAATTTAAATATCATCCTGGTAGATGTTTTTCTTGGATGAGTATGAGGTGTCCTTCCCTGTCTCTTTTTGATTGAAAGTCTATTTTATTAGATATTAGAATGACTACTCCAGCTTGCATCTTGGGTCCATTTGCTTGGAACGCTTTTTTCCAGTCCTTTACTCTGAGATTATGTTTACATTTGTTGCTGACGTGTGTTTATTGTATTCAGCAGAACAACGGATCCTCTTTTCATATCCATTCTGTTAGCCTGTGTCTTTTTATTGAGGAATTGGGTCCTTTGATGTTGAGAGATATTAATGACCAGTGATTGTTACTTCCTGTATTTGGATGTTGGTTGTGTGTGTGTGTGTTTCCCTTGTTTTTGCTGATATGGAATTATTTATTTTCTGTGGTTTTTTGATGTAGTTATCTTCCTTCGGTTGGAGTTTTCCTTCTAGTATTTTCTGTTGGCCTGGATTTGTGGATAGATATTGTTTAAATTTGGATATGTCTTAAAATATTTTGTTTTCCCATCTATGGTGATTGAAGGTTTTGCTAGATAATCTAGGTTGTCATCTCTCTCTCTCTCTCTCTCTCTCTCTCTCTCTCTCTCTCTGTGTGTGTGTGTGTGTGTGTGTGTGTGTGTGTGTGTTTAGAGTGTTTAGAGGTTTTCAAGATATCTGTTCAGGCCCTTTTAGCTTTTAGAATCTCTGTTGAGAAGTTGAGTGTAATTCTGACATGTCTTCCTTTGTATGTTACCTGAACTTTTCCCCTTTCAGCTTTAATATTTTGTCTTTGTTCTATAGATTTTGTGTTTTGATTACTATGTGATGGGAGGATTTTCTTTTCTTGTCCAATCTTATTGGTGTTCTATACACCTCTTTTATGTTTTGTATGTTTATTGGCATCTCTTTCTTTAGGTTGGGAAATTTTTCTATGATTTTGTTGAGAATATTTTCTGGGCCTTGGAGCTGGGACTCTTCATCTTCTTCTATTCTTATTATTCTTAGGTTAGGTCTTTTAATGATATCTCAGATTTCCTGGATGTTTTGTGTCAGAAATTGATGTATCAATTTCTTCTATTGTGTGTCTGAAAATGAAGAGTCACGGTGAATCAGAATACACACAGCCTGTGGAACCCCTGCCTCTCTTGATTGCCACTTGACCACTACTTTTATGCATTCACACCTTTCCAATACTCTGCATTTATCCATCAAGACTAGCATAAAAATTTCCAAGTCTTCCATTTGCTTGAGATAACTTAGAAAGCTCTACATTAGGTAAAATTATGTTAAACAATCTTGCTTGTTTCTCTTTTTCTTTTTAATTGTCTTTTATTATGGTGTCTCAACTCCTCAAACTCCTCCTTTGTCCCCAGCCCCACTTTCTCCAGGCACAAGATCTCCAGGCTGGTGAACGGGCTCCTATTCTTCCAGGATCCCTATGTCCTTGAACCTTTGGGGTGGTTCATGATGACACTCCTGTAGAGGAACATGATATACACAGTTAGGTTTCAGTGTTTATACTAATAATTTAATAATTACCTTTCTCGTTACTGTGACAAAGCACTGGACAAAAGCAGCTTAAGAACAAAAGCCTTTACCTTGGCTCCTGTTTGAGGGTATCATCTATCATGGCAGAGAAGGCGTTATGGCAGGAGTATGAGGCATTTAGTCACATTATATCCACCAGCAGGAGAAGAGGTAGACACTAGTGCCTGGCTTCACTTTCTCCTTTTCATTAAGCTCAGGCTCCCAGCAGTGGTATCGTGCTACTCACATTCAGAATGGATCTTTCCACCCATTAACCCAATCTGGAGACTCTCTCACACATAGGCCCAGAGATGTATCTCATATAAGGTTCTAGACCCCACAAGTTGACTATCACTGTTAGCCACTGCTTATATAGTCTCATTTTCTACACTACCTTCTGCTGTTCTGTTGTTTTGATCTCTTGTCCAGACAGAGTGAGTTCTGTTGACCCATACAAGTTCATTGATTCTGTCTTCTGCCATCTCCAGCCTGCTAGACCTACTCTGAGTTTACTTGGAGTATATTGTCTTTTTCAGTTCTACTGTTTACATTTGTCTTTTTATTCTCATTTTTACATGTTTTCTGAGGCTCGCATGGTAGGCTACACTGGTTGATGAGCTCACCCCAGAGTTTCTTGTGTTTCTGCCCCCTCGGAGCTGGGATTACAACCACAAGACACATGCCTGGCTTTTACATGCCTGGCCTTTTACATGGTTTCTGGAGATTGATTCACATTCTCATGCTTATGTGGCAAACAATTTACCGAATGAGTTAACTCACAGAACCTATGGAAACATTATACAGTTGTTACCTTAAAATTCTTGTCATATAGTTCCATCAGCTGAACTATCATTGAGTTGGAACTTCTGCTCTTGCGACTTTCCTGGTTCCTGGTATAAAATGTGGTTATTTTAAAAAATATATTCTGTGAATATCAGAGTATGCCAGGAGATTCTACATACCATTCAGCTATTTTCTTTGTCAGGTGGGCGGTCTACCACCAAGAAGTAACATGGGACAAATCAGGCTCATTCATCTTCCTGCCTGGCTCAGGGCCCAGGTGAGAGTAGTGACTAGTGTACTTTGCATCCTCTTTTTCCATCTCATTGATGCCAGTTGGAGGTGGGGGATGTTGAGAAAGGGATAACAGATTCTCAAGCCCAGACCATTCCCTAAGCAATGAGAAGTTTTAAGCAGCTCATCACTGACTGCAAAGTTAACAATCAAATCCATGCCAATGACAGACAGTCGCTGTTTCCACCTCTCTGTTTGATTCTTGAGCCATTCAAGTCTGCTGCTACCAACCAGGTGTATATAACTGACCATGCATACCCATCCACAGGTAGTGTAGGCCCTATGTGAGCCAAATAGACCCTTTGCACTTGTCCATCCCCACGATTCATATAGTGCAAGCCTCTATTGCTAGTCCGAACACACATTTGAGTGCCTGGTCCTGCAGAGGCCTCCAGAAGAGGGCACTTGATCCACTGGAACTGCAGTTACAGATGGCTCGGAGCCATCATGTGAGTACTAGGAACTGATCCTTAGTTCTGGGGGCGGGGGTGGGGCAGCTAATGCTTTTAGCCTCTGACCCATCTCTCCAGCCCCAAGAGACTTTTTTTTAGCTGGAAGCAAAGTCCCTGGTCTGAGCAGTCCCCACCTTCATGGTCCCACCAGGCAGGGACATTGAGTTTTTGCTACATTGCCCTGCTGCCCTTGACTCCCTAGAGATGAAGATGATTGAGATTTTGCCCTAATTAAAACCTGGTATCTGCTTTTGTTTGCCAGCTTATCCTCCACAGAGACCTACATCTTAATTAGTCCTCACTGTGCCTCTCAGATTCTCTCCACTCATGTGTTACCCGTCACTACTCTGCCTTTGAAGCGGAGGGAAGTTTGGGAAGAAGGGATTCGCAGCACAAAGTTTCAGAGCCACAGTAACAGAAGTCCCATGTAGCTGCTCACACTACAACTCTCTCCTTAGAACAATGAAGCTTCAGCTTCCATCACTGCCCAGCCAGCCCTTTGACAGTGCCCAGATTTTCACAGCTTGGGTCAGCACACGTCTCTCTAGAGTGTTCATTTAAGTATTCATTCAAAGACCTCTTTTCAAATAAGGGGTCTAAAGTGGTTCTCCCCACCCCTACTAACTTTAATTTGAGCACCTTGTTTGCTTTCATGCTGCATGGGGACTATGACTGCCCTGTTGTCTGTCTGCTTACTTATTATTTGTGTGGCTGACTGACTGTTGTAAGAACCCTGTGGTTGCCGGGGTCATGGCTGTCTAGAGAAACTGCATCTGCAGTCTCCCAGGGTGGAGTACACAGTGGGTACATGCTTAATGAGAATGGACTCCGAGAGGCTGACTGGGCAGCTAATACAATAACTGGTCGCTAATTGAGACTACTTGCAATGCTGATTGAAACTTTTTTCCACGTACAATTTGAGTTTGAAAGTTTGTTCATATGCACAGGAAAGGGAGAAATGATTTGACTCATTGCCCCAAATCTGAAAATGTAAAATACAAAGGTGGTAGGTAATGTCTCTCTTCTTTTCCAGTGTGATGGTAGCTCTTCAGAGCCTCTAATCCCATCAATGCCCACTCTTTCTTTTTTTCATCTGTAAAAGTCCATTTGTGCTGGTTAGTCTTTCTGTTAACTTGACACAGACTATAGTCACCAGAGCCAAGCGACCTCAGTTGAGGAATTGCCTCTATCAGATTTACCCGTAGCCTAGGCTGTGGGGGCATTTTATTGAGTAATGGTAGATACTGGAAGGCCTGACCCTTTGTGGGCAGGTGGTCTGGAGTTGTATAAGAAAGCAAATGATCAAGCCATAGGGATCAAAGCCAGTAAGCAGTTTCTCCATGGTCTCTGCTTCAGTTCCAGCCTCCAGCTTCCTCCCCTGCCCTTTTCAACTTTCTACTAACTAGAAGTGGAGTTCTTGGTCTGACCTGACCACTTTCACAGTCCCCCACTTGGCAGAGATATTTGCACTGATAAACTGTAAACTGTAAGATAAAAAACATAACCTTTCTTCCTTAAGTTATTTTCAGTCACCGCCTTTACCACAGCTGCAGGAAGCAAACTAGAATGCTATTCTAGAAAACAATCCACACTGTCGCTTTATACACCTCTATAAGAAAAATGTGCAAAGCCTGCTGCTTCCTGGCCTGGCGCATCAGTGGCAAGGCTCTGGGGAATAGGCAGCTACTGTGTGCATGTGGGAAATAGTCAGGCTGTGTTAAAGCATGCCCTTTGATGAGTGGTACTCAGGCCTATGCAGAGGAGTGCTCACCCAACACACTGCCTCTGCAAACACAGGAAGAAACTGAACAGGAAACAGGCATTTAGTCACCAAAATAAGAATGCTGAAGTTTACTTTGGGATTCAAAAAAATGAATGATGCTACAAAACTGCTATGTCTTTAACTCAATTATGAGCGTTTTAGATTACGGTTACAGGAGGCTGCTGTGAGGGTGTCATTTTTCTTTAAGCCATGGTCACTGGTAGATCACCTGTGCCCTAATGGGTGACCTTGCACCCATGAGCAAATGAGAACTGATAATTTGCTAATTGGACTTTTAGTGGATTATTCAAAAAAATAAAAGGAAAGAAAAAAAGAATAAAAGATGTACATGAAGTTGGAAGGGGAGTGTGTATGAGGCAGAGTTCCAGAGAATGGGTGTGGGTAAATATGATCGAGGTACATATGAAATTTTAAAAGAATTAAATACGCTGGTGTATTACCCCCTTAAATTTTACACTTTTCCAGTTCAGTGTCTCCAGGAGACATTGCTTTTTACTTCCATTCCAGATAATTAAGATGTAACTCAATATAATCTCAGCATTGTGTCCTTTTTGCCTTTAAAAAGTCAATGCACATCATTTCAAACATATGCTTTATACACGTGTGTGGTACCTGCACAGCCATGATACAGGCATACACATCCTTGTGATTATACACAAAGAGGCCCCAGTAAGGTACTGTGTACATTCTCTACCACTGTCTGTATAAGTGCCTGGAGGAATGGTTTCTTGCTGAGCTGAGAACTTGCCCTTTGACTGGGCAGAATGACCCAGAAGCTCTCTGGATCCTGCTATCTCCACCCACGAATGCTAAGGTTGTAAACACATGCAGTCACACCCAGATCTTTTGTGTACTGAGATTTCAAACTAAGCTGCACAGGTTTGCAGAGCAAGCACGCTTACCACCAAGCTATCTTCCTAGCCCTGTACATGTTTTTTAGAAGATAAAGTCCTTGATGAGTATTTCAGTTCATTGGTTTTCAAGGCTAATTTATATATTCTCATGGGAAATTGTTACTGGACAGTATGATCCACCCTTGCAAATCAAAAGGATGATGACAAATCCCTTGTGACACACAGAAACAAACCTGCTGGCTCTGGTGGCAGCTGTCAGGGTGCTCATCACCATGCTCTGGTGGCAGGTGTCACCATGTTCCTCTCACTCACAATGCCTCAGCTCTCACTGTTCTCTGTTTGGCTTTCCCCTGCTGATCATGGCTAGTAGCATCCTTTAACACAATGCTGGAGAATTCACTGGTTGTTGATATTAGAAAACCTAGGGCAGAAATATGTAGTCAATTATCTCCTGGGTGCTCATATCTCGGCACTCAGAACAAAACCAAAATGGTTTGGAAGCTGCAGATACAGTTAGGAGATAAATTGTGTCTTAAGAATACAAAGGATATATTCCTTGCCTGCTAAGAAATACTAGCTACTAGCCCCATTCCTGCCTCTTGCCCATGAGACAAAAGTTGAAGTTTCATAGTCAGTAGCTCAGTCTGCTTTTTCTCTGCTTAACTGTTTGCTTTAATAAGACCAAACTGCTTGATTTACCAAAACAGGTTGTGAATTCTTCCTTTACACTGTTACTTACACAGGGCTGATGGACTGGGATACTGTAAACATTGCTCTTAGGTTTTTAAAGCAAAAAGAAAGTCACTTTTGCTCTAAGGAGCTTCCACCTAGCCCCAGTCAGCATTCATCCTGCTATCTCTTGCATGATAATACAATAGTCTTCACATGTGACAGCATCTAAGTTAACCTGCTCGTACCTTGTCAACCATCCATCACAGACCTGGGAGAGACTCACATGGCCCTGCTCCTCCCAACTGGACTACTGCTGTGCTCTGGATGGACCCTGGGGGACAGCCAGACATTGTCTACAGTTCTTTACTTGGTTCTGAATCCAGCAGACTCCAGTGAATAGTTACAAACCTGTGGTTACTGACAGCCATTGGCTCACAGAACAGAACAAAGGGGTACAGATGTGGGGGAATTGTTAGGAAGAAAGGAAACTCAGCCAGACTGGGAGTGGAGGATGAGAGAGAGAGAGGCTGGTAGCAATAAGAACCCATTACAAATATGTATAAAATTGTCAGCGAATCTAATAAAACATAAAATGGTGAATCTGAATCTATGTCTAACTTTGGAATACTGCAAACAGTGGTTTAATATATTTTCTGAAGTGTTTGAAATAAATAAAGGTCATAATAATTAGAAAGCTAGAGTTTGTATTGGCTGACACGAATCAAAGATCTGCAGCCGGGTGGTGGCATGTTTGCACAACATGGAGAACGCATGCAGTGCTGCTAAATTCTCATCTAAATGTTAATTAAATAGTAAATTGATAGGCAATATTACTAAGAAACAACCTTTTTTCTTAGGTAGTTGAACTTTATTTATATGCTGTTGGTTCACTTACTCAAACCCTTCTTCATAGAGAAGGCAAGAACGAATCACTCCAGGCTTTTGCCAAATAAAAAGATTCTACCCAAATATTGTACTTTCTTCTTTTGCTGCTATGATTAAATATTCTGACAAAAAGCTTCATAAGGGAAAAAAGCTTTATTCTGGCTTGGTTCTGGTACAGTCCACCTAAAATGGTGGACCTTGATGGCGGGGAAGCCATCGGGAGTTTGAATTTTACATCACATCCACAGTCAGGAAACAGAGAGCAGCCAATGTCTTTTGCTGCTCAGCTAATGTCTCCACTTACACAGTTCAGGATCCCAGACAGCGGATGGTACTGCCCACAGTGGGCAGGTTCTGCTATCTCGGTTAATGAAGTAAAGATAACCCACGTATGTACATTTAAAGCGTCATCTTCCAGGTGATTCTAGGTTCCATCAAGTTGACAGTTAACACTACTCATCACACCAACAATTCAGAAGCCATCAATCAGGTAGCTCTGGGTAGTTCCATTAACATCAACGACATTTTGAAAAGCTCTTGATGGCTTAATTATTTTATTTACAAAATGTAGCAGTTCATTTAATTTTTCAGAAATTGTGTTTTTATGTACTTTTCTGTAAGGAGAAGGAGAATAGGGGGGGAAGGAGAAAGAGAGAGAGAGAGAGAGAGAGAGAGAGAGAGAGAGAGAGAGAGAGAACTTTTCATGTTAATACAGTAAGTTACCTCTCGAACCAGGCGGCCTCAGCTGTGAAAAACGCAGCAATGGCCAAGATTAAGGCTCGGGACCTACGCGGCAAGAAGAAGGAGACGCTGTTGAAACAACTGGACGATCTGAAGGTAGAACTCTCCCAGCTTCGCATCACCAAAGTGACAGGCGAGCTCTCCAAGCTCTCCAAGATACGAGTTGTACGCAAATCTATCGCCGGTGTCCTCACTGTCATTAACCAGACTCAAAAAGAAAACCTCAGGAAATTCTACAAGGGCAAGAAGTACAAGCCCCTGGACCTGCGACCCAAGAAGACTAGAGCCATGCAACACCGGCTCACCAAGCATGAAGAGAAGCTGAAGACCAAGAAGCAGCAGTGGAAGGAGCGGCTGTACCCACTGCGCAAGTATGCAGTCAAGGCCTGAGACGACAATGACAATAAAGTACAAGACTGACTAAAAAAAAAAAAAAATACAATAAATTACTTCAGATCTTCCACTGTAAATGGAGCCAGCCATAATTTTGAGCAGCCGTAGGTGTATGCATGTGTGTTGACCATCAGTAGCTTCTTCTCCTAGAGAATGAGAATCCTGGAGTCCATGGGTCTGTTTGTACTGGAGCAAAGAGGTCTCAGAGGAACAGAGATTGTATCTGAAGGCACAATGGGCAAACACCAGAATGGATGGGGACCTCTGTTCCAAACTGAGAAGCAAAGTTCCCAAAATAAGGAGCCTGGGACAGGGAAATATTATGGGTCTGGTAGGCTACATGGATTGGCATATATCAGAAACTTAGAAACGGAGCAGATGAGGAAAACCTACTGAGGAAACAATGGCAATCTTTTGCTGAATTCAACCAGCTGTTTTCAGACACTTAAGTTTTTACAGAGTGTAGATTGTCCTGTATGAAGCTTACTAGAGTTTAGAAACAACAATAGTATGAAATATTGAGCCTGAATAATCAGCTCAGAGGTCTTCTAGTCTTATGAACTCTCACGCCACTTAAAAAAAATCCAAAGCTTTTTGTATTCTTCTGGCCCATACATTTCCAAATTAGTTCTAGAAACCAGTTTTAGAGGCTATGCAGTGAGGAAGACACAACACCCCCACTCCTGGTACCATTTGTTTGTGTCAGTCAGACTTTTTACCGCCATGAACAGTGCCTGAGAAACAATTGACAAGAAGGAAAGACTATTTTGGTGCCTGGTGTGATAGGGTTAAGTTTACAATCACTGGTTCCTTTCTTCTGGGCTTGGTGATGCAGAACTTGGAGGATTGGCATGTTGGATCAGACTAGAAGTAGTGAGAAGAAACAGGAAGGACTCAGAACAAGTCATGCCTCCAAATAGTATACCCTTCTGTTACTTGTTGCCTCTAGTCAAGTCCCACTTACTAAAAGTTTCCCAGCACCTGCAAAATAACTCCATCAATAGAAGACCAATTTATGAGGGGTTTGGGGGGACATTTCAAATCAGCTATATGTCTTCCTCACATATTACACCTCTGCTAATGTCAAGAAAATTCACATTATTTTATAAAGAAGAAATAACACTCTATCAGGAGATAATACACACTAAGTGAAGGGGTGTGTGTGTGTGTGTGTGTGTGTGTGAGCATGTGTTTGGGTTGATAAAATACCAATTCTTTCATCTGTAGAATTTCTAGAAGCTTATAAATGCACTTTGAAAGCAGTCGTGTATATGAGGATATTAGATCATGGACACTCCAGACTCAGGTCTTACAATGCCAAGACTATTATCAATATCTACTATCCTGGGAATTTCAATTAAAAATACTACTACGAATTGCAAACTGTGGGTCCTTCTATTTATTTCCAATTGTTACAGGTTTTGTAAAATTAAATTAAGGTTGTGATTGTTAGCTTGTTCCATGCAATATGCCTTATTCCAGGGTTCTCCATGAAAATAAATAGAGAAATGTTGCATAGAACTATCAAGGTTGGTCAGAATTGCCCTGGGCAAGCAGGAAATTCAATATACAGCTCTTCTCTCTTTAGAAAACAGACATGACACAGGATTTGGCATAAGCAGACTTGATCATGGGTACTCTTGTGTGAGGGAATGAGGGAGTTCTCACATAGTGTGGGCTGGACCCCACTGAAGGAGCATGGTGAGAAGTCTGGGTTCCTGGAAGATCTGAGGAAGCTCTTTAGGGAATCTTCACACCATGATTGGATATACACAAGGCACGGCATCTCCCAGGAGTAGGCCAACATGGGGATACTTGCCACTATCTATGACAGACTTGGGGAACGTTAGAGAGACATCAAATCTAAATCCTAAAGATCAAGCACAAAACCTAAGAGGGGCAGAGGCAGCAGCTGGCTTGTGCTTTGAGGAGGGAACACTGCCAGGGCTTTCCCACATATACCACAAGAGATAGATAACTCTAGACCAACCAATGCTGCCAGGGCTTTCTCACATATACCACACGAGATAGATAACTCAAGAACAACCAACAGCAAGGATGGTGTTGGTTAAGTTACCAGTAGACACTAAGACCCCAAAAGACAAGTGGTTACATGTACTCTAAAGCTGTCTTACCTAGAGCTCAAGATAGGTTCACTTACCTAGGTTGCCAGCAAGGATGTGAACTTGGCTACCCAGGGACAGGTGCAACCTTCTGGCCCTATATCTAATGAGAATACAGGAAAAGCCCTCAGACCATCACCTGACCCAACCTGCTTACTGGTGGAAAATCAGCCTGGTGAACTCAAGACTTTTGGCCATGAGGATTTGCATAGAGCATCAGAAATGTCTGCTGCAAAGCACTAGACAGAAGCAAACATGGATGTCTACATGGTACTCCCTGGGAGCTCTCCCTTTAGCAGGTCATTCCAAATGATCTCCTTATGACAAAGCCCAGGCAGGGTTTGCCATGTGTGGATGCTTAAACACAGTACAGATGCCCTGAGATCCCGTATCCCTCATTGCTATCATTATCAGCAAAGCACAGAATCCCTGAGAGAACACGGCCTTTGCCTCCAAAGAACTGTGTTCCTCCCTCTTGCTTTCCACCAGAAATTATAAAAGATTCTCAGGATTTTTTTTTTCTGAGCTCCACACCCAGTCTCTCTTTATGGGATACACTGAGAAAATCACTGCAGAGTTAATTAGTCAGATTGTCAAGTGAGAAGGCTTAATGGCCCTAAAGTTAAGGAAATAAGGTGCAGGAGCATTAGGCTTCACAAAAGAGCAGAGTCAGCACTGCCGGAAGGGGCTGAGGGAGTTGGTGTGGAATGTGCTCTAGAGACAGGTGATGGGTGCATGATGGGAATCTTCCACTGATGGAAGAAGGTTCTGCAGAACAGAGTGGCTAGTGCGACCTCTGACTGGCGACATTGTTTGCCAAAGGTCATCTCGGACTCTGGCACAAGTAGCATGAAGCAATGTGATCAGCTAGGGCTTAATGACCGCAAGAGATCAAGTGGTACACCCGAGCTCAGAGGGCAGAACATCCATAGCCATACCCACCACACTTACAGGACTTCAGAGTGCAGAATTCCATCCACACTGCGTCCAGCCACTGGCTATTTTCTCTTGGTGTTATTTGATTAGGTCACACTGCAAAGTTCATCAAGATGCTGGGGTAACAAATATGTGCTTGGTGTGAGTGATCTGTGGGACACTGTCGCTCCATAGAGTACCCTTGGGCTAGCCAGTCCGTGTTCAATGAACATTTCTGCATTCTAATGATTAATCAATCATATACATAGTAAGAATATAGGGTAAGAAAACTGTCATTGCTATGAGTGCATTTGTCTCTGTCTTAACTCTAGATTGATGAGAAAGAATGATCTGGAATAAACTCCATCTGCTTTATTTTCAGTCCTAGAGATGACACATTCTTGTCCCTCAAAGCCCATCCCTGGTTATCTCTCCTGCCTCTGGGCTAGGTGTGAGTCTTCCTTACAAGTGGTTTAATGGCAAGTGTATCCTTCTGATAGAGAGGAATAGATAATCAAGAGATGTGAAACACACCACATGAAACTTCGTTTTTAGTGTTCTGCAGTCTGCATAGAATACCAAAGCAGAGAGATGAATAAACATTAAATATTACCATCAGAGGGACTGGAAAGATGGATCAGTAGGTAAGAGCATTGGCTATTCTTGCAGAGGACCCACCCAAGTTCAGTTGTGAGTACCTACATGCCAGCTCACAATAATCTATAGCTCCAATCCCAGAGGATTGGTTTTGATGCTTAGGTCTAGCCTCTGTTGGGCACCAGGCATCGATGTGCTACACAGAACTACACACATGCAAAACATCAGTACACATAAAATAAAAATAAATATGTCTTTAGAAAAATATCAGAACATGGAATTGCCACAGAAAGAGTTGGTTGACAATCACAATGTCAGTGGCACAGCGGTGACATTGTTGCTTGTTCAGTGGAGTAAGGTAGCAGACTTGTAAGTGTTCTGTTCCGGCATCTCTTCCTTCCTCAGAAATGGACAGTCAGCATTTAACATGCTTTGCATTCTTAGCTCAATTTTCCTAAAACTGTAAAATATGCGATTTTTTAAGTATAAAATAAATAAGTTTGCAGATAAAGCAAATAGCACAAGGCCCTGTTTCACTTTGAAGACTTTGTGGTTGTCTACACTGACTTCTGTATATATCCCTGTCAGGATAAGGAGTTGACAAGGACAGGCTAAGTTACTGCAGTTTAACTCTGTGATGGCAGCTGTGGAGTTGTCTGAGTCTGTCCTAACTTAAGAGACATTTGTTGGAATGAGAAATGTCGCTCCATGGTCTCAAACATTTGAGCACTTGGTCCCCAGTTGATGGGGGCTGTTGGGAAGGTTAAGGACATGCTGGCCTTGCTGGAAGAAGTTCATCACTGGCTGGGGATGCAGGGGGTAAGGGATGCTGAGAATGTAAACCTCTGAACCCTTTCCAGCTCCTTCTCTCTGATTCCTGTTTACAGTTCAAAATGTGGATTCTCAGCTTTTATCTTCCTTCATTAGCCAGCATGCCTACTGCCCACCACCAAGCTTTCTCCATCATCATAGACTAGCTCTTGGGATCCTAAGCCAATATCAACTCATCTGTAAGTCATCTTGATCATAGTATCTTATCACATCAAAAAATGGTAACTGGTACAGCCATTAAAAAGGTTCCTGAGTGATTTGAGGGACAGCAGCTGTTCTGTAGAAAAGCACTGTGTTGCTCAGTAGGAGTCTCAAGAACGGGAACTGTTGAAAAGGAGCTGGGAAGAGGGCAGGCATCAGTCCAAAGAAAGAATGAGGAAGCCTCTCCTCTCTCCTTTCTTCTGGCTGTGTTTCTTCAGCCTAGCAGACTGTGATCTCTTATGGGGTGCTGCTTGCCCAGGCTTGAAAAACAAATCGCTAATGGATACTGCTATATCCACAAGCTCAAAGTTTGACTGCCCAAATACACAATTTATCAGTAAAGCTGGCCACACAACACTAGATTTGATAACCCGCCCCCATATTAATTATCCAAGAATATACATGGCAGGTATAGTAAAAGGCTTCTGAAATGGTTCAATGACCCCACTAGAAGTGAGCTGTTTATCATGTCACAGCAAAATCTTGGGAACAGTGTCATCTGCCATCTTGCTAAAACAGACAGTATACCGAGTGGACCTAGCTATACAATGAAGATTTCTTTGGCAGTGGAAGAAAGTGTTTGCATTTTGCTTGCAACTTATATAACACCATGAGAGAAAAGATATAAATCAAATGATAACAGGGGAACAAATAAAACCCAGGGGACCCTAAGATCCCAGTGATATATCATGAGGTATGGCTTCTGTTCCAACACAGTTCCAGAGGAGCCATCATGCTCACACTAACAAGAAAAACCTGAAGTGGGTGAATTTCTCAGATCCAAGAGAGAAGTGAGTTTTCAGGGCAAGTTATCACTTGGGCATACATTCTTTTTTTTGGGGGGGAGGAGTTTAAAATAGATTGTGTTTGTGGCTATTTTGGTCTTTTTAAAATATTGCATATGATTCTTTTTTTAATTGGACATTTTATTTACATTTCAGGTGTTATCGCCTTTCCCCATTTCCCCCCCACCCAGAAACCCCCTATCCCATCCTCCCTCCTCCTACTTCTATGAGGTTGTGCCCCCACCCACCCACCCACCCACTCCTACCTCCCCACCCTTGAATTCTGATGCTCAACAGATGAAGTAGACAGTGTACAACGCAGACAGGCAGTGTAGGAAGAGAGAAGAAAACTCTCAGAGAGAATCCAAAGGAAGTATTTCTCTTAGTGGGTTATTTTTTCTGTTGTTTTGGTTGTTGTTGATTTTGATTTTTTTGTTTGTTTTTGGTTTTGTTTTTTAGAGATAGGGAGCACTGAGTTGGGTGTGAAGCAGATAGGGAGAAACTGATGGGGGTTAGGGGAGAGGAATACAAGATTAAAATATAGTGTATGAAAATGTTTAATTAAAAACTGTCACTGAGAGAAATGAAGAACGCCTTCAGTGGCTCATCTGTAGAGATGGCAAGCCTGAGAAAATCACAGGGACTGGAGGGTCAGCCCCAGGGACCCAGAGGTGTAAAAATGTGTACATGGAGTTCCAAGAGGGAATGATGGCAGAGAATCTTTCAAAGTCAATATCACGCACAGAAACACAGTCCAGAAAGTACAGAGAATATCAACCAAGACAGAAGAGGCTGTATCCAAAGGATCTAAGACCAAAGGATAAAGAGAGAACCTCAAAAGAGTTATTGGAATTACAGAGAGGGAAGGGAAGGAGAGAAAGGAGAGAAGAGGAGGGGAAGGGAAAGGAGGGAGGGGAGAGGAGGGAAGAGGAAGATTCCCCCCCCACCCCCGCCATAAAAAAGAACAAAGTCATGTTGGTTGTAAGAAAATAGATACAACCAGATAGTATCACATTAAGCAAGTTAGGTAAAGACTCAGTCAAATATTTCATGTGTTTTTTTCTCACTTGTATACCCTAGATTTTGTATATACACATAAAATCATGCATGTATATGTAACATAAAAGTAAAATTAAAACTGTCTAGAGGAAAGGAAATTAATAGGAGGTGGGAAGAGGAGAGGGAAGGTGGGGGATAAGATGACCAAAGTTTATTATATGTTTATATGAAGAAACGTTTCCATTAGATATGGTACTATGAACAACTAGAAGTCTATTTAAAACAAGTATAAAATAAGTTAACATTTTCTACATAGGAGCAAGGGTAAGGAAACAAGGTCAGGAACTTCCAGCATGGGAGTTAGCAGGGTGTGAGAATTAAGACATAAGAGATGGGGTGTAAAAGCACACATGTGAAAAGCAAAAGAAAACAAAACTGTGAAGGCTCTGGAAATGAGGCACACCCAGACCCACAGCAGGAGTTACTCAGAAGTCAGAGAGAGTGGGGAAGAGAGAAAGGCTTAAAACCCAGCTTCCTTTTTGTCTAGCCAGTGCAATGTGGGCAGCTAACTGTTTAACGTAAGAATGAACTGTGAATTGATTTATTTTAGCACAGGTGAAAGAGACTCTGTGGCTAATGGAGTTCCACCACTCCAGGGTGGGCTGGGATCACACCAAGCACATGGGTTTTCCAAGGCTGGTATTAAAACAATTGCAAAACGAGTGTGATTAGTATGCTAAGATAGAGGAAAAAATGAATCACAGCAAATGCTCATTAAAATAAAAAAGAAAAACAGAAAAAAAAGTAAAACAAAAAACGTATCAAATTCTAAAACTCAGTTAAAAAGAGGCAGGTGTTTATGTGGTACATCACATGACCACTTTTTAAAAAATTATTTATTTTTGTCAAATCGTAATTCATTCACACAGGGGTTACAAACACAGAAAGGCAAGACATAGGGAAGGGGATGACACTGTAGGGCGGGTGTTCAGGGGGAATACAGATATCTTCAGAACAGGGTATCGGCTGGGTGAAGGTTCAGGGGACAGGTCACTATGACTCTGCCTATGATTCACTTGTCCTTATCTAAGTTGGTATTGTCTGCCAAGGCTACCTATTTACAAGGTCTATGACTACTCAGGCTGGTAAATTTCCATGAAAGCCGCCTGTTTACAATAGCTTATAGCCATCTGTTTCAATGTTTTTCCACAGAGACCTAAGACTTGGTGTTAGTATACATGTATGACAGGCCTATTGCTGATTTTAGGCCTATGGCTGATTTTAGGCCTTCAGTGTATAAGCAGGGCTGCTCCTGATATCTCTTCCCTTCTCTAAGTATAGAAGGGCTGTGGTGATTCTAATCTTGTGAAGGCAGGGATAGAGGCCTGACCTCCAGTAATTGAAGGGGACCTTGTAATGGCTCCGGTCCCCCTGTCATTGTCCAGTGAGGCATGAGGGCCATACCCGTCCCGATGTCTTTTTCCTGGAGAGGGGAAACTTTTGACATCAACCCCTATGCAGACGTGACCACTTTCAATGTAAATACCTTAAAGAGAATTAAAAGACAGAGGATTTTATAATGGGAAAAATCCAACTGCATATATTCTACGGCAAATGCATTATAACTATACACGTGCCTCCATATCTGAGGGGCTCATGACATCTCCTCCCTGAACAACTACTGGAGAGTTACTGGGAGAGAAGTGTCTTTTCCCCAGTTGTATAACACAGATAAGTAGAGACATCCCCCTTCATAGACACTCCCAACCCCCACAGACACAGACACACAGACATACACAGACACACAGAGAGACACACACACAGAGACACCCACCCACACACAAACACACACACACACACACACACACACACACACACACACACACACACACA
>NW_021604687.1:7402397-7438632 GCF_004785775.1 Grammomys surdaster
ACACACACACACACACACACACACACACACACACACACACACACAAAACCACCACACACTATAGAAGAATAGAAGGCTCCTTGGAGAAAAGAAGAAGACTTTCTGTAGAAGAGGGAGGGTTATGAAATAGTGAGACAGAGCCATGGGGGAGGAGAGAGGGAGTCAAGGGAGGGGCTGTGTGAGGGGGAACCAGGATGGGGGGGGCTGAAATTGGGATGTAAATTGGATAAATGAATAAATAAGCAGACTGAAGTTCACTATATACATGTGCAAGGCTTTACACTTTTATTTTTATTTTATATGCATGTATGTTTTCTGTCTGTGTGTATGTCAGTGCACTATGTGCCTGCCTGGTGCCCACAGAGGTCAGAAGAGGCCACTGAACTCCCAGAACTGGAGTCCGAGATGGTTGTGAGCTGCCATATGGGTATAACTGAACCTGAGTTTTTTCAAGAACAGCCAGTGTTCTTAACCCCTGAGCCATCTCTTTGACCTCGTGTGTATGAAACCTCAAGATAATTAAATATAAATAAGCTCATTATAAATGCAGAGAGGTCAAAGAAAAAGATATAAAGTTATATATCCCGTGCTAACAGCGGTTTAAAGAAAAGCACTGGACTGCATCAATTGTGTGTAAAGCAAGAAAAATTATAAAGGAAAAAGCAAGCTTTCCTTTATACTTGTAAAAGGGTCAATTTTCCAAGGGTGCACCGTCGTCCCATCCTGCAATAGTAAAGGCACCCGGCATGACGTCAAAGCTGCCAGAACTAAAGAGAAACAAGTTCACTACTGCAGTCTTTCAGTAACTGACAACTCAGACCGGCAAAAAAATCAGTCATGATACAGTTGATTTGAAGAACTATCAATCAACTTGATATTTTGACAGGTGTAGAATACACACACACACACACACACACACACACACACACAAGAGCATTACACACATTCTTCTAAAACTCCCTTAACACATCCGCCAAGGCAGGTTACCCTGTAGGCCATGTAATGCATAAGCAAAGGCGAGAGACCGGAATTCATACACAAGATTTTCTCTGATCACAGAGAAATTAAATGAACATAGAAGCAGCTGCTTCGACCTCAAATATTTGGAGACTAAACACAACTCTAGGACCAGAAAGACGGCTCAGCAGTAAAGGTACGATGGAATATTACTCACCAATGGAAATAACAGATTAGTGAGACGTGCAAGAACGTGCTGGTTCTCAGAAACATGAAGGGGCTCGCAATGGAAATTCATTCACAGAAAGTTCTAGAACAAGTGACAAAATTACAACAGTTAGGTGCTGGAGAGATTATTGGGAAGAGGCAAGCTGCACCCTGTGTGTGGAATGGCTCTGCTGTGTTTTATTGGAGCGTTGGTTGTGTCATGGTGTGTACCTGTCAAAACAGATTGTTCTTTTACTCTATGCACATTACACCGCAAGAGGAGGAGCAGGGAGAAACAAAAGTAACGAATTGGAAAAACGGACTAACCCCAAATCCACTTACAGGAATGCTTGAGGATAAGTCTGCACCATGGAGTAAGAACGAATTCTGTTTCCCTAAAATGTTAACTAGTTATATCAAAATCGAACGGACCTTTAAGAAACTGATGGAAAGTCTCTGGACAAGTTTGATATTTTTTCTGGCCTTTTCTTTTGCAAACCGTCAAGCCTGACATAAAGCATGCTTCTGAAGAGCAACTTGACCCAGGCTGGAGTTCGAGGTAAGTCTCAGGACCACTCCCCTCTGACTGCAAGCCTCTCCTTGCCCTAAGGGACACTGCTGCGATGCCAGGGCCTTCTCTGCCTGCATCACTAGTTGCCAGATTTCTCCATCTATCTTGGAAAGCAGCAGTTGTAAAACCTACCTTAGAGATGCAAGAATCAATGAGAGGAAACAATTGCTCTAAGATGCCCCATAAAAAAATGGCAAAGAAGATGCTAACCAACAGCTGCCCTCAAGCTGCCCACTGCAGCGCCTGACGGAGCTGGCTTTGGAATGTGAAAAACACAAGTAAAGGGGGTTGTTCTAAGTTGGAATCAGGCACAGTAAATAAATAGCAAAATATTTTCAACAGATAACTGAAGACCCCACCCCCACCCCCAGCTTGGTGAACCAATGGGCTTATTGGAATTGCTTACGGGGTATGGTCTACTCAAAGGCAGCTTCAATATAATCCGTGGGCGTTGAAAATGGTCCACGACCTTGGAAGGGGAACATAGCAAGAGGTTTCTAGGGAGAACTGGAGGGGAAGTGAAGTTAATATGATCAGAGGAACTGAAGAGTTAACAGAACTAGCCCCCTCCACTCTTAGCGGGAGCCCCTATGGAGTGGGCTTGTACCAATCCAAAGTGTCTAAAGGCTAAGGGTATTCCCAACCTCTTCTGAGCCCAGATTCTTCCTGCATGCTCTATCCATCATCAGTTAAGGAGTTGGGGTTCAGAAACGGAAGTTGAATTGTGTGCCTTGGGATTCTATTCAGATGTATTCAAGCCCAACTAACTATGGGTGAAAAACATTTAGAAAAAAAAAAAAAGAACATTTTGCTCATTAATACAGTACCTAAGTGTGCTCTTGGCCCACAGTGCAGGCTGTGGTTCTAAGATGTTGCATTGCAGTCTTAAGAAGCCTCTGCGCTTTCTTAGTTTGTGTGCCTGCATTCTCAAGGGCGGGGATTACTCCCACCTGTGTCCAAACGCTGTCTAATTAAACCAGGGCTTCCCAGCGGGAGGGAGAGGTAGTCAGGCTGCAAAGGCTTAGCTTGCAGGAAACAGTAGTGTAGTGCGCTTGCTGCTCTCCTCAGTTTCCGCCCCATCGAAGCGGATGGCGGGCAAAGGAAACCCACCTGCCCCCTGAGCGCACGCATGCGGGGAGGAAGGGAGGCCACATCCTTTAGCTGTGGTTTTCAGGAACCTTGCCAAGGATCCCTGCGTGTCAGCCCTGATCCTCCTCCGCTCCCTCCACTTTCTCGCCTTCACCAGTGCAGCGGCTCCTGGCAGAACCTCGCATGCCACCTCCCGACCATCCCCGGGTTTGGCGCCTGGAGCGAGGAGCAGAAGCTGCAGGGGAGCGTGGTCCCTCTGAGTTGCTTTTTCTTAATTAAGCCCAGGCTGAGGGGCGGCTGTGGGTCTGGAGGGCCTTGCAAGGAGGGCGTTGGAGACCAGCACCCGCCCCTGGGGTCCCGGCCGCGTGGCTTTGGCGGGTGGCGCGTGAGTGCGCGCCGCTGTCGTGGCTCCCCCACCCTTGGCGCAGGGCAGGTCTGCGTGGACATCCCGCACTCCACACCCAGCTTCTCGCTCCTCCTCGAGTCCTCTTGGAGCTGCTCCCACTTCTGGTTTGGAGAGACCTGGATTGTTTCCCAGCGAGGCAGTCCTGGGCAGAGCGCCCTCAGAGCGCCTGGCGCCGGCCGGGGCTCCCTTCGGGGTGCGAGCAGCTGCTCTTAGAGCTCTGGGCTGCGGACCTTAGGGCTTTGGCCGAGGGGGCTCACAGAAGCTTGGAGTAAAAGGTTTCAGGCTGGAGAGGGAGGACACCCCACGCCCCCACGCAATCTCCCTTGAAGTGCGCATCTGTGTTGCCAACCTCCACGCGCCCAGGAAGTTTGCAAGGTAGAGGATCCGGACCCCCAACTTCTCGCGGACATGAATCAAACAGCCGGAGCCTCCAACAACGTCAGGTGTCCTCCAGGGAAAGGCCATAAGGTAAGAGAACCGCGACGGAGCGGAGGAGACTGTTGGGCACATCTGAAGAGTGGAGGGAGATTCGCAAGCACTGGGAGCTGCCATGTGTCCCTCCCTAGAGCCTGCGTGTCCTCCAGTGGCGACAGTAGATGGATAGCATGGATTCCCAAGGATGTGTCATATTTAACAGACCAGAGGTTTAATCCAGATGTTTAACAGAGCCAGCTAAAAAGGTTTAGTGTGTGTGCGTTCCTATTCTGGGGTACCTGGGCTTGGAGATGCTCTGTTGCTGGTCTTCACTGGTCCAGATCTACTGGATGCAGCTGTTTCCCTCTACTGAGTTCTGTTTGCCGCTACTGAGTTTTCTGGAAGGATAGTCTGCAGGAGGCAGAGCCCCTGAATCAGCTCCCCCAGGCTTGAGCTCCTAAGGAGGTTTTGCTCTCTCTTGTCAGTGCCACAGACTTGTGCTACATTTACTTTAATGGACCAGTGTGTGTGCCTGCAGTTATTCCAAGGAAATTAGTGAGGTTCAGAGAAAGTGGGACACACAGGGGCCTGGGAACCCTAGCAGAGGCCTCTAGAAGCCAGCAAGGTCAAGACTCAGGTTATCCCCACACCCATCATGAGCATGAGCATCAGCCTTCCCTTGGCGGTATCAGGCTTCCTGTTCTCTTTCTCAGTCACCTGTGGTTCCCTTGTGAGCAAACTGTTTACCTGGATTCACAGGATAGCACACACCAATGCATACTTGCCAAATATTCCAAAGTGTTTAAATTAGTTTTTAATCTAAAGACAAGTACTCTGGAATATTTGGTCTACAGCCTTTATCTTGTGCTTGCTATGACTAAACTTGCATATACTTGTGTAAACTTGCAGGCACGTGGCTATTGGCATGTCAGGAAAACGTTGCCATTGGGATCTTCTTGTTGGTTTGGGGGTGTGAAATTGGGGTTAGTAATGACTTTGGTGGCTAAGTGAAGCCAAGATCTGTCACACTGATGTAAGAGGGAGCTATGGCCTTAGTATATACTTTTATTTCAGATGAGTATTAGCTATCATCCCCCACCTCAAATCAGATGTGGATGAAACATTTTAATCAGCAAGTCATGTGACTGGCCCCTGTTCTCATTGAACTATGATCTGATCAGTTCCCACTTCCACATTTACCTTAATATCCAGATGAAATGCCTTTTAAATCCATAATGGCTGACATTATAAGATTTTAAATTAAAAAATAATAAAGTTTCATACGTCAATGATTATATAATAGAGAAATCTGTGTGGTTCAGAATATCATTCGATAACTTCTTTGGAAAGAAAGGCCTTTGGTTCCAGTGGAAAAATGCCTTTTTGGCAGAATTGAGCTGCAAGGTATTGACACCAATAAACCCTTCTGGGAAGTGTTGGGCTACACACCGCACGTTGTGGGTGTTAGACCGAAAACCCTTTAGTTGCAAGTCATGGACTGGCACATTCATTTATGGTATTTCTACCCAACATTCAGTCCATCAACCCCAGTAACTCAGTAATACGTCACAATCTATCCACTCTTCATGTCACAAATTTGAATCCTGCTACAGCCCAAAGACTGAGGCACTAGGTAAGAATTTTAGTGATTTCTCTTGCAGTTTCCCTCAGTCCACCTCTGGTAATCTGCAGCTCGAGGCAGGTGTCTCCCCATTGCCCATGGTGAGGTAAGGTATGCTAGCCAGGGAGAAAGATGATAACTCCTGTTCTCAGACAAGAGCCCCCTTAGGGTGAAGTTTCTCATGAAGGTGTTTTGTAGGGAGATGGCAGTGGCAGAAATGAAGACAATGGCTCTTCATGAGTAAGAGCCAATCAGCAGAGGCCCTGGCCATCAACAGTGAACAGTCCATAACGATAAGAGGTTTAGGTTACAATGTCTCTTAATAAAATGTGAAATTCAATCATATAAGCTCACGGAAGAAGATGCTTCCATGCACCTGTTGCTCTGGCTCATCTTGGGAGATAACCATGATGAATTCCCTTGTGCAGACAGTTTGTTATGTGTGTTCCTGTGTGTGTTGGCACATGGGTGGTACATGAGGAAGCCAGAGAACAATTTGGGATGCTTCAGATGTGTTTTCTTAGCCACCATCCATGTTCAGTCTTTAAAATAGAATCTCTACTGGCCTGGAATTCTCTAAATAGCATAGGATGGCTGGCTGGTGAGCTCATGGATTGCGGTTCTCAACCTTCCTAACGCTGCAACCCTTTAATACAGTTCCTCCTGTTGTGGTGACCACCCGACCAGAAAATTACTTTTGTTGCTACTTCCTATAATTTTGCTACTGTTATGAATAATGTCAATATTTTTGGAGCTTGAGGTTTGCCAAAGGCCTTGTGAGAATTGCTGCTCAGGAATCTGTGTCTGCTTCAAACTCAGGTGTCCAGCCTTACAAATATTTTCCTGACTGAGCTATCCCATAGCTCAGGGGTGGAGTTCAGGCATGCTAAAACAGGTTGTCAGTAGCTTTATTCTCAGACACCAGTCACCAGGACTAAGAAACAAAAGCTCAATGTTGTGTCTTTTGTATGCTCCTAAATATGGGAGAATCAACGTCTGCTGAAGGATACAGAGGGAAACCACCAGGCTGTACTCTTCTGTAGGCAAGATTCACTGCTCTGGAAAAGTAAAGTAAAGAAGTTTAGGCTATATGGGATGGTAGGTAAGTATGTCCCATGGGGTTATAGAATCACTCCTGAACTGGGTTACAGTACTGGAGAGTGCTTGGGATCCAGGAAGTATGTATTAACAACCAAGGCTGTTGTGCAAGTAGCTAAGTCTGGAATAACAGGGACAGACTGCCCATGGTCTGATTCACGCCACAGAATCCCATCTTGTTAGTGACTCCTAGAAACTTCCAAAAGCTCCCTGTTCTTGAAGGCAGCCAGATAGAGTTTTGTAGACAGAAAGCAGGAACTGAAGACTGCAGCTTCAGCTCTGGAGGACCACGCCACACTCTCCTTGTGGTGGTTTGAATGAAAGTGGCCGCCACATGCTCATAGGGAGTAGCACATGATAGGAGGTGTGACCTTGTTGGAGTAGGTGTAGCCTTGTTGGAAACGGTGTGTCAATGGAGCTGTCTTTGAAGTTTCAAATGCTCAATCCAGGCCCAGTGTCACTTTCACGGCTGCCTGTGGATCAGGATCTTAGCATCCTCTCCAGCACCATGTCTGCCTGTGCATCACCATGCTTCTCAATAACAGAGTAAACCTCTGAACCTGTAAGCCAGCCCCAGTTTCATGTTTTTCTTTTTAGTAAGAGTTGTTGTGGTCATGGTGTCTCTTCACAGCAATAAAAACCCAAACTAAGACAGCCGCATAAAAAGTGGAGTCAGTCAGTAGAAGAAAATCTAAGTGAAATAGGATTTCCTTTCCTCCTCAGGACTACAGAGAAAGCATGGCTCTTGTGGAGTGTTTTGCAACCTGAGACCCTAGGCTGCTTAGAGCTCAGGACAGCCATGGCTATGGCCCAACAAAACCACATAAACTTACTTGAAACATGAAGTGTACACACATACACACACACACACAGACACACATACATACAGACACACACACAGATACAGACACACAGACACACACACACATATACACATAGAGAGAGACACACACACAGACACACACAGACACACACAAACAGACATACACACACACACAGACACACTGACACACATACACACATATACAGACACACATACACAGACACACATACACAGACACACACACACACAGACACACACACACACAAACACACGTACACACACACACACTGGGTATAAATGTGGAGGCCAGAAGGAAACATGGAATGTCTTCATCTCATTGATTCTGTAGCTCTGATTGGCTAGAATCACTGGCCAACAAGATTCAGGGATCTTCCTATCTGCAACTCAAACCCTCTCCTCCAAAACTTGGAGTGCAAACATGCACAATTGCACATGGCTCCTCACTTGGGTGCTGGGGATGTGAAGTCAGTTCTCTACACTTGTGCAGCAAGTACTTAAGCCACTGCACTAGCACCTGAGCCCCACGTTATGATCATCTGGGTGGGTATTTGTGTAACTCGATGGCACTGTTCTTTTGAAAATATGCTAGATTGATTTTAAAAATCACACATACATACAATGTATTTTGATCATATCCGTCCTTCCCCCAAACTCCCTTTCTTTCAACTTCATGTTGGACCTCACCCTCTTCTTTTATATAACCTACTGGGCCTAATCAGTGCTGCTTGTCTGTGAATAAATGTGAGGGCCAACCACTGTGACATGGGCGACCTACCGGAAGACACACCCCTTAGGAAAACTTAGTCTCCATCAGGGCAGCTATGAGCTCTATGGCTTCTCTGCTAGGGACTGGCTCAGGGTTCCTTCCCCCAGACATGCTTGCAATTTAACTGGGTTTATCTTGTGCAGCTTTGATGTACAGCTAAGAATTTGTATGTGCAAAAACCATGTTGTATCCAGAGGACAGCATTTCTCAGAACTTCTCCGTCCCCTCTGGTGCTTAATTCCTTTATCTTCCATAGTGTTTCCTGATCCTTGAGTACAGGAAGAGGGTGATATCCATCTCTGGAGGAGAGGAGCACTCAGTCTGCACGAAGGAGCACTCACAGACTGCGTGGTTCTTGAATGTGAACATATAGATAGTGTCCTTTGGCAATGTCAGAAAGCTGGATATGCCTGACAGCTTTTCTAAAGGAGGAACTTTGCTCCTGGCTTTGTGTTGTCAGTCTCACACTAGCATCAAAGTGGCGATTGATCAGTCCTCCCTCTCTGGAAGCCGTGGAGTTAGCTCTCCAGAGCGAGCTCATGGAAATTCAATTATACCAGCACATCCTGAGGTTAGTTTACCTCTCGGAGGTGGGGGGAGCAATTCATTGTAGGGTTTTCAACAGTCCGGGTTTCCAAGCCACTTACACGACCCTGTGAAGGCTTCTACAGTGACAGCCTTCTCTCTTCCGCTCCCTCTAATCCCTGTCGCCTCTGACAGGACACTTGAAAATGTTACCAAACTATTTCCTTTCCTCTTTCAGGGCTTATTTCAGCAGGAGCAGAGGTAGGAAAGATGCTACCTCTTGGCTCATGTGTGTGCCAGTTCCCCTTGACATTAAATGTAAAAGATGTATTAATAGAAACCATTTTGGAACACTCAGATGATATGTTGTGGAATAATGTGAGCCTGTATTTTCACTCTTGTGTGCGCATGGTACATGTCCATACAGAATTTTCAGGTAGAAGGACTCCTTTATTAACCAAGGTAAACTGGTGTTAAAGTGTTGCAATAAATTCCTGCATATGTACTTACAAAATGTACTTAGAAATAAAAAACTAACTGTTTGCTTCAAAATAACCTGGACATACAAAAATGGGGCTAAGGGAAGTGGACCGTTTTGTTTTGTTTTGTTTTGTTTTGTTTTGTTTTGTTTGGTTTGGTTTGGTTTGGTTTGGTTTGGTTTGGTTTTTTCTGGGTACAGAATTCTGATCTGACAGGAGTTGGTTTTCTTTTAGCAATTTAAGGATAGTTAGTGTCCTACTGCCTCCAGATCTCTCCCTGTCCCTGTCCTTCTCTTTCTCTCTCCCTCCCTCCCCCTTCCTCCTTCTCCCTCTCCTGAGGCAGGAAACCATTTCCATTCTTGTTCCATAGGGAGTGGCACCATTAGGAGGTGTAGCCTTGCTGAAGCAGGCATAGTCTTGTTGGAGGATGTTTGTTACTAGGGTAGGCTTAGAGGTTTCAGAAGCTCAAGCCAGACCTCGTAGCTCAGTCTTCCTTCTTGCTGCCTGAGGACCGGGATGCAGAACTCTCAGCTACTTTCCAACATCATGTTTGTCTGCATGTTGCTACACGGTCCCAAGGCCCCACCATGACAACAATGTACTAAATCTCTGAACCGGTAAGCCAACGCCAATTAAATATTGCCGTGATCATATTATCTATCTCTTCACAGCATTAGAAGACTGACCGACACAGACCCTCATCTGAGTATCTGACATTTCTCCCAACCAGTTATATGTAGTTCTACCTGAATTACACTGGTCTTGTCTTCTCAGGGATGGGTAGAGTATATGGGCTGGAGAACACAGGGAAAGGGTGCTCCATCCACACAGACAGGAAGGAGTCATTGACCATGGTGGCTACAGTCTTTCCAGTGCAGCCCTTTCCAGGTTATCCCAACTCCTGTCAGTCACTCCTCACCCATGTCCTGTGAGTAAGCCCAGTAAACACATTGGTACCCTAGGGTGAACTGGGGTGGAGTCATACTGTCATACTTAGTCCTGTGGTTGGGATCTTGGGACATGGGGATTGACATAGTTCAAGTCTCCCCCAGGGGAAAAACCTGCACAGACACTTCTGAGATTAACTCTATTGTTCCTTCTTTGGCTATAACTCTGTTGCTCTATCTTCACCTTTATTGAATATCCTTTCTGTTTATATTCTGCTGTCTGCTCACTCCGACATTTGTTTCTAATGCTACTTTAAAAAAAATATTAGAATTTCTACTTTGTTCCCTTTTCATACTCCTGATTTCCTGCTTGAAGCTATGGTGCTCTTTCATCTGTGGTAAGCGTCCCTTTCTGTCTTTGATGAATGGCATTACAGTAGCCACTGCAGACCCTTGTCTGATAGTGCTAACATCCCAGTTGTCCCACCTTTGGGTCAATCCATATCCATTGCAATTTCTCCTTGAGGTTCTGTGTGTTATGTTTCGTTCCTTGTGCTTAAAGTCCAACTTTTCTTGGGGATTGTGAGCATTTGGAAACTCTGGATTCTCTTAGGTTTCTCTGAAGATTTATTGGTCGCTTGTTCTTATGAATAATTTAGTTGAGTGCCAACCCAAATGCAAATTCTGTTTTTTTGATCTTTTCTTAGGTCAAATCTGGAATCTTCCCGGTGTTTAGGTGGGTGCAGCTAAAGTTTCAGGAGAGATCTAGGCATGGCACATGAGGTCTTTGCTGTTTTGGTGTTTTCTTAATTCTAGAACTCCAGTCTCTCTCTCCCTCTCTCCCTCTCTCCCTCTCTCCCCCCTCCCCCCCTCCTCTCTCTGCAGCTTCTATAGGTAGCACACCTCTATTCTGCCTAGACACAGAGCTGTTTAAAAACAGCTTTTCCATCTGTGTTTTTGTACAGGTGCTGATGTCCTGAGTTTGATGATTAAATCAGAGATTATCCTCTCCACAGCTGGAAATGCAGCTACACTTGTATCTTTCATCAGTAAACTCAGTGCCCAGGATTTGCATCATGTGCTCTGAGGGTCTCACCCACTCTAGTCCTTGAATCTCAATTATAAATCAGTAATTCACAATTTGTTTCTTCCAACATTTAGTTCAAAATGAACACTTCTCTGTATCCTGAGTTGAATAGGAGATGGGTAGGAACCCAGGATTCTTAACTCCAATCTTCTCCCCAAGAGGAGACTTTGCTTAAACGTTTGCTGCTCTCATTTTGCTGAACAGAGCTGGCTCTCTCTTCTCATTCCTGTCACTTCTCTCCCCACTTCTCTCATAGAGCTTGCTTAGTCTAAAGTCTTCCTTTGTTCCTCCCCATCTCCCTTGTTAGTAGCAATGCTTTTTTATTAATTGAGAATTTCATGCATGTATATAATATGGTTTTATAAATTCACTCCCATTCCTTCCCTGTTATTTCTTCTCCTATATATCACTTTTCCCTCTGAGCTTCATGTGATCTTTACAAAACTCCACAAAGTCCATGTGGTGCTGCTTGTTTGCTTGGGTGTTGGGCTATGTCTACTGGAGCACGGGTAGCTTATCCCTGAAGACAAACCAGGAGTCCTTTCCTCAGCAGCCAGTAGTCCAATACTTTCTCAGCTAGGGATGGAACCTTGCGAGCCCTTCCTCTGTGTGTGCTGGGATTTTATCTGGCTTGATCTTGTGCAGATCTTAAGTATGCTGCCACAGTTGCTGTGAATTCACCGCACAGCCCACCTTGTCACATTTGGAAATGACACCTGTCTTGATGCTGGCTATTTCCCAGCATCCTTCCTGTTTCCTTTTCTTCTCTTTTATGAACCTTCTGCTGAGTCTGTAGAGCTTTGTCCTCCTGGGTGTCTCACTTGGCTTCTAGACATTTAGACACACACACTTCATCGGAGACAAGCATCCTCCTCTTTTCTATGACACCAAGGCTCTGTTCTTGATTTCTGGACAGCTTGGTCACTCTCTTCCTTTCTGGAAGGCCTTTTCTCAAATGCTTTAATCATCAGTTGAGTCACAAGCCACCCTGGACCAAGAAGAGCTCAAGTGAGCTCATGGCTCCTCAGTGATTTGCTATGACACACTGTGTCACCTTTTTTCCCTTCTCCTTCCCCACAGCGGCATGTGCACTCCCTCTGAGGAGTTTCCGTTGCAGCCCCCAGCTTGTTCTTTGGTTTTGATTTTTTACCCTCTCTACCTGCTCTGATCTTGTTCCCACCTGTGTCTGAATCCTTGAAATCTCTGAGCCTGATGATTGGCATCTGTCACCTCTGTCGTAGCACCCACTTCCTCTTGTGTTTGCAAATATGCAACACCTAACATGTAATGTTTTATAGACATAGCCTAATCTGGAAGGTCGTTTCCTTCAATCCCCTCATTTCTTCAGTTGAAGTTCAAGAAAACATAGCTGATTAATGAGAAAGCCAGCTCCCCACTCCATTCTCACCAAGTTCTACCACACCAGACTGTCCCATGGTTTATCTACCCTGCTGGACCATACAAAGATGCTCCAAAGTGGATGCAGGCACAGTGCAGCCTGTTGAATAGTGTATAGACACCTATTGCCAAGTATTAGGAAGCGGGTGTCACATTCATTGTGTATCTTCCTGATCACCCTTCCTTATATTAAATAGAAGTCTACTTGCTTGATAATTTCAGAAAGAAACAGGAAAGGGCACTATATAAATAAAAAATGTAAATTATTTTTCCTATCCAGGAACTAAATCATCCTGAAGGATTTTAGAAAGTTCAATGTGGTACATACAAGATAAATTGCCTTAATGACTTCCAGTATATCAGCGAAAATCTATTTATGTTATTTTGGTTTTACATTTTATTGATTTTAAAAATTTTAATTGTTCCCATTTTCTGAGTTAAATGCATAAAATGAATAAAAGCTCATGCATAAGTTAAATTTCCAGGAATACAAAGCAGTAAATGAGTAGCAATTGTTTTCCTGGTTTCATTTATTGGACCAACTTTTTTTCCGGTCAAAACTGAATCTTGAGGGTGCCACATGGCTGCTCCCTCTCTAAAGGCTTCCAAGTATGACTCAACCAGCTAAGACCTGAAAACATTTGGGAAGCCTCATTTCAATGATATGGCTTGTGGACAGATTATTTTTCTTGTTATCCCCTACATAATATTTGCAATATTGATAATATGTGATTTGTTGTAAGGAATCTAGGGATTATTTGAAGGCAGGCAAATATTACACAGTTTGATATAGCTGTGGATGGTTTGTAAACATCTGATGAGTTTTACATCTTTCCAGGAACCCATCAATGAATACCAACAAGCATCATATTTTAATTCTCTCACAGTTTGTACTTCATGAAGAAAAGATGGTGGTATTTTATGGACCCTCCAAACTTGACACTATCTTTGCACATGGTCTTGCAGCCTGTTTACTCAAGAGAGATAAAATAATGTAAACTCTTTGCTCATCCTCTGCTGAGTGTGTTAGGGCTTCAGAACATTTGTCCTGTTTTTATACCAAATGTGATGTGTGCTCTCTCCATGTTGTTCTTTCTTATAAAGATTCCAAAAAGAATATTAAGAAACCATAAGGCATAGATGCATAACTGAGTAATATAAAATTGCACCAGGCTAGGTGTGCAAAAACCAAATATACTCATGTTCTTCATGGCATCTATTTATTTATATTTATTTATTTTGAAGTAGTCTCCTGTATCTCACATGGGCCTCAAACTTTCTATGGAGCTAAGGATGACCTTTGAACTTCAGATTCTCCCACCTCCACCTCCAGAGTGCTGGTATTGCAGATGTGCACCCCTCACTCAGCTATGCAATGCTGGAGATCAAACCAAGAGTTCCATGCATGTTGGCAAACACTGCCAATGTAGTTATATTGGTATATTCCCAGACCTTAAAAGTTCTTTTTTTTTCCTGTTGTAAAGTCTTTATTGTTATTGTTTAGAAAAGATGATCTATCCACTCAGTAGAATAAAGAGCTGTGTCCAGGTATCCATCAGTGATGTTGAAAAGGCCTCTGGTTTATCTACCTCTACTGATAAGGCTATTCATGGCCACAATAAATTGTAGTCAATCAGGTCTTCAGGCTTAAATCATAGACTGATCTCTTTCTCAGTACTTTGCAATGAATCACTGCTATAAGTGCTGTTCCTTCTTGAATGCAGAAATCTGCTTGAATTGTGCCTGGCTTAGAATTGGCTGGATTAGAATCTCCCAGTATCACTATCTGCCTTCATCACTTTGAGCTCCCCCCCCCACCATAGCCATCATGGGCCCTGAGTTCATGTACATCATCAGCCCTGGGAAGAAAGGACAGTCTTTCAGGTCAATGTAGTGCTGCTTCAGGTGTTTTTCAGAAGTCCCAAGGAGCTTCTTGGCTACCAGGCAGAACCCCTTCTGCTCCAAGTGCTTGATGATCATGCCCACCAGGTTGCGTTGCATGCTGTTTGGTTTGGTGCCAATAAAGGTGCACTTAGGGTTGACCATGGTCCATAAACTGTCATGTTGGCTCTGGTGGTGGGTTGGTGTTGTCACAGGAAGGAAGGGGCGCAGAGAGGTGACCTCACAAATTAGGTTTGTCTTTCTTTCTCTCTTTTAACCTTCCTTACTTCTTTCTTTCTTTTTTTATCTTTCCTTTTGGTGAGAAGGCTATAATAGTAGAGGACTCACCTGGGAGGACTAGGGAGTAAGAATAATCAGGGTGCATTATGTGAAATACCCAAATAATCAATACAAATATTATATTAAAAATCTGATAGTAAATTGGGCCATTGTAAAGCATCTGAAGTATCCACTTCAGGATTGTTACTGAAAGAGACTAAGAGCAAAGAAAATAGAAGACAATAGACAAGACTGAACTGTTTGTCACCTGTGGCATCTCAGGGTTCTTACTTCTGAGGGTGGAAGACATCCACCTAGACCTCAAGGCCCTATCAAGATTTAATGTTGTTAGAATTCCAGCCTGCAAAATGTCTAGGCACACTGATGGACATTAGCAATCAAGATCTAAGCATAGAGATCAAAGAAGATTCTATAGTGAAATATTCTCAGTAATCCGCTACCAATGGAGCTATATTCCCAGACCTTAAACCAGCACCAGTGGGTCCTTCAGCCTCTGGTGTTTACTAAGGGACAATATGACATGGTTTTGTATTTGAACCCTAGCATCACAGCATAAATCATTAGTTGCATAGTAATGTGGGACTGTGAATAGATACTATGATTTCTGTGTTTTCCTGCCATGACAGACGTCTGGAAGCTTCAGATTTGGGGATATTACCAACAAGATGTTATAAGCCTTTGCGCACAAGTCTTTTTGGAAGTAGCTGTCCTCTCATGTAGACAGGAATATCTGTACCATATGGTAAGTATGGGATATATGGCGTGTATGTGTGTGTGTGTGTGTGTGTGTGTGTGTGTGTGTGTGTACATACGGTGGCCAGAGGTCAAATCCTAAGTGTAATTTCTAAGGAGCCATGTACCTTGATTTTTGAGACAGAGTTTCTTACTAACATGGATCTTACCACATAGGCTAGGCTAGCTGTCTAGGAGTCACATATACCTGTTTATTTGGACCTCCCCAGTGCTGGGATTATAAGCACATTACAAAGTCCAGACTGTTTATGTGGCTTTGGAGCTTGAGTTAAGGTTCTCATTCTTGTTCAGTAGCTGCTTTGCCAACTGAACTATCCCTCCTGCTCCCTGCTTTCAGCAGTGGTTTTAGAATTTTACTTTCTATACATGTATAATAGGCTTTTAGTATCTCTATATCATTGCCAAGTCTCTAAATAATGTTTTTTTTTTCTGATAAGCATCTCAGCAAGTGTGTAACGTTGTCTTGGTATAGTTGAGAGAATTATTTTGCCAGTTACTAATTATGTTAAGCATTTTTGTGCTTGTTGTTTTTCCATACATCTTTGCTGAGGAATACATGGAAATCTCTGACATATCCCTGTAGTGGTAATTTTAGACTTTGGTTTCTTTTAAAAAAAAAACACAAAAATATTACAAGAATACATTTTTATCTCAAACCCAGGTCTGGGATATGGGGCTGCTTCAGATTGTCCACAGCAGCTGACTGTGATTTGCCTCATGTACTAGCAGGGATGTGATTTTGCCAGTGCCTGATCATTTCTGCTAAGGTGTTACATTTGATATTCCGGAGATTTTTCAGAGGGTATATAAATATTAGGGCCCCGAGAGTCGTGGTTGGCTGTTGGTTGTTGGTTGTTGGTTAAGTGGTCTGGCACAAAGAAGAAACAAGAAGAAATTAAATTTCCTGACAGCTGCTACTATTTCCCTATATCAAGGGCAAAGCTACTACCATAGAAAGAACAGGATGGTTTGGAAGTACGGGAGAAATGTGTGCTCTGGAAAATAGTTGTTAATAATCAGAGGCCAAAATTAAAATTCCAAGTAAATGAGATTGAAGTAGAAGGTTTGGCGGATACAGGAGCTGATATAACTATCATTTTACAAAAATCTTGGAACCCAGAATGGCCACTTTTAAAGGTTTATACCCAATCTCTAGTAATTGAAAAAAATCATCTCAGATAAAACAAAGTGTGTGATGAGTTAAATGTGTGGGACTAAAGTTCTGAACAGAAAAGTTAAGGCCTTATGTGGATGGCATACCCATAAATTTATGGAGAAGGGATCTTTTACAACAGTGGGGCACTCAGATTAATATTCCTGCAATCCCAGAGACGTCCCACAACAAAACAAGGAGTGAAATGGTAGGTGCTCTTGGGGGAGTGTTTGATATAGGTCATTAAAAACATGCGCAGGCTGTGCCAATTATCCAAACACAGGACATCATGGGGATTGAGTTTCTAAATTTGTAAAGGGAGCACTGCTGAAGTACCAATGGCCCTACCCTTAAAGTGGTTGACAGACAAGCCTGTGTAGGTAAAACAATGGCCCTTAAATAAGGCAAAATTACAGGCACTTGAACAGTTGGTACAGGAATAGCTGGGGGCTCAAAATATAGAAGAGTCTATCAGCCCATTGAATCCCTTGTATTTGTTATTTTTAAAAACGACAGAAACCAGGAAAATGGAGGATGTTAAGAGATTTAAGAGTGGTAAATAAAGTAATTAAACCAATGGGTCCCTTATAGCCTGGAATTCCTTTACTTTCATTATTACCTAAGGCTTATCCTATTTATAACAATGTTCAACCTATAAAATGATATCAATGGAAAATTCTTTTGCAAGGAATGTTAAATAGTCCAACTCTATGTCAATATTTTGTGCAACAACTACTAGAAATAATTTATAGACAATTTTCTCAATCCACTATTTATCATTACATGAATGATATATTGTTGGCTGATTCTGATGCAGATACTTTAGAGAAAATATTTAAGGAAACACAAAGAATTCTCCCATGCTGGGGGTAACATATTTGTCCTGAAAAACTACAGAGAGAAGATACTATTAACTGTTTGGCTTATAAATTAAGTCAACTAAAAACTCAACCACAAAAGGTACAGAACAGAAAGAGATCAGTTGCAAACTCTTAACGATTTTCAAATTAATAGGAGATATAATTTGGGAACAACCTACCACTGGATTAACTACTCAAGAGTTTAGTAATTTGTTTCAAATGTCACAAGGAGATTTAGAAATAAACAGTCTAAGATGGTTAATAGCTGAAGCAGAGAGAAAGAGAGAGAGAGAGAGAGAGAGAGAGAGAGAGAGAGAGAGAGAGAGAGAGGCAGAGACACTTAATTCTGGTAGAGTAGACTACAATACGCACAGACATATGGATCACATAGATATCAAACTTGATTGTATTTTGGTTACTTTACTTTTAATTCATTCTCTTACTGGGCTCATTATACAAAGGGAAAATAGTACTATGGAATATATTTTCTTAGCACACAAAGAAATTAAAGCCTTACAAAAAATCTGATTTAGCCATAAAAGGTAGAATAAGACTATATCAGTGGTTGGGAACAGGTCTGTCAGAAGTTGTAGTACCTTCTATTAAGGCTGAAATTATGTCATTCTAGGTAATCCATGGCCAAGAGCTTATAGCAACTATTTTGGAGAAATTGACAGCAAATATCCTAAAAGCAAAAATCTTCAGTTTATAAAACTAACTAATTATATTGTAAAACAAATACATGTTTTGTAAAAGGAATGCCGATTACTAAAGCACCTGCATTCTCTTCTGATGTAAATACGTTAGGGGCAGCAGGCCATAAGTAAGAGAAATAAAGCAAGCTAATTCAAAGCCCATATACTTAGGTTCAAAAATTATAACTGTATGCAATTCTTACGGTGTTATTAGATTTCCCTCAGTCTTTTAATAGAACTACAAACTTTCAATATGCAGAAGGAGTTGTTTTGCTGAAACTGCTGAATTTCTTCCTGATAATTCAGAATTAACCTTGTTATTTATATAACTGCAACGATTAATTGGAAATAGAAACTATGCATAACGTTATCCATATTCAGTCTCGTACAGGCCTGCCAGGTCCATTAGCACAAAGTAATGAAGAAATTGACCAATTGTTAATCAAATTTTCATGAAAAACACCATGTTAACAGTAAATGTTTAAAGAAGAAAATTCTATCACTTGGCAGCAAGCCAAAGAAACTATAAGAAAATGTCCTACGTGTTCTTTGGATAACCATACTGTATTACCCGCTGGAAGTAACTCTAGAGGTACCAAAAGAAATGAAACCTGGCAGATGAATGTGTTTCATTTTGCAGAATCTGGAAAACTAAGGTTTGCACAGAATACCATTGATACATACTCAGGGTTTCAATGGGTTAAATCTGATTTTGCAATTATACATTTACTGGCAACAATGGCTATTGTAGGGATACCTGTGTAAATTAAGATGGAAAATGCCCCTACCTATAGCTCTGTTAATATGAAGCATTCTTTGCATATTATAAAGCATATTATAGGCATACCACAATAACTTACAGGACAAGCAGTTACAGAAAGATCTGATCACACTTTAAAAGAAATGCTTATAAAACAGAAAGGAAGAATAAAGACCCCCAGGTACTGACTAAATAGTGCTCAGTTAATTTTAAATTTTCTGAATGCTAATGAGAAAGGAACAACAGCAGGTGAGAGTCACTGGGTTATAGGAAAAAAAACTGTGGAATTAAATCAGCCTATATACTATAAGAATGTGTTAATATCAGAATGGAAGCTCTCAAAAGGTTTATATTGTGCATATGGATGTATTTATGCTTCCATGTGAAGTGAAAAGTTATGGATACCATCAAAATTTATAAAGATTAGAATCGAGCAGGAGAAGGCTCCTGAAAACCTTGGCCACTGATCTTAAAAGTACTTATTTCACTGAAATTGTCTCTGTATATAATTTCTGGCTACATGCAGTACAACTAATGGCTTAAAACAGAAAGGGGAAATATGGTGACAATTTTGGAGTTTTGGTTTCTTTAAAACAATGCAGAAATACTATAAGAATATGTTTTCATTTTAATGCCAGGAGTGGAATATGGGGCTGCTTCAGATTGTCCACAGCAGCTGACTATTGTTTGCCTCATGCACTAACAACAACAACGTCAGCCCCCTCCCGCTATGCTTTTTCTCTATCTAGGGTTAGCGGATTGAAAGGATGGAAAAAAGAGTGGGAAAGTATGGAAGAAGGAAACCCCCACAAAGTAGCTAATGCTGGTTACACATTTCCAGTGGCCCACTTGCTTTCTGTTGAATTATCAAGTGCATGATTTGCTAAATGCCCCTCTTCTTCCATGGCAACTTTTGAAGAATACAAATGTACACTTTGGTTGTTTACATGCAGGAGGAAAAAAAATCAACTTAGACCCATACCCATCACTGTAAGGAAATACGTGCTCAAAATGGGTCATAAATACAGATATCAAACCTGAAAAGATCCAAAAAGGAAGTTTGAGATAGTGACCTTCTCAGAGAGCTAACTTGGGCCAGTTTTTACTGTCGTTTCTTTAAACCTATTTATTTTAAATAAAAGAACTTCCTGGGGTATCACCATCCCTGATTTCAAGTACTACAGAGCAACACTAATTAAAACAAAACAACCATGGTATTGGTATATAAACTGACAGGTTGATCAATGGAATTGAAGATCCTGAAATAAACCCACACATATCTATGGACACGTGGTTCTTGACAAAGAAGCCAAAACCATACAATAGAAAAAAAAAAAAAAAGAAAGAATCTTCAACAAACGGTGCTGGTCTAACTGGATGTCTTCATGTAGGAGAATGTAAGTAGATTCATATTTATCACCATGCACAAAGTTCAATTCCAAGTGGATCAAAGACCTTAACATAAAACCAGATACACTAAATCTATTAGAAGAGAAACTGTGGAATAGCCTTGGGTGCATTGGTACAGGAGACAATTTCCTGAACAGAACACCAATGGCTCAGGCTCTGAGATCAACAGTCGGTAAATGGAACCCCATGAAACCAAAAACCTTATGTAAGGCAAAAGACACAACCAATAGACCAACAAACCAAATAACCCAATTAAAAAATGGGATACTGTCTTAGTTAGGGTTTTATTGCTGTGAACAGACACCAGGACCAAGGCAATGTTTATAAAGACAACATTTAATTGGGACTGGCTTATAGGTTCAAAGGTTCAGTCCATTATCATCAAGGTGGGAGCATGGCAGCACTCAGGCAGGCATGGTGCAGGAGGAGCTGAGGCTTCTACATCTTGTTCTGAAGACAAACAGAAGACTGACTTCCAGGAAGTTAGAAGGAAGGTCTCAAAGCACACTCCTACAGTGAGACAATTCCTCCAACAAGGCCACACCTATTCTAACAAGGTCATACCTCCTAATAGTGCCACTCCCTGTGCCAAGCATAGTCAAACAACCATAAATACAGAGCTAAAGAGAATTCTCAAGAGAGAAATCTCAAATGACGGAGGAGCACTTAAAGAAATATTCAAAGTCCTTAGTCATCAAGGAAATGCAAATCAAAATGACTCTGAGATTCTATCTTCTAGCACCCATCAGAATGGGTAAGATCAAGAAGGAAGCTGAGGCAGCAGCACATGCTGGTGGAGCAAGAAGAACACTCCTTTATTGGTGGTAGGAGTGCAAACTTGTGTAACCTCTCTGGAAATCAATCTGGTGGTTTCGTAGAAAATTAGAAATAGTTCTACCTGAAGACCCAGTTGTACCACTCCTGGGCATATACCCAAAAAATGCTCCACTATACCACAAGGACACACGCTCCAGTATGTTCATAGCAGCTTGAACAATAATTTCCAGTTCATCCATTTTCCTGAAAATGTCATGATCATATTTTTCTTTGTACTTGAATAATATTCCATCATTTAAATGTATTACATTCTATTCGTCAATTGGTGGGCATCTATATTGATTCCATTTCCTGGCTGTTGCGGCAGCAATGGGCACGGATGTACAAGTGTTTCTCTAGTAAGATATAGAGCCAGATTTTGTGCTTGGGATGGGAGTAGCGGGGTTATATGGTAGTTCTATTTCTAGATTTTTGAGAAAAGTACATACTGACTTCCAAAGTGACTGCACCCCCACAAACAGTGGATAAAGTTCCACGTTTTCATTAACATCTGTAATCATTTATATTTCTTATTTTGGCCATTCTGAGGTGGTTAAGATGAAATTTTATACACATTTTTTTCATGGTGGCTAAAGATACTGAACAATTTTTAAAGAGTTAATAAATGCTAGCCATTTATATTTCTCCTTTTAAAACAAGAACTTTTCATTCAGTTCCATAACCTATAAGTTTTAGTTTGTTTGTTCTCTTGATTTTTGTTTTGTTTTGTTTGTTTTGTGCTGTCTAGACACTACTTTTCCATTGCATGTGTAAATACCAAATACTTTCTCTAATTCTGAGGGTTTCTCTTTAATGGAGTATGTTTTCTTTGTTGCATACAAGCTATTTAGTTTCACAAGATGCCTGTCAACTGTCTTTCCTGCACTACCATAGTCCCACTTGAAGAGTCCTTACCCTCATCTGTAAATTGATACATTCTCTATTCCTTGAGACGCTTCAGGGTATTAGGGTTTTTAGACTTCTGTGAGATCCGTTACAGAGTTGAGTTTTGTTTGTAGTGAGAGGCACGGAACTAATTGTTCCAAGCATTGTCAGGTTATTTTTTGGGGTTCTGATGTTTCATACATTACCTTAAACCGCCCTCTTAAGACCACCTTCATTTGTGCACCATGGGTTATGTTTTCATTTTTATTCAATTCTAGGATAGTTTCTACTACCTTCTTGATTTCTTCAGTGAAACATTTGTTATCTAGCAGTATACTGTTTAATGTCCACAGATTGTATTATTTCTTGTCATTTCTGTTGGTATTGTTATTTATCTTTGTTCTATTGTGGTCAGATAGCATTCGAGATATTATTCCAGTTTTTCTGTATTTGTTGAGGTTTGCTTTGTGTCCTAACATGTGATTAAATTTTCACCTTTCTGAACATTGAAATCCAGCTTTTTTTCCAGCACCATTTATTAGAGATACCTTTTTCCCCTAGTGTATATTTGTGACATCTTTGTCAAAAATCAGATGGGTGTAGTTGTGTGTATTTATGACTGGTCCGTGTCTGTTTCTATGCCAGTAGCATGCTGGTTTTATCCTTATGGCTCTAGAGTATAATTTGAAGTCAGGTGTTTTGGTATGTATTCATTATAGTATTCATTGGGTTTTGGATTACTCTGACTAGCCACAAATAATTCCAGAGAAAGTTCCATGGGGTGCTGAGAAGAATGTGTATTCTTTATTGTTTGAATGATACGTCCTCTGCTTATCCTTTTTGAACAGAAATAAAAACCTCTGTGAAAATACCTTTAAATATTTTGATGTGGTCTTCTCTATATTAGAAATCATAATATCAAATAGCATTAAAGACGTGTAAAAAATTATGCTTGCAAGAAGTGTGCTGTACTACACCTATTTCATTCTTATTGCATCTTTTGATATAAACCTTGTCTCTCTATGTTAGGTTTGTTATATCTTCTTGACAGATTGAGGCATTTATTACTGCACCATGCCTGTCTTTGTCTCCCTGATGTTTGATTTAAAGGCTACTCTGCCTCGTGTGGGCATTGCTCTCCTCTGCTGTCCTTCGTTCCCATCTGCATGGACTGTATTTCTCATCCCTTCGTGTTCAGTACACGCTCATTCTTAAATGTGAAGCCAGTCCACTGTAGGCAGCATGCCGACAAATCTTTTCGTTTGAAAAAAAATGTATTTTTCAATAATTAAATTTGTTTACGTTCAGGCTAACTTTGGGTGATAAAAACTACTTCCTCTTTTTCGTTGTTTTCTTGGTTTTAGTAGATAGGCTATGTTTTCCTCCATGCTGTCTTCCTTTATGATTGATGTTTCTGGTAGTATATTAAAAATGATTTTGTGCCGGGTAGTGGTCGTGCACGCCTTTAATCCCAGCACTTGGGAGGCAGAGGCAGGCGGATTTCTGAGTTCGAGGCCAGCCTGGTCTAGAGAGTGAGTTCCAGGACAGCCAGGGCTACACAGAAAAACCCTGTCTCGAAAAAAAAAAAAAGATTTTGTTGTTATATCTCTCCTGCAGGTTTTTGGGTTTTTTTTTTTTTTGATTACCATGTTAAAACATATTACATCTTGAATTTTTATCAAGCTGGTAATGAGTAAAGTTTTATTGCATACAGCTATCAGATTATGCTCTCCATATTTTAAATATTTAGTTTCTGAATTGCATCATGTATATTATATAACTGTTCATGATTTATTTTAGCTATAGTTATTTCTAGTTATCTTGGCCTTTGAACTTCAAACCAGTAATGAATTGCACACCATCACTAGAGATTTAGATGTTCTGAATCTAGATGATTCTGAGAACCAATGAGTTCTCAGTTGCCACCGAGTCTCCTGACTTCTGTGTTTGATATCACAGGCCAGAAGCCGTTCTTTCAGGTTGAAGTTGCTGCAAAGCAGGTCCAGTGGTGATGGGCTGAAGGTGCTTTTGCTTATCCCCACTGTGTCTGAAACACAGCTCTACTGGGTAAAATCTTGGTTGACACATTTTCCTCTTCAGCAATTGAACATGGTCTCTTTCTCTCTCTTGTCCTGCAGAGTGCATTCCATGAAGTCCACTGTCAGCCATATCCTGCTTGTGTCAGGATGCTCTCGTGATAGCCCTTTCCTACTGATGTCTAACAGACTGTTCTGTGTCTTGGTAACTCCTTTTAAGGATGAATTTGATGAAGCTTTTATGTATGGGGTGATCTTTTCTACAGACCAAGAAAGTTTTCATCTATTCTGTCTTTAGATGTGGTTTCTCTCTGGCCTTTTCTCATCTTCCAGAAAATCATATTATGTGTCTAATAAACCTTGATGATGCAATCCAATTATATTACCTATGATATCACTTAATAATTATTTTCTTTTAGGGTTTATATTTGTTGCGTTATTTGCTTTCTTGTTTTTCCATTGTTTTATAAAGTTTGAAACCATATATTCTTCAAGGTTGATAAACATCTTAAATATTTTTATTACTTTAAAATATTTATGTGTCTATGTTTATGTGTGTCAGTATGTGTATGCGTGTGTGTCTATCATGTGTTCATGGTTGTATGTAAGAGAGTCTCAGTGAATCTCTGTGTGAAAGAGATAGAGATAGAGATAAGAGAGAGAGAGAGAGAGAGAGAGAGAGAGAGAGAGAGTGAGTGAGTTAGTTTTAGTTTAGACACACATGAACATAGAGTGTTTAGAGATCAGAAGACATTGTACAAGACTTAGTTTTTCTCCTTGTACCCAGTGAGTTCTAGTTGATATGAAGGTCATTAAACCTGGAAGCAAACACCCTTACATACTGAGCTAGCTTGCTAGAACTCTATTAACATTTCAGGAGGGCCATTCTCTGAAGTACTTTGCTGCCTGTCATTTTATGGAGGCTACATTCTTTGGATGAGTTGTGACCTCTCAAGTCCCTGTGTCTTAGTGCTGTGTTTTTACACATTTAGAAGCAGCCACAGTTTTGGATTTTACAAGAAGGATGGGTTTTTATTCTTTATTCTACTTGATGGCTTATATGGATCCCCTAGCGATAACCTTGGGCAAGCAGAGCTTGCTTTCAGATTCTGTGTGTGCCTGGGCAGCTGACTTCACTCTGAATTCAGGTGGGGGATCTGTCTTGGCCCAGGTCTTCAGCAACTGTATTATGTAGCCAGAGTGCCCTGCTAGAAGGGCACAGAAACTGTTCCAACTCACTTGGGCCCCCCGGGGTGGGCTCCCTGGTTAGAAGGCACCACTCTGGGTTCAGCACTTGGACAGAGTTTCCAGCATTGCCTCAGGGTTGGTGGGACCAATAGCCTGATGGACCAATTATTAGAAATACACACTTGTGATTCCTCCTTCTGTGTGAGCCTGGTGTGGGTGGTTTCTAAGGTCCCAGGACACACTAAGTTCCCCTTTGTGGCAGAACCATCTCTCTTCCTGGACTCTCAATCACTTTTGAAGCTGAACTGGAAAGAGGGCAACTTCTCAGGTTATTATTGGATGGAGCTTGCCAGAGCTGAATTTATCAGACAAATACAAGGATGTATGTAAGTCTTTGTGACAAGAGATAAAAAGGAACAAGAGGAAATCAAACTTACTGGCATTAGGAGATACACGGGGGAGAGGGATGGAAGTCCTGCTTACTGTTTGCTTTTTCAGAGAAGTGTCAATAAGACTTCTCTGTGGTCACTAATAATGTTTTACTGCCTGGACCTGAGGCCTTGTGACAATCAGGTGGACAGTTTACTGTAGCATTAAGTAGAAGTTCAAAGCAGAGGGAGGACAAGGGCCTGGACTTCCCGGGGGAGGCAGGAAATCTAGGTTATATCCATAATGTGTCTGGCATTTTTTTTCTTTTAAGTACTTTGTATGGGTATTGATTTTTTTTCTCTTTCAATCAAATGAACTCTATCAAAAATGCTGCATAATTTACAAAGCTCCTTGCAGGGTTCTGGAAGCACCAACCTGACCTCTAGCCTGAATGCGTTCTCCAGTGTTACACCAAATAGCTTACACTGAATACTCAGGAGGCAATCAGCAAACATTTAACTAGCTCTAAGCAGAAATACAGGAGTTTTCAAGGTAGCACACCCCTTTCTAGTCTGTTTGAATTGTTAATGGTAGAGTTGACTAAATTAAAATGTCCTGTCCAGGCTATGGTGCTTTGTCAAGCCCCAGCTTTTACTCAAAGCTAGGCTCTTTTTCTTCCCAGTGTGGCTTGCTGTAAGTGTAGTTGTATGAGCTGGAAGTGGGTGGGTCTCTCTCTAGAAGTTGTTAGCTCTCTCTCTGGAAGTGAGTGGGTCTCTCTGAAGGTAAGTAGGTCTCCTTTTGGAGGTGGGTGGGGCTCTCCCTGGAGGTGGGTGGAGCTCTCTCTGGAGGTAGCAGGAATCTCCCTGGAGAGGTGGGGTATCTCTTTCTCTTTGCTCTAGCATATTCATTCTTCATCTTGAATTGACTTGTCTTAGTTTCTCACTTCTCCAAATTTTGGATCAGGTGAGTTATAGATACAGTGCTACATGGTGGTGGGTCTCAATGGGTTTGATATATGCATATAGATGACCATATTGTCTGGAAAGCTTCTGGGATGATTTCCCTTAGAATCACAAAGGGTAGTGAAAGATGGCTGTTGCCTTCTTTCCAGACGTGGCTCTATCACTAGTGATCTTGTCTTCTGCAGTCCCCATGCTAGTCACTCTGCCTTGTCAGCGTGGTCCTTCCACAGTGATTGTTGATTTCCTTACCCTGTATGTTCCATTTGTAATTCACAAGAAACATCCTCACTCCTCCACTACCCCTGGACCAGAGACTTAACCTAATATGAGTAGGGTGTTTTTGAGAGCTGGATGGGGTAGGACACAGGACTGTGCTCAAAACCATGCTTGGTCAAGAAAATGTATGCGACTACAGAGAGGGAAAACCCCTGTTTATTTATGTTCTGAGAGCACCAATGTACCCTGAGCTGAGGTTTTACATGTTGGCTTCATTTCTCACAGTCAAACATCATATAAAAATATCACATGGTGAATTCTAGAGATAAATAATGTTTAAATGTCTAGTTTTATGCTCCTCTGAGTAAGGTGTTACCGCTCCTGCTGCCTAGCTTCGTAAGTGGGTGGTTAGAGCCACTGCCTCCTGTGCACTGCACCCCATCCTCTCTTGTCAGTCACTCCCTTTTAGTGATCCAGTACACAGTGTGGCAGCGCTTGTCTCTCCTGATGTACTTAATAATGGCTCTGAGTGCAAGGGGAGAGATGTTGGCAGCACAGGAACACTGAAGGGCAATCAGAGCATGTTCCCTAATATATATTAGATTTATTTAGTTTATGTATATGAGTATTTTCCCTGAATGTATGTATGTGCCCCTTTTGTGATCCTGGTGCCCATGGAGGCCAGAGAAAGGCTGTCAGATCCCCCTAGAACTGGAGTTACAGTAGGCAGTATGAGCTGCATACAGATAAAAATATCTCGGTTTGGCAAATGCTTCCATTATACATCACAGTTCCTATCTGAAACTATAGAGGCAGGACTAAGGCTAGAAAACTATCCACTAAACTCCCATCCTGACCGGGTCTTCCATCCCTCCAAGCTCCACAAAACCACCATCCCCAGACGTCATAGTATAGTCTTCACTTTCTCAAAGAGACTATGGTCCTTCCGTTGTTCTGATTAAAAGAGCAAGTCCGCTTCTGGAGGTGACTGCCTCTGTTTTCCATTTCCATGTTGCCGCCATCAATTTCTATCTGGTAACATGGGTCCTGACAACTAAGCCCTGGTCCCCTGGAAGAGCAGCAAGTGCTCTTCACCACTGAGCCACCTCAAGCTCAGAAGAGGTTTTAAGAGAAAGGCTACAATTAACTGCACATTTCCTATTTGCAGTAAATTGCTTTGTTTTATTATTTTACCATATCTAATTCACAAATTATACCTTACAAGGAATAAAAGAGAACCATAGTGCATGAAGACCTCTCATTCTAGTCATGATTTCAAGCATCCACTGAGGGTTTATACTGTGTTCACATTGAATATTAAAGTTAATATTTAATAAATGGGGCTGCACGGGCCGACCATCTAAGCAGTGGCAGCTTTGCCTAGCTCAGGTCACCATGCTCCATGGCCTGAAGCCAAGTGTTCCACAGTTGGAAGTGGCCAGAGGCCATGGGTGCACCACAGCTAGAAACAGCCAGTCAGAAACACCGACCCTGGCCCCCACGAGATGCCAGCGTGGGAGATGTCTCTGCAAATCTTCCATGCTGTCTCTACAAGGTTGGGGTGAGCCCGTACCATCCCGCCATCTATGCAGTACCCAGTAGAAATGAGACTCTAATGTTTAAAGATTATCCAATAGCTTTATATATTTGGTAATGCTCAAATAACAAGATGCCCACACAATCAGAGGTGTTACCCAATACCTAACCTAGCTATTACAACTACCTTAGACTGCTGGAGACATGCTTACATCTGGCTGCCATTTTCCTCTCTCTCTCCCTCCCCTTCCTCCTAGTTCCTCCTCTTCCTCCTCCTTATTCCTCCCACATTAGCTCCTCCCAAAATACCGAGTTTAATACTGTGGGAAATATACCGCTACACACTGAAGAAATGTGGGGAGTTTGGGAGGAGTCATTTGCCTTCTCTAGTAACTCCCTGCTTGTACTTCTTTAAAAACACTTGTGTATCTGAGTCATCTCAGATACTGGGAGTTTCTCTCCTTACAATGCAGATAAGTGGTCTGAGCAGAATATGGGATTCCACTTAAAAAACAAACCCCCATAAGGATGCCTGTGATCTGTAATTCTCTGGCCACACTGTGGGTGACAGGAAACTTTTGTTTTGACAGAGTAATCCCTGTACCTTGCACTGTCTATGAGTGCCAAGAGTCTGTGGACATTCTGATGTTGTGAAGATAGTCTTAATGGTTATCTGACCACGATAGTCTATTAATTTAAACTGTGGTTTGAAGTGTTGGTGTCATTTATGTAGTGTTGGAATGGAAACAAGAGCTAGAGTTTCCAGGCTCAGTTTGCTACCAGCTGCCTCTGGGATATAAGCAGTCATCCCTGAGTCTATCCTCTGCCTACTTCCATTAAAGGAGTATTGTCCTATCTGTTCTCCAGAAGTCTAGCCTATGCTAACTTTTCACTTTCAAATAAATATGTAGACACATATTCTGTATTTATATGTATTTTCCTTTCATAACAAAAAGTAGACCCTTTCTCTTAGTGGATGCTTGGTAAATATTCACTAGGGATGGTGACACATATTAACTGTGGAGATGCCAGCTAGCCACTGAATAGAGATGAAATTGGGGGGTTTAAATTTCTCCAGGAAATCTTTTTTGCTTAATGATGTTAACTTATTAGCATGAAAATAATATCTATGCATAAGGCATTTCTCATTTCTAATATTTGCAACATCTAGAAGTAACAGTTGAGGGAAAATTGTAAACCTTACTATTTTAAAAACAATTGTCTAAAGAAGAGGCAAAGTAGACCTCTGTCTTCTTATTGACATATCCCAGAGGCAGCACACTGGGAATTTTTCTTCTTTAAGATGGGGTTCAACTAAGATATTAACCAAATCCACTTAATCTTCCAGACAGTTTCTACTGTCCAACTTTTTAATGCACCTATTTTGATTCTGTCTATATCAGAGTCTAAGTGATGATTTGAAAGGTCAGCAACTGGACCATGAGCTGTCTCCTGGGATAAGGTGTAATATGTTGAAAAGAGTCAGGACACAGATGATTGAGAAAGACAAATCCCCACTATGATTTGTGTCTGTTGTGTGTCATTATACACAGGAATCTCTTTCTGCCATTTTCTAGGTAGAAGAGGAGAAGGTAGGAGTAGAGAGGAGGAGGAGAAAGGGATTTTATGTGGAAAAACAAACAAACAAAAACTATTGGTTGTTTTCAAAGATGCCATGAGGGAAATTATGTTGTTTTTAAGCAGTGAAGTAAAGGCCTATTAATTACAGTTCTTATTTTAACTCATAAATCTTCCAAATTTCCACATCTAATACGTCTCAGGAAAACAATGGAACATTCGAATTAATATGTAGGTACTAGACAACCTCAAAGAAAAGTTAGATAACACATGTTCCAGAGAGTAATCTCCATGTTGCACAAATTAATATAAAAACAAAGGGAATGTAACAAGACAAGAAGACTCTTGTAAGAAGGGTGCACCAACCCAGACTGAACTGGCAAGCGTGCTGGAACAGGAAGTTCACCTGTTTAACGCAGATGTTGACCGTGTCCTTTCCCCATTGCTCCAGCATCACATTCAATGACTGCTTTTAAAAGAATAGGAAATAAAGGAACTGAAGAGGCAGGGGAAGTGAGGTGAGTGGTAATTGAGGGATCAATAGCGTCAGATCATCAGATTTCAGGATTCAGAAGGTATGTGAATAAACAAGGGTTTTAAAAGGTTGTAGAGATTAAAATAGTTGCAAAAGATTTTATAAAATAGGGAAGATTTATAGAATGTTTATCATTGGTGGGAAAATTACTCTTGGTAGAATTTTTTTTTTCAAATGCGTAATTGTATGTTTGCTATTATTGGAAACTTGAATGCTTATTCTGAAAAAAATATAGCAATGCCACAGAATTTTTAAGTCTAGATCACTCTGAATCTAAGTTTCCTTGATAGGGTTGTTGCTTTAAAGGAGACAACTGCTGTTGTATCTCCTGTGTATGTTTATGAACTGGATACTCTCAGGACAGCATCACTGGTACCTGTGAAGGTGGCTTCATAAAATGTGGGCCTGAGTAAACATTGGGATCAAACTGAAACCAAACTTAGCTCCTTTAAAATCTGTAAGATCTTCAATATCTAAAGTAGATGTCCCAGTGTTGGAAACTTTTGCTGATCAAATTGATGCTAAAGAAGAAAATAAACTGGTTCTGTGTCCAATATTGGAGGTAATTAACCAAAAGTGAACCTGTGATCAATTCAATAGTTGTCACACAATTAGAAGTACAGCAGCACAGCCTAGTTTATGTCAACCTGAACAAAGCTAGAGACCTCTGAAAGGAAAGAACCTCAACTAAGAACATGCCTCCCTATGATCCATTTTCTTAATTAACTAGTGGGCAAAGGGCCAAGCCTATGGTGGGTGGTGCTCTCCCTGGGATGATAGTCCTGGGTTCTATAATAATGCAGGCTGAGAATGCCACCATGAGGAACCCAGGAGCATCAGCACTCCCTGTATAGCCTCTGCATCAGTTCCTGCCTCTGGGTTCCTGCCCTGACTTCCCACAGTGTTGGACTGTCACCTGGAAGTATAAGCTGAAATAAACCCTTTCCTCCCCAAGCTGCCTTGGTCATGATGTTTCATCACAGCAATAGTGACCCAAGACATCAGCATAACACAAATACTATCATTTATTGGGAAAGGAATCTTTAACTCTCTTTGGGTAATTGTGGTAATACATGGGACTGTAAAAGACATCTTCAATAGGAATTAGGGAAGAAAATTTACTCAGGTATGAAAGAGCTGGGTCCTATGGGCCAGAAGCATGTGGCTGCTTTTTTGGGTGTTTTGTTTTGTTTTGTTTTGTTTTGCTTTGCTTTGCTTTGCTTTGCTTTGCTTTGCTTTGCTTTGCTTTGCTTTGCTTTGCTTTGCTTTGCTTTGCTTTGCTTTGCTTTGTTTTAACTCTAGGATAGACCTGGGAGATACTTCTGTAGAAAGAACTCAGAGACAGAAGGCAGCAAGGTTAAAGGACATTTGAGATGACAATCTAAGTGTCTTTCCTAAAGGTTTGATCATCTGATTCAATGTCAAATGCTAAATGGTCAAAAATTAGCAAGTTCACCAAAATTCCCACATTTGGTCTTTCGTTACATGGATCCTATAGTTTCCTTCTCTGTACTGCAGGGGGCAGCACTGAGCAGTGGGGCCTCCATGCTACAAATGCTGGGTCTGATTTACTAGTCAAGTCACTTGTTTTTTGTTTTTTTGTTTTTTTTTTTATTGGATGATTTATTTACATTTCCTATGTTGTCCCCTTACCCCATCCCCCACCACCCCCTCGGAACCCCCAATCCCCTCGCCCCTCCTCCTTCTTCTCTGTGGATGTAACCTCTATCTACCCCCCCCACTCCCACCTCCCCACCCTCAAAATTCCCACCCCCTGGGGCATCCAGCCTTCATGAGGTCAAGGTTCTCTTCTTCCACCTATGCCCAGCAGGGCCCTCCACTTTTACATATTCAGCTGAAGCCCTGGATCCCCCCCCTAAGTCCTCCCAGGCTGGTGGTTTAGACCCTGGGAGCTGTGGTTGGTTGGTATTGTTGCTCTCCTCATGGTGCCACAAACCCTTTCAGCTCCTTCAGTCTTCACTCTAACTCCTCTATTGAGAACCCCATGATCAGTTCAATGGCTAGTTGTGAGCATCTGCCTCTGAATATGTCTGACTCTTGAAGGCCTCTGAGGAGATATCCATATCAGGCTCTTATCAGCATGCACTTCCTGTCTTCCACATCAGCATCTGGCTAATAGCCAATATATACAAAGAACTCAAGAAATTAGACTCCAGACAACCAAATTACCCTATTAAAAAATGGGGTATAGAGCTTAACAAAGAATTTTCAACGGAAGAAACTCGAATGGCCAAGAAGCATCTAAAGAAATGTTCAGCATCCTTAGTCGTCAGGGAAATGCAAATCAAAACAACCCTGAGATTCCATCTCACACCAGTCAGAATGGCTAAGATTAAAAACTCAGGTGATAGTAGATGCTGGCGAGGGTGTGGAGAAAGAGGAACACTCCTCCATTGTTGGTGGGACTGCAAGATGGTGCAACCACTTTGGAAATCAGTCTGGCGGTTCCTCAGAAAATTGGACATAGCATTACCTGAGGATCCAGCTATACCACTCCTAGGCATATACCCAGAAGATGCTCGAACATATAATAAGGACATATGCTCAACTATGTTCATAGCAGCCTTATTTATAATAGCCAGGAGCTGGAAAGAACCCAGATGTCCTTCAACTTGAGGAATGGATTCAAAAAATGTGGTATATTTACACAATGGAGTATTACTCAGCTATTAAAAACAATGAATTCGAGAGGTTCCTAGGTAAATGGATGGAACTAGAAATTATCATCCTGAGTGAGGTAAGCCAATCACAAAAGAAGACACATGGTATTCACTCACTGATTATTGGATATTAGCCTAGAACCTTGAAATGCCCAAGATGCAACTCACAGGCCACATGAAGCCCATAAAGAAGGAAGACCAAGTGAGGGTGATTCGGTCCTTCTTAGAAGGAGCAACAAAATACTCAAGGGAGCAAATATGGAGACAAAGTGAGGGACAGAAACTGAAGGAGGGGCCGTCTCAAGACCACTCCACCTGAGTATCTATCCCATGTGTAATCACCAAAGTCACTTGTTTTTAATTACTTATGCTCTGTGGTACAGCTTGAGGTCAGGGATGGTGATTCCCCCAGAAGTTCTTTTATTGCTTAGAATAGTTCTCCCTATTCTGGGTTTTTTGTTATTCCAAATGAACTTGCAAATTGCTCTTTCTATCTCTATGAAGAATTGAGTTGGAATTTAATGGGAATTGCATTGAATCTGTAGATTGCTTTTGGCAAGATGGCCATTTTTACTATATTAATCCTACTAATCCATGAGCATGGGAGATCTTTCCGTCTTCTGAGATCTTCTTTGATTTCTTTCTTCAGAAACTTGAAGATCTTGTCATACAGATCTTTCAGTGCTTGGTTAGATTCACACCAAGGAATTTTATATTATTTGTGACTATTGTGAAGGGTGTTGTTTCCCTAATTTCTTTTTCAGTCTGTTTATCCTTCAAGTAGAAGAAGGCTACTGACTTGTTTGAGTTGATTTTATAACTAGCCACTTTGCTGAAGTTGTTTACCAGGTTTAGGAGTTCTCTGGTGGAAGTTTTGGGGTCACTTAAGTATACTATCATATCATCTGCAAATAGTGAAATTTTGACTTATTCATTTCCTATTTGCATCTCTTTGACTTCCTTTTGTTGTCTAATTGCTCTGGCTAGGACTTCCAGTACTATATTGAGTAGGTAGGGAGAGAGTGGGCAGCCTGCAAGATCAATGGAATAGAATTGAAGACCCAGAAATGAATCCATACACCTATGGTCACTTGATCTTTAACAAAGGAGCTAAAACTGTCCAATGGAAAAAGGACAGCATTTTCAACAAACAGTGCTGGTTCAACTAGAGGTCAGCGTGTAGAAGAATGCAAATCGATTCATTCTTATCTCCTTGTACAAAGCTCAAGGTCAAGTGGATCAAGGACCTTTATATAAAACCAGATACACTGAAGCTAATAGAAGAGAAAGTGGGGAAGAACCTCAAATACCTAGATGCAGGGGAAAAGTTCCTAAATAGAACACCAATGGCTTATGCTCTAAGATCAAGAATTTACAAATGGGACCTCACAAAATTGCAAAGCTTCTGTAAGGCAAAGGCCACTGTCAATAGGACAAAATGGCAACCAACAGATTGGGAAAAGATCTTTACTAATCCTACATCCAATAGAGGGCTAATATCCAATATACACAAAGAACTCAAGAAATTAGACTTCAGACAATCAAATAACCCTATTAAAATTGGGGTACGGACCTAAACAAAGAATTCTCAACTGAGGAAACTTGAATGGCCAAGAAGCACCTAAAGAAGTGTTCAACAACCTTAGTCATCAGGGAAGTGCAAATCAAAACAACCCTGAGATTCCATCTCACACCAGTCAGAATGACCAAGATCAATACCTCAGGTGGTACCAGATGCTGGTGAGGATGTGGAGAAAGGGGAACACTACTCCATTGAAGGTGGGATTGCAAGCTGGTAAAACCACTCTGGAAATCAGTCTGGCAGTTCCTCAGAAAATTGAACATAGCATTACCTGAGGACTCAGCTATACCACTCCTGGGCATATACCCAGAAGATGCTCCAACATATAACAAGGACATATGCTCCACTATGTTTATAGCAGCCTTATTTATAATAGCCAGAAGCTGGAAAGAACCCAGATGTCCTTCAGCAGAGGAATGGATACAGAAAATGTGGTATATGTGCACAATGGAATATTACTCAGCTATTAAAAACAATGAATTTATGAAATTCTTAGGCAAATGGATGGAACTAGAAAATATCATCCTGAGTGAGGTAACCCAATCACAAAAGAACACACATGGTATACACTCACTGATAAGTGGATACTAGCCCAAAAGCTCGCAATATCCAAGATTCAACTCACAGACCACATGAAGCTCAAGAAGAACGAAGACCAAGTGTGGGTGTTTCGATCCTTCTTAGAAGGAGTAACAAAATACTCAAGGGAACAAATATGGAGACAAAGTGTGGGACAGAAACTGAAGGAGTGGCTGTCTGGAGACTGCTCCACCTGGGTATCCATCCCATGTGCAGTCACCAAAGGTAGACGCTGATGTGGATGTCAGGAAGTGCTTGCTGGCAAGAGCCTAATATAGCTGTCTCCTTAGAGGTCTGCCAGAGCCTGACATATACAGAGGCAGATGCTCACAGGTAACCATTAAACTGATCATGGGGTTCCCAATGGAGGAGTGAGAGAGAAGACTGAAGAAGCTGAAAGGGCTTGTGGCCCCATGGGGAGAGCAACCATACCAGCCAACCAGAGCTCCCAGGGGCTAAACCACCAGCCTGGGAGCACATAGGGAGGGACCCATGGCTCCAGATATATGTAGGGGAGGATGGCATTGTACGGGATAGGTGGGAGAGGAGGTCCTTGGTCCAGTGAAGGCTGGTTGCCCCCATGTGGGGGAATTTGAGAGTGGGTAGATGTGGTAGATGTGGGCACATCCTCATAGAAGCAGGAGGAGGGGAGATTGGATAGGGAGTGTGTGGGGTGGGGGGGAATGGGGGAAGGGGATAACATCTGAAATGTAAATAAAATATCCAATTAAAAAAAGGAGAAAGAAAAAGAAGTCACTTGTTTTTGTTGGTTGATCTCTTCTCTATTCACCTCACAACACTCTGTAATAATGTCCCTGGGCTCTGTGCAGTTGATGGTACCAACCTATAAACAATAATGGCTACATTATAGTTTTTATATATTGTTGTCCCCTCTTCCTTATCTTGCCTGAGATTTATTGTATGGTTTAGATTAAGGAGTACTGTGTGACGTGTTGATGCATGGATACAGTGTGAGGTGGTTAACCTCGATCAAGCTCACTAACTTGTCCTCCACTCCAAGTGGCCTTATGCAGGGCCTCTGGTGCTGTGATAATCAGTCATATGTCTATAGTCCACAATCAGGTCCCTTTCCCTCCCCCTCCCTCTCCCC
>NW_021604687.1:7439032-7453853 GCF_004785775.1 Grammomys surdaster
CAGCCAGCAGCACATAAATAGTTTGAGGATAGCCTCACTACTGAACTTTTATTTTTAAAGATCCAGTGTTTCCCAGTTTAATTTATAGTTATGATCATATATTTTTTTATTTCCAAGTAGCCTCTTAATGGCAAGTTTCTCAAAGCAGAGGTAGGTTCTGGTCTGCTCAGAGCCAGACACACAGACATCTCACAGAGCATAACAGAACTGTGCCCAGTAGATAAGTGTTCAGTGTACAACTCTCAGCATCTGTCGGTTCCAAGAAGTACACCTAGACAAAACTCCAAAGGCATGGGGGCGGAAGAACGCTGTGACTGACAGGTGATGGTGGCCTTGGAAAATAGGAGCCCTGAGATTAAGAAGTTAGTGAGGTAAGGAAGAAATTGTTCCCTGGATTAGTGGTGAGAAAGCTGAGTGAGTCCAGAGTTAAGAGCATGCATTGGAGTGGGCATGCTCTGATTTTTCTGGTCCTCCCAATTCACATGAAGTATGATGTGAAATGCGGGTTCCCCCAAAGGGATTTCTCTGCAAGATGCATCATGACCTGATGTCCCTTCATAACCTTGGATTTGGAAGAAAGGAAATAAATATGATTTCTAACCGCTAAAGAGAGAATACAGCAGAGATACTGTGATGGCCGCAATACATTTGTCTGACGTATTTATTAGGATACTTTCCCGGACCGTTTGTCAGGGAGACACTGACAAGGAGTGTCCCATCTCATACTCTTAGGTATATTCTCTGAGTTATTTTAGAAGAGGAGGTTTAAAATGTGACTTCATGAATTACCTGTGTAAGCCTGAGTCAGGATGCCTCCCAATCACTCCGGGTCCATTTCTCATCTCGCCTTGCAGACAGGAGCCCCAGTGGCCTGAGATTAGCTGCCCACTGCACCAGTTCCTTGACATTTCAATCCAAGATGAGAAGGAACCCCAACAATTTGCTAAATTCCTCATTAAGCCTGGATCCGAACTCCCAGGACCTGCTGGGAAGGCTGATCATGCAGAGAGAATGCATATTTGGCTGTGAGTGACTAGCAGAGACATTCTAGAGGGTGCCACCTCCTCCCTGTCTGTCTGGACATGGGGAGAAGCATCCCACTGTGGTTCGTCTTTGGGAACCTGGAGCATTTCCTGGTGGATGGTGTGTGTGCTGAGTTTGTACACTTTGTGCTCTGCCTCTCGGCCTCACGTCAAGAAGCCAGCTGCAGAAGGCAAGGTGCTTTTTCCCCTGGGGTTCTCTTAAGGAGAAGCAAAGGGAGGAGAACTCTAGAATCCTCTTTGTTCTGGAGAGACTTGGGTGCCTCAAAATTGCTGACAGGGCTGGGCAGCTTCTCCCTGAACTCACATCAGGAGCACAGTCCTTGGCACTTACTGAAACCCAGAGTCATTCTAACATTCTAGCATTGTAAGGATATTTGAATTTTAGTTCAGTTTACGCAGTTTATAGTTATTTTTAGATTTACTTATTTTATGCATATATGTGTTTTGGCTGTGTGTATATATGTGCACCATGTGTATTCAGTGCCCTCAGAGGTTAGAAGAGGGCGCTGGTCCCCTGGAACTGGAGTTAATGGATTGTTGTGAGTTACCACATTGGTGGTGGGAACCGAACCTGGGTCCTTGAGTGCTCTTAACTGCTTAAACATCTCTTCGACCCTTAACCTATGTGTTTTTAATGGCTTCTTAAAATAGTGAGTTGGTTAACCAAGTCTTAATGCAGAAATGATTAACATTTTAAAGTCATAAACTGTAGTATTGACCATGAATAAGGGTATCAGCTTTTCTCCCAGAGAATATACACAGCTATTGAATGGGAACACACACATTCAGTGTTTTTAATGCCCTACATTTTATAGGATGTTCCAATCTAAAAGTAATAATCAAGTTGGTGGACACTGAAATGTTCAGCTCAACATTTGTGGACTCTCCCTTCTGGATGAGTGCCGTGCTACTGGGAATTCAAAACCAGCCCTGTCTCTTGTGTGGATGCTGAGTTCTCTGAAACCAGTGGTTCTCAACCTTCCTAATGCTGTGATCCTTTAATACAGTTTCTCATGTTGAGGTGACCACCTACCATAAAATTATTTCATTGTTTCTTCATAACTAGCTTTGCTAGTGTTATGAATCATAATGTAAATATCTGATATGCAGACATTTGACATATGATGCTCAAAAGGATCAAGCCCCTCATGTTGCAAACCACTGCTCTAACACCACAGTGTCTTCTCCGGATCACAACAGGGTAACCAGTGAGTGCCAGGATGTTTGCTGCTAGCACTGCGATGATGCAGTTATCAGAGGCAGGAACAGCTGATCACAGCACGTCACAGAGACAAAGCTGCAGCCTTATGTGTAGGCCTGTAGGAATCGAGCAGTTAGTGATGTGAGTTCAAACCTCTAGGCGGTGGCCCTTTGACTTTGGTTCAGTTATTAATTGCAACAAAATTATTTGTGAATGGAAATTACCCAATGCTACTGCTCTAAGCACAGACAGACAAGAGGAGATGACTTTTTCTTAAAATACACCTACTCATTCCAAAGCTCCCACTCTCTGAACGTTGACTGGTTATGAGTATCTGTATTGCTCACCGTCCACTGCAAATGGAAGCCTCTTTGATGATGGTTAAGAGATGCACTGATCTATGAATAATATAATAAGTCATTAGGAATCAGTTTAACACTGTGTCCATTTAACAGAATAAAAGTGTGGTGTGTCTATACCACATTCCTTCCTAATGCTGTGACTCTTTAATACAGTCTCCTGTGTTGTGGTGACCTGAGCCATAAAATTATTGTGGTTGCTATTTCGTAACTGTAATTTTGCTACTGTTGTGAATTGTAATATAAATATCTGCATTTTCCAATGGTCGTAGGTGACCCCTGTGAAAGAATCACTCAACCTCGAAAGGGGTCACAACCCACAGGTTGAGAACCACTGCTGTAGAAACTCAAGGATTATTGAGAAAGATGGGGTAAAAAGACTGTAAGAGCTAGGGCTGTGGATGACCACAAGTAAACACTTTCTTTTGGATACTTCTGGGCAATGGCAGTGTATAAACTCACAGTGGTTATAAAGGCTTACAAAATGCTGGATACTTCTGCAAGCTCAAACCAGACCAAATCCTAGCATGGAGAGCAGAGATGGGTACAAGACCCCACTCCTAGCTAAGGAGGTATTGGCAACTGATAGTTGCTGGGAGAAAAAGAAAACATTTTCCTTAAGATCACAGTTTCCGTTAAGCCAACCACCATCTAGTGAAAGGCCATACATCCAAGAATATAGGGACAGTGCATATTATACTTGATGGATTTTGTTTTTTAAAAGAAGTGTTTTGGGAAGGGGGTGGATCTTGAAGATGTTGGGGCATAAATATGGTCAAAACTCATTGTATGAAATTCTCAAAGAACCGATAAAAATTAAAAATAAAGTGAAATACAATAAAGAGAAGCCCATATGCATGTCTTGGGTGTGTACTGTACTTTTCCTAAGCAATTCTTCTCCTTTTAAATATCTGTGTCATCCCTGGTGAATCTTTTACTTCATAAAATCCAATTTTTCTTTAAAGAATACAAGCGTTAGGGTGAGGAGAGAAAGTGGGGCATGAAAGCAAGGATAGGGGTATCACTCCCTGGCCTTGTGTCGTATACATATAAATATGGGGCTCTTCATGCATGCTGGCCTCACTGCTTCCATAGGGATGCAACGAGCATCATCTCTAGCCAGCTGCCTTCCTGCATCTAGTCTTGTGATGACCCTAGTCTGTGGTCATGACAGGGTCCATAGGCATGAAGTAAGGAACCATCTGATAAGAAGTTTGAATCCAGGGGGCTGGAGAGATGGCTCAGTGGTTAAGAGCACTGACTGCACTTCCAGAGGTCCTGAGTTCAAATCCCAGCAACCACATGGTGGCTCACAACCATCTGTAATGAGATCTGATGCCCTCTTCTGGTGTGTCTGAAAACAGCTACAGTATATTCATATATAATAAATAAATAAATCTTAAAAAAAAAAAAGTTTGAATCCAGATACAAAGTGGCCTGCCCATCACCATGTGAGATAACCTTCATAGACACCTGCTGTGGTCTGACTCTTTGGTCCTTGATGAGAGGGATAGGGTTACAGATGTGGCATGCTGGGAGCTTCATGAAGAACTAGCCTGAACTTACCTCATGAAGCTAAACTTCTCCAACAGAAAAGCAGTGAACTAGAAGAACCTTGTTGGGGCCAGTGTAGAGTGTTGCCAGTGTCCTGTATGTACTATGCAGGAGGTATCACAGAAAGGTCACAAAACACAAAGCCAAGAGAGTCATGTGTTTTTGATCAATAAGCCTATTTTAAGGCATATCATAAAGTCCAAATTAGATATGAAGATTTAAAAAATAGAAATATGTTCTTCTGCTTCCCAGGTTGCGGTGATTTGAATGTGTTTGGCCCCCATAGCCTCACATGTTTGAATGCTTGGCCTATGGATCATGGCACTGTTAGGAGGCGTGGCCTTGTTGGAGTAGATGTGGCCTTGTTGGAGGAAGTATGTCACTGTGGTGGTGGGCTTTGAGGTCTCTTATGTTCAGTCTCTACCCAGAGTAAGAGACAATCTCCTTCTGGCTGCCTTCAGATCAAGATGCAGAACTCTCAGTTTCTTCTCCAGTACCATGTCTGCCTGGATGCTGCCATGCTTCCTGCCAAGATGACAATGGACTAAATCTCTGAATCTGTAAGCCAGCTTCAATTAAATGTTGTCCTTTATAAGCATTGCCTTGGTCATAGTATCTCTTCACAGCAATAAAATCCTAAGACACTCCTCAAACACTCTGAAAATAAAGATAGAGAGTTTGATACATTGACAGAAGGAGTCTGGTGAGTATTCTCACTTAGGAAAACAGTCATTATCTGTCATTGTATTTCAGTAGTTTCAGTGCTAAGTGCACACACATACACACACACACACACACACACTCACCAAAAGAAATGCACAGATTATTCAGAGAACCATCATTATAGTAACTGGCACTTGACAACACTCTTGATGCTCATCTAAATAGTCTGGATTAGCATTCTGTAGGGTTTTACATTTACTAGAACACTGTATAGTTACCTAGAGCAACACAGATTGAACCCATTCTCATTTATAATGTAAGTGAAGACAGTAGTCTATGCATGTCCATCTGCTGTGTGTCTTGAAGTTTAAGAGAATGGAGGAAGAGGCTGGGGAGATGACTTAGTGGTTAAAATTGCATTCCCAGCACCCATGCTGGTTCACAGCCTCCTGTAACTTTACTTTCAGGGAATCTGATGTCCTCTCTGGCCTCTTCCAGTGCCATTCAGTTCATATGCATACATGCACTCAAAACACTCATGCACATAAAATCATTTTACAAGGTAGATTGTTATATTTAAAATGAATACAGAAAGACATAATTAGTGTACAGTAAAAAAAAAAGAAATAATTTTCTTCTTCTTCTTTTTTTTTTTTTACTGTAACGTGGCATTTGTAACTGAGGTGCATCGGAAGATGAGGAGATATGTCACGAGCATTGTGTGTATATTATTCCCTTCCCATAATCTACCTTTCTCTGCACATCTTCATCATCAATCTACATCCAAAACTGCACTCGTTGTGCTTTGCTGGCTATAAACATAAATCTGGAAGACAGAGCTTCTGCATTTGCAATCACATAATAGTAAAAATGACAGAAAATCTTCTCTCAGTCTGCCGCTTCGTCCCATCTTGTTCTTTCACATGGAGCTAGCAATGAGCCTGTGGCCATTAACGTCATCAAAGACTTGAAAGGTAGGTATTTGATAACCCTGAATGCTTTAGTTCTTTTTGATTTTAGAGAATTGATTTTGGATGGTGAATTGTGATTTAAAACAGTTTAATTTCAGGTGAAGGTATGATTATGAATTCCACTTTAAATCTTAAACACCTGCAGAGCTCAATTGCAGTGAAGCTCATAAACATTCCTGCCTCCAGTTGACAGGAGTTGGTTTTCACTGGTGTGCTGCAAGAATCTAAATAGGTCTAGATCTCTATTATTAATGGGCCACACCAAAGAGACAGGAGAAGTACAGGATGATGAGGATATAAATTTGATTTAGATTTACTAGAGCTGAATAAGACAATTAAAAAAAAAAGAGCACATCATACCAAAACTAAAGCTGAACTAAGCAGCCCTAATGTAATAGAGGATGAAATCCTTTGTAGGAAATAACAAAAATCGGTTAACCAAAACCTTGGAAAGAAAGTGAACTTTAAACTCCACCAAGCCAGTACTAACAGCTGACTGTAGGCTTTTTTATTTATTTTTGTCAGCATGGATGTTATCATTTTGTATTTTAATCTAAGGGCTCCACAGAGCTGGGAATGGGGATCCTTGCAGTTGTGGGGGCAGTAGCAAGCCAATGAGAACTGGTTGCTTAGAGCGGACCATAAGCCTAAGTTTCCCTGTCCTTGGTGCTGTTTCTGTTGGCCTCCTCTGTTCTGCATGAGGTAATGGATATATCCTGATGGCCCAGAACAAGTCTGCGTAGATTTGATACACATTTGCTGACTGGGCTATTTTAGTATTTCACATCCTCAGCTGTCTTTAATCACCTATTGCCTACTTTTCCCACATATCAGTCCCTTCCAAACATTCTCTGCGACAACTCAGGCCCGCCCCCTCAAATAAACATTCTCTGACTCTTAGATCTTCGGACACATACTGTTTTTGACGTTACAATGATCAGGCCCTGTAGATGAACTTACGGATCTAAATAGTTCTATTTTTTTGCATTCTCTCCTTGAGAAATGGATGCTGTGTCTCTTTTCAAGCTGTTTTTGTGTGTTTACTAGAACTTGGTACTTTCTCTATGTGTGGCTAAACCACAAACGTGGGAAATGCAGGCATTTTAGCTTTTATCATTTTGGTTCAGTGTTGCTTCTATTGTGTGCTCTGCTTAATGCATTTGTTAAGGTGCCACGGCGACTTTGTGCATTTGCTGCAGAGTCGTCCGTGTGCTGATCATGTCAGCTTGTTGGTGCTTTCGGTTCCTTAGCTTCTCCATGATGCTGACACTTCAGCTTTTCACATTAACCTCCCTGTGGTAGGGGCCTGACTGCAGGTTCTGATGAAACACATTACTCTACGCAGGTAAGGACTTGCCCATCAACACAAATATGAACCCAGTGTAAACAGTGACCTGAATGAATGACCTGAATGAAACCTCAGGCTATCTGAGGCAATAAGAAAATGCTATAGTTGTTTCCATCTCTCTAGTAATGAAAAGAAATTAAAATTAATTAAAATGAAAATATTGGTTGGGCCCATCAGCAATGATTGGAAAAAGCAATCTTTGTTTTTAGCTCATACTAGCATTCTTGTCAGAGTAGAACAAACTCACTTGTGACTCAGAAAGTGAGAGGTGTACAATCTGAAAATGAACCTGTCTAGCATGGCATACATGAGGGGTGGGAGGGCCCCTACCTTAGGAAGTGGGTTGCAAAGACTGGGGATATAGAAATTTAAACTGTGATAGTAACATGATTAAGCTTTGTCATGACCTGGGATGGGGTGAGCGACAGATGCCACTGAGTGGGTGCTGCTAGAATGTCCTGTGGGGAGTCTAGGCAGGCAGTCAGCTTTCTGTAGCCAGGGAAAGTTGGGGGTGGTGCACAGTAGTCTCCAAAGGCCAAAAAGTACTAAGGAGAGAAGGGATGTGGAGACCTCCAGGGAGGGATGCTTTACGAAAAGTAGGAAAAACAACCTCCAGTGAATCACGCTGGTAGCTTATCTTTGTGAGATAAATTTCTCTTACCACACCACTAGCACCCTTACGCTGATTTTCCCATTTATCCGGAGCCCGTTGTCATTAGCTATAGGTAAATAACTCTGTCATTGTGATGTGTAATTATTGAAATGCAGAAGCTGGAATGTCATGAAATCATTTTTAAAATTGCCTTTATTAATGAAATTCTATGAGGTCCTGGGGTTTCATGCAGCTCAATTAATGTGATTGTATCTGGTGGTCAGGCTCCTGAAAGGCATCCCAGCATCCTTCTGTTTCATCTCGGCAGTTGGGCTCATGTGCTTTGGCACAGGCTTTGTGATTGCACTTTCCACTGAGTATGAAATTGGAAGCTTTGTAAGACACTGAGTAGGTATGTAAGCTGAACAATTTATTCTATTATTCAAGACTGTATCTCTAATTGATGTAAGCACTCCTGTCCCCAGTGTTTTCCCCAGCACTTGCCCTCTATGAACCTCCTCTTCAGACAATTCCAGGATGGCTGTGTCCTGACATAGAAACAGCATGCAACAAGAAACACATTCTGTCCACAGGGACACGTGCAGCTTGTGAGAGCTTTGTAGCACTTCTGTTTTGAAATGTCAACCTGCACTTTGAAAACTAGTTAGTAGAGTGATCTTCTATCGACTGAATGCTAGACATATCACCAGTGGAAGACACCCTCATGGATATTCAAATGTCTCATTAGGGGGTTATTGCTCCTGCTGAGAGATACTGTAATCACCAGAGTAGAACATGGTAAAAGACAGCCAGTCTGGGATTTCACTTCCCAGGATAAGGCTGAGAGCTATTCTCACACTGGATATTACTTTAATATACATTCTAGGGAGGAAAGAGACTGCTCCAAGTAAGAAAACAAGTGAGTGCCAGTGCCTAAAAAGTTGGAAACAAAGGCAGTTTTGCCCAGGGAGACCTTTTACAACAAAGTCTGGGCCAATACCCAAGGGAGTCCCATTCTTCAAAACAAATTTGGACAAATCAATAAAGGGAACAATCACAGGACTCCTCATATCCAAGGGTGAAGCCTAGACTGTCAAACCAGAGGTTTTTAAACTGGAAAAGATTATGCAGAAAGTTTGCTTTGGACAGACGCAGTAAATGTTTCCTTTCAGTAGCAAACTGTTAGGGAAACAGAGCTGGGCATATCCAGTGCCTCCTTAATACGGGAGCATAGTGCTGAAGGAATCCATGTTAACAGGTCAAGGTTAACATGCATAGGATGCCTGGGGCTAATTCCAGTCATCTTGCAGGGTCTAATACAAAGGCAGCTCTCTGAAGTCAAACTAAGGACACTGTTAAATCTTGTAATGTGGAAACTGTAACTGTTAAAATAAAATGTGATAAAATGAGTATGGAGATTTCTAACCCAGACTAATTCAGGTACTCTTATGACATGTGCTCCCAACAGGGAAATCGAGCAGCTCCAACCAGTGACTCAGGAGCTTCAGCTTCCTAAGAGGAAATTGGTTTAGCATTGTAGCATGCCAGCATTCACACATACATACATACAGATACACAACACCCACTCAGTCATCTACATATTCACATATAGATACAAACAATGTACATATATAGATTCAGACACATAGACAGAACATGCACACATACATACATGCATATACATGTATACATATATATTTATAGACACACATGCAGATATACAGGGACAAATGAATGTACAGACAGACACAAATAGGCAGACAGATACTCCAAAACACACACAAACACACTAATATGTCTTCATACATACGCAAATGTATATGCATACATAATCACACATAAAAACATACATACACACATATTTCAATCTGTGTGTCTATCTCTGTCTCTGTCTCTCTATCTCTCTCTCTCTCTCTCTCTCTCTCTCTCTTTCTCTCTCTCTCTCTCTCTCCCCCTCCTTGCCTGCTTGCACATCAGAATGTAATGCTCTCAGCTACTGTGCCAGAACTATGCATGCCATCATGCTTCCTGCTTTGACATAATGCACTAAGTCTCTGGAACAGTAAGCAAGCTCCCAATTAAATTCTTTTCTTTTATAAGAGTTGCCCTGGTCATGGTGTTTTTTACAGCAATAGAACAGTGACTAAGACCATAACATTTCTTATTTATATATGTGAAAATTTACAAATGAATCTAAGAATGAACACACGATTGAAAACATATTGTGGGAAAGTCAGCAACCTTTTCACTGTGGTTTATTTTTGGCCAGAGCTACTGGGAAAGCATGCACTTTCGTCCCCTTAGTTACAACACTTTTCTGAGGATGCCAGCACTCTGGAGGCTAAGGAGTACTCATCAGCATTTGCTCATCCTGAATCTCCTAGGATGCAACTTGTGGTAGCTTCCTTTCTGCCAGCCTTCACAGAGACCAGAGTGCAAGAACCTCTGCATCTCTTGTCCTGTTTGTGCAGAGGTCCCGTTCTACTGACATCACACATTAACTTACTGTTCTGACATAGGTGCTTATATTCTTATCCTTGAGCTGCTCTCAAAGTGAGACATCTCACAACCAGACATTGTGGCATTTGGTTACAGCTTATGGAAGATTACCTTCATCTTGCTTGGGTAACCACTGTCTGCTGGTTTGGATCTGGGATTTTGTCACAGAATATGCTCAGCTGAAACTTGGAACCTGAGCCAGTATTCTCAGAGTACCAGTGAAATGAAGGCTGGTGACATTAGTAGGTATGTCTCTGTGAACCTTGTTGAAATGCCTCGGTGAACATTAGGTCAGCAAAGGTTGGCTGCCTTCTGTTTGTGTTGCTGCAGTGAGAGACTTCAGCAGGTTTTGGCCATTATGCTTTCCTGGAACTCTGTAACCTTGGTTACTTGAGATAGATGTAGAAAGTCAGAAATACTGAAAAGGATGTAGGGGAGTGACAAAAAAGAAGATTGAAAACATTATTTGTTGTGCCCATATCCTGGTTAGATTTATGGTCAAATTTGACACATCCAAGACTCACCTAGGACAGTTGAAGGAGTGCCCAGACAAGATTGACCTGTGGTCACATCTATAGGGAACTGTCTTGATTGCTGATTGATGTGGGAGAGCCCAGCTCACTATAGGTGGAGACCATCTTGCAGTGTTAGCGAGGCTGAGTAAACAACACTGGAAACAAATCCTCTCTCTGGTCTGCTCTGCAGAACAGCTAGTCATGACCATGTAGAACCCAGGACTGACAAGAAATGGACGAATAGGAAACCCTGGGGTCTGCACCTCAGTGACATAGCTTAATGTAGTCCTATGAGCTACAGTCAACTTTTATCTCTGCATCAATTTAGTTTGTTATAAAGGTCTCAGAAATATTTAGATAAATTATATGTGTTTTATTGACACAGAAATTTTCTCATGAACTTTCTCAGACACAGGATGGTCTGTGCTGTGCCTTTAGTGTACCATGAGGGGAACATGTATTAACCATAGAGATAAATACAATCATATGTTGATCTAGAAAAACAGTAAGAATGGGTTGCCCATTTGATTATTGATCCTCTTAGCCATGGGCTGCTTTTGATCAAGTTTACAGTATCTGGCGTGACTTTTTTCTTGTGAAGCAGAACTTGGGTCATAAGATGTTGGTTTCCCCATAATAGTCAGGCCACTATGCATTAGTGGTTACATCACTATAGCGGGGGATTCTGATGCTTTGATCAGGAATCTGCTTGTGAATGCTGAAGGTCCTGTTCCCCAATTGGTTCTTGATCAATCATAAAAGATGCCAGTGACCGATGGCTGGGGTGTGTGTGTGTGGGGGGGGGGGAAGAGATGGGACTTCCAGGTTCCCACAGACAGGCTAGGAGACACAGGAGAAGGAAAAGAATTCTCGATGCTTCAGAGAGAGAGTCACCAGCCATGTGAGACCTCGGGTGGAGTGGCCACTGGCTGCTTCCCCAGGCAGGAGATTAGAAATGCTAACAAGCTGAGGGCAGATATAGGGTGTTGAGCAAGCAGAAAAGGAAAAGGCATGTTAGCTGTAGGAGGCTTAGAAGAGCACAGCCACTGAGTCAAGTTACAAATGAGCTATGAATGTGTGTGTCTTTCATCTGCCAATGCAAAGGAACCAGGGCAGTGGCTGGTAGTGTGGTCCGCCCAGAGCTTAAAGCAGGGTAGTAGAAACTACATGCTATATGCATCATTGCTGGAAGAACCGTAATATTTAACACCCGGGGTCCATAACTGTGTAAAGAACATCAACAGCTTTCTCCCCCAGCAGTCTGTATAGCATTTCCAGCACTATGAAAGCTGGCCAGCAGGAGGAAGTTTCCTGCTTAGTCAGCTTGATTTCTCCAAGTCCTGAAACCAGTGTGTGGTATCTTTAACATTAGGCTCTTAACCATCTATTTGTGTCAGACAACCAAGAACACTGGCAATTACCTGTATTGTTTGGGGGACTTATGGGGCCTCCTGATGAACATTTTCCCTTTCCTAATAAAGTACAAATGTGAATGGAACATCTTTAAGTTCTAATGGTCCTTTCAGCAGAGTTACCTGACGTAACTCGCTGCCTATGGACATCTATATCAAAAATGTAGATGATCACATTTATGTTTTTCCACAGTGTCATAATTTATTAGAGAGCAATGATTTCTTAAGGATTTATGGTTTCAGTGGCAGGCATGTTTCATATAATCAATCCCATCCACCTTGGTAACCCAGCCAAGATGAATGCAGGATTATATTCTAATCTTAACTGCTAATATTAACTATGATATCACACAATATGCAGTATACATATGATGGCTATATAAATTTATATGGGTTGCAGAATGAATATGAGTTAAGGAGACTCCAGCAGAGTCAAAGAGGGTTCAGAACATGGTCTGTGCTGATGATATAATGAGCCAGAAAGTGCCGGGAGGCCTGGATCCTTTCCCTTCTCCTCCTCCTACCACGTGTTAGACTCATCGCAGATTGATCCCTTCTGCATGCTTTGTAGCCCTGATTTCTGTGAGTCTTCATTGTTTTAGTGGTTGCCTGAAGGAGACACCATGTTCTCCCAGAGAGAAAGGAGAGGCCTAGCTATTGAGAGCTACCAGCAGCCTCCGTGAAAACAGGATTCCTCTGCAGAAAACTTACCTTTAAGATTAATTGGGTATATTTGGAATTTCTGATTCTTGCACAGTGTGCTCTCAACTGACTTTTGGTTTCTCTAAATATATATGTTTTGCTGACCTAACATCCCAACCACCAATATTCTGACCAAGGAATTAATCATACACATACATGAGAAGTCTGGCTATTAACTTTTCTTGTACAAGTTCAGGACCTAAGTTTGACTCTGAGTACCCACATGAAAGGCAAGATGTGGTGATATGCTTAATAATATTTGTAAAACAAATCCTGGGGAGACTATCAGTGGCCAGATAGTCAAGGCTAATTGGCAAGTTCAAGGTCCTAATCAGAAGCTCTGACTCAAAAAGTAAAATGAGCAGATACATATAGTTGATCTCTGGTCTCCATACTTACAAGCAAACATATGCAGACACATACACATAAACTTACAGTATACACACTCATACAGATACACACATACCATCATATAAATATGCACATATATACACATACAAATACATGCTTGTATACACATACACACATACACACATTATACACACACACACACACACACACACACAGTGCATTGTGCGGCAGCAGAGGATCTAGTGTTGAATGGAGCAGACTCCATCTTTCCCCAGGGAGCTTCTGCCTGTTACACACCACTAAGATCTAGGATTTGGCTCTGATTTTCATGTGACTGAAGATTCTATGTCTTAAGATAAATAAAAGGTTCCCATGTATTCTTGACACTCTTGTGTCTCACTGGAGTGCAGAGAGCCTGATGCTCATGGGTGTTTGGGATTGGCCTCTTCCTCAAAGACAGCATCTTATGCATTTGTTATAAATCACAATGAACCATATTTGGATTGTTGAGATTCACCTCCTCAGTTATTCCTAGAGTTACTTGTCAATTTATCATTTTAGATAAGAATACGATGATCATTTTTTTTTCGGACCATATCCTATACCATGTAAGTCCAAATCAAAGGTGAAAGTATGTGAAGGGCAATGTTGCCTGCCAACTTGACAGGTTACAGGTCAATCCCAGAGCACATCTGTGAGGGAATGCCTAGGTTGGGTTGACTAGATGTGAAGACCCATCTTACATGCAGGCAGCACTATTCCACACCTGGGGTTCCAGACTGAATAAAAAGGGGATGCAGTGTGACCCACTGCCTCACACTCCTGACACTCTGCCATGGTGGACTGTACTCATGAACTGTGAGCCCAAATCAGCCCTTCCTACCTTCCATTGCTCTTCTGAGTACTTTGTCACAGCAGAGGTAAGTAGGTAGCTCACAGTGTAAATCACATGAATTGTACAAAATATGTTTTCCCTAAGAACACCTGGGGCATTTTATGTATTGGGTGGATAAAACTATAGACAGGAAGATGGTAGGTGTATGGAGACTCAGAATGGGAATTACTTCCTGGATTTCTCAAGGCCCCTGCACCATCACATTACTTAGGTGTATGGATCCAGCACCCTTCTTGTTGAACAATACTTTCATTTCTCCTTCTACAAAGGGAAGGTGTAGTTTCTACTATCAACACTAAAGAGTGCACTTAGTTGTTATGATGGATGCCCAACAAGCCAAAGTCCATTGTGGTTCTTACTACAGTGCCAAGTACATGGTGGCCAACTCCATCACCCACCACTCCAAGGGCTCTGTTGTCTGTGTGCTTCTTCCAGATGCCCCAACCCTAAGTCATCCATGTACTGAAGCCAGCTGACATGCAACTGTGGAAGAAGAGGGGACATTGTGAGTCCTGGGTCCTGTGCCTAGTGGTGCTTCCCTAGAAAGGGCCATGTTCAGAGGGAGACCCTATGGGAGTGGACAGGAGAGGACTCTGGTACACTGGGGTTTCACTGAGAGCTCTACAGATTCTGAGAAGTTTAGCCTTGAGGCTCTGTCTATGGAACCAGAGAAAGAAAGAAAGAAAGAAAGAAAGAAAGAAAGAAAGAAAGAAAGA
>NW_021604687.1:7453863-7460354 GCF_004785775.1 Grammomys surdaster
AGAAAGAAAGAAAGAAAGAAAGAAAGAAAGAAAGAAAGAAAGAAAGAAAGAGAGGGAGAGAGAAAGAAAGGGGACAATATTGCAAGGTGGCTCAAAGCAGAGACCTTAAAACTTTTGAGGAAGGACATGAAAACCACGGACCTCTTGTAGGAAGGTAAATAGATAAAGCCTTGTGCATTGGAACTCCAAGGCTCTGGGCCTGGGAAAGCAGCCTCAGTACTCGGACTGCTCACAGTGAACAGAAGGTTAACCTGGCTCTTCTTTTCCAGTATTTATTTCTGTGCCTCTGAAGCTTTCCACATCTCACATACTGCTTTCTTTTCAGAGGACTTACGACAGGGAGGAAGGGCGAGTATCGATCTTATCTCTAAACACTGGGACAAGTACATGAAAACTTGCAGCAATTTGTCTAAGATCTAGTGGTCATGTGGTTTCAATCCTGACCTCTTGGCCTGCTTGAGAGGGACCTGAGAGAGCTGAGCCTGTCACCTCTGAAGCCTGATCTGCCCATGGTTTGGAGTGGGGACACACCTGAATCCCAGTGCTTCTTCTAACCTGGCATCTCTGCTTCTTTATCTGCGACAAGAGTGACAGGGCCTTGTGAGGGCTCTGGCAAGTCAAAAGAAATACCCCCACCCATCACTCCCTGGTGCCTGTTTATGTGGAGAATTATTCAGGAACAATCTTAGGCTTTGTTGTCAGCCGAAATTGTATTGGGATTCTCTGAGTTAATATTTCTCAATAAGAATTCTGTCTGTGTCCCAGAATTCTGACAAAAGATAGACAAGAAAAGACAAACACAGATATTGGCTTCTTGCTGCTCTTTGAGATTGGCTGGTCCCCCACCCCTGCCTGAGGCATGACATTCGATTACCCATCTTTCAGCATAACTTATTACTCTTTTTTACTCAATTATTGATGCTTCTAGATGTGCTGAATCTTATCTCTGACTGTACTGCCTCCAGTTCCCAGGCCTGTTCAGGAAATGCATAGGAAAGGAGATTTTTAACTTTTATTTCTGAGCCGAAACTACCTTCTGAAGTTGGAAAATAAACTTGTTTCTGGACTAAGATGCCTCTGTGTCTTTCTTCTCTACGTATGTGGAAGAGGAGCTCCAGCGTGTTAAAAACCCCTGGCTCTTCTGCACATCACCACTGCCACTGTTCACTTCTGAGCCACTGTCTCTGCCCATATTGCTGTAGTACCTCAGTTCTGGGCTCCTGACTCCATCTGTCACTCATAGCCAAGCAGGCACAGTGGTTCTGGAAAGTATACCATGGATCTGATCATTCCTCTGCTCAAGACCTGTACATTCCCTGTGCATAGACAGTCCAACGCCAGCAACAACCCATAGTCCCAGGAGACTCAGAGCTGCCTCCATCACATCTGCCCACTGGCCAGTTTGCCCAGACCTACCTACAGGCTCCCTGATGTGTCAGTCCTACACCAGCCTGCCTCAGCCGAAAGCATCTTCCCGGTTGTTGTTCTTAGCACAGGCAAATTGTGAGGGTTAAAGTGTCCGCTTGACTGTGACCTAGGGAGCCCAGATTAAGAACTAGTTGCAACTGTTCTATGTGTTTCTAGATGTAATTAGTGTTAAGATCTGTGGGATCTCTAAAGCAAATGTCCTTCCATGGTGGTGAGGATCAGCTAGTCACAAGAGGAAAAAAGAGTCTGCTTCTGTCCACCAGAACTAAGAGGTTTCTATAAATGGGAATTTCTGCTGGCCATTCTGGTTCTCAGGGTATGGAACTCACACTGAAATAGGCCACCAGCTCTTTTGAGTCTCTTGCTTGCAGAAGGTACACTGTGGTATATGTCATAACTACACACACACACACACACACACACCTACACACACACACACACACCTACACACACACACACACACACACGTGCTATATACGAAGATAGAAAGCTATCCTCCTTATATAATACAACTCATAAACTAATCTTTTATATAAGCTGCATATAAAAATGTAATATGCATATTACATGTTATAATTTATGTGGAAGATGACTCTAATATATAAGAATATACAGTTTTATATCTATACAGAGGACCTGAGTTTGATTCCTAGTACATACATTATGGTTTTCAATCATGTGTAACTCCAATTTCAGGGAATTTCATGTCCTCTTCTGGCCTCTGTGACACTAGACTTTCCAGTGTTCAGGAACACTTAGCACTATATGGTGCTCATAAACTCACACAAGTGTATACATACACATACATTTTTAAAAATAATAAGAATATATAGTTTTGTATGTATGAATACATTTAAAGTATTAAGACTTTGATATTTAATTATGTCTGTGTATATAAAACAGTGTATAGACATGCAAGCAAATAGGTATGTGAATATAGATTTGTGCATACATGTGCACATGTAATCATACATAGACAGACATATGGTTATGTCATTTTGGCTCTTTTTCCAAGGATCCTGATCCTATACAGACTCCCCCTCTAGGTATCTGCATGCCTGAACCCCAAGCAGTTCAGGTTTGTACTCAATCTTGTGTTTAAGGCAGTCCTCATGTCCACCCGACACGCGGCTACCTGCTCCCTTACTCCCGAAGACCCTCGCCTGGCTATGCTTAGTTCCTTTTTCATATCACTATGCATCGATTCTAATGAACCAGTTATCCATGGGGTGTTATTATCTCTAGACTTGGCTGCATCTCAGCAGGCTCTGTCGCAGGGGAAAGGTGATGGCTTCATGTTTACAGACTTGACACAACAAGACACACAGTGTGGCCATCAGATGCTCCTGAAACAACTCATGGGCAGTCAGAGCAGGAAAGATGGCCCTGGGCTGGGAGAGACTGAGGTTGACTTCATCTGTAGCAAAGATCGACTGTGGGTATGAGATTAAGGGATGAAATTGGCATGATGATGTGTGACAAGCAATGGAGTATAAACAGAGGCAGTTTTAACCAGATAAAGATTCCCACGAAAGTTAACGTTTCCAATTTTAAATGTTAAAATGGTATTTCCCTGCCCCCAGCAGTATGTAAAATAGAGGCCAACCTTCCATCTGATGGTAGTTTAGATGTGATAAAACATGTAATTCTGAGGACCCAGCTATACCACTCCTGGGCATATACCCAAAAGATGCTCCAACATATAACAAGGACGCATGCTCCACTATGTTCATAGCAGCCTTATTTATAATAGCCAGAGCTGGAAAGAACCCAGATGTCCTTCAACAGAGGAATGGATACAGAAAACGTGGTACATTTACACAATGGAGTATTACTCAGCTATTAAAAACAATGAATTCATGAAATTCTTAGGCAAATGGATAGAACTAGAAAATATCCTGAGTGAGGTAACCCAGTCACAAAAGAACACACGTGGTATGCACTCACTGATAATTGGATATTAGCCCAAAAGCTCTCAGGGCCTAGATACAACTCACAGACCACATGAAGCTCATAAAGAAGGAAGACCAAAGTGTGGGAGCTTTGGCTCTTATTAGAAGGAGTAACAAAATACTCATGGGAGCAAATATGGAGACAAAGCGTGGGACAGAAAATGAAGGAGGGGTCGTCTGGAGACTGTTTCACCTGGGTATCCATCCCATGTGCAGTCACCAAAGGCAGACACTTTGTGGATGCCAAGAAGTGCATGCTGACAGGAACCTGATATAGCTGCCTCCTTAGAGGCTATGTCAGCGCCTGACATATACAGAGGCAGATGCTCTCAGCTAACCATTGAACTGATCATGGGGTTCCCAATGGAGAAGTGAGAAGACTGAAGGAGCTGAAGGGGTTTGTGGCCCCATGAGGAAAGCAACAATACCAACCAACCAGAGCTCCCAGGGTCTAAACCACCAGCCTGGGAGCACTTAGGGAGGGACTCATGGCTCCAGCTGTATATGTAAGGGAGGATGGCCTTGTTGGGCATAATGTGAGAGGAGATCCTTGGTCCCATGAAGGCTGGGGGAATTTGAGGGTGGGGAGGTGGGAGTGGGTGGGTAGGGGCACACCCTCATAGAAGCAGGAGGAGGGGAGATGGGATGGGGGGAATGGGGAAAGGGGATAACACACCTTTTACCCCACTCACATCTCATGCCCATCTGCAGTCAGATCATCAGCTCCTGCCATGACATAGATTGATTCCATGGCTTGAAATAAGGAGCCCGTGGGGGAGGATGAAACCCGAGAGACAAGTCTGTGACCTGCACACAGCTGGGGACAGAGGGACAATAGGCAGAAAGCCAGGGCTGCTGTGGCTAGTGTTCCCCTTCCTCCTTCTGCTCTGAGGATGTTGTCTGTAACTTTAATGAAGTATATTGCTGAAGTATATCAAAATTACATATATTTGTGTTATGGAAAATGACTCAGTTGGTCGGCGTGAGGACCTGAGTTTGGTCCCCAGAATGCAGGTGTGGTGCCAAACATTTATAGTTCCAATGCTGGGGAGGCAGAGACAGGAGCATTACTGGGGCTCACTTGACAGCTGCCCTCATGTATCAGTGAAAGACCCTGTCTCCAAAACAAAACAATCAGTTTCTGAGGAATGGTACCAGAGGCTTTCACATATATACACAAATATATCTATGCACCCACTCACAAACATACTCACACTCACATACACACACTCACACATACACACTGTGAAACACTTGCTAAAACACACACACTCAATCACACATGTACACACACAACACTCACACACACTCAAACACACACATACAGTCATACACACATACACTCACAGTCACACACTCATATACACTTACACATTCTTGCACTCTCACACAGTTACACTCCACACAAAGTCACACACATTCACATATATACACACACACTAACAGTCACACACACTCTCACACACATTTACACTTACTTAAACTCACACAGTCACACTCACACACTTACACATATGCACACACTCACACACATACAGTTATACACACACTCACAGTCACACACTCACATACACTTACACTCACACATTCTCATACTCTCACACAGTTACACTCACACACACAATCACACTCTCACACACACACACTAACAGTCACACGGTCTCACACACATTCACACTTACTTAAACTCACGCAGTCGCACTCACACATTTACACATTATGCACACACTCACACACATATAGTTATACACACATACACTCACACAGTCACACACTCGCATACACTTACACTCACACATTCTCACATAGTTACACTCACACACACAATCACACTCTCACACACACACTAACAGTCACACACTCTCACACACATTCACACTTACTTAAACTCACAGTCACACTCACATACTTACACATATGCACACACTCACAGGCACACTCACAAGCACACACACTCAAATTGTGAACTGACAACTATCAGGCTGATGACAGTATGTATCACTTTACCATGTTGCCATCGTATGTGCATGTCTGTTTCTGTGTGAACGTGTGCAAATATCTCCAAGTAAATTTGACCTTCACAATGATTCTTAACTATTCTCATCATGCCGGACATTGTTCTCCTGATTTGATTTATTCCTTTCATTTCTGCTTTTGTCCTGGACACAACAAGCTCTCTCCTCCCCAACCAACTCCTGACAGGCTCCCTTTTCCCGTGTGAGTAGGTCACTAAGGCCTGTGTTTCATGAAGGTTCCAGGTGTTGTGTTTAGTCCTCTGTCCTCCAGGGCCAGCCAAGGTTCTGTGGAAGGTAGGACTGACCTCTCCTTCTCTGCTTTGCACTCGTCTCTTACCCACTTGTCTATTAGTAGATACTTGGGTTCTTTCTACATCTTGCTCTTGACTAGGGATTTCCTGATGATCAATGATCTTTTTTCTCAGACCCGTTGCCCATCTGACATCATTTTTGAGAAGATGTTTGTCCAGGCCCTACTGAGTTTCAGTTTAATTATTTGTTATTGAGTGAATGAGGTCCTAATGACCTTTTGATATAATTCACTTTCTGCCTTCCAGTGGTTTAGAAGTCTCTGGGCCCCATATTTTAGACTTCTCTCAGTTCTGCATGCTGTCTCTGTATCAACATAGCACTAAGCAGCTAGCATGAAGCCAGTGTTCCAGTGGTGATTATTGGCTGAGGATAAATTAACATGGCTTGATACATTGTTATGGAACACTTTAGGAGCCCCTAAGTTTGGCTGGGTATTTTGTCTACATGTGTGTGTGCCAGGTATGTGCCTGATGCCCTAGGAGGCCAGAAGAGGGCATACAATTCTCTGGGACTGAACTTACAGGTGATCTTTTGGGACCATGTGGGTGCTGGAAATTAAATCCCAGTTCTCTGGAAGAACAGTCATGCTCTTCCCTGCTGTGTCATATTTCCATCCCCAGTAACTTGACTTTTAAAGGAAGAGTTGACTGTAAAATGGCGTGTATGCTGTGATTGTACTCCCTCCTGGAAGTCCATGCAGTAGGACCAAAGGCAGAGGGAGGAGGAAAGGGAGACAGAGAGAGAGAGAGAGAGAGAGAGAGAGAGAGAGAGAGAGAGAGAGAGA
>NW_021604687.1:7460364-7464569 GCF_004785775.1 Grammomys surdaster
AGAGAGAGAGAGAGAGAGAGAGAGAGAGAGAGAGAGAGAGAGAGAGAATCTCCTGTGAACATCACAGATAGCAATGCTGAGAGAGGTAAGAGTAAGAAAAGCTGGAATCCTAAACCCAGCTCCTTCTGGATGGCTATGTTGCAAAGCAAGGCTGTAACTGCTCCATCCCCAGGCAGACCTTTTGACTCTGAAGCATGCACTACCGTGACATTGCAGCAGGAGGAGGTAGTGATAGTTGAATAGAAATGGCCCCCATAGGCTCATAGATTTAAATGCTGGTCACCAAGGAGCTGCACTATTAAGAGATGTGGCTTTGTTGGCGGAAGTGTGTGACTGAGGGTGGGCTTTGAGGTTTCAAATGCTTAAGCCAAGCCTAGTGTCTCTCTTCCTGCTGCCTGCCTATTCAGATGTAGAACACTCAGCTCCTTCTCCAGCACCCTCTGCCTTCATGTTGTCATGCTTTCTTATCATGATGATAATGGACTAGACCTCAGAACCTGTAAGCCAGCCCCAGTGAAACGTTGTCCTTTGTAAGACTTATCATGGTGTCCCTTCTGACTAAGACAGAATACTGACTAAGACAGAAGGAATGTTGGTCTCTAGGAAGGTGATCCTTAGTCAGAAGCTCAGCCTGTGTAGCTTCCCTAAGGCAATTCTAGCCAGAGCCAAAACCCCTGTTTAAACTTATACAAAGATAATATCATAAACTGTAGAAATAAGGCATTGACAATATGTTTGAGAATGTACCTTTGCAATGTCATTTGCTATGTAAACTGATCATTTCATGGCTGATACGACTCCGAATATATTTAATAGCTAAACAGATGAATTGAATAGGAAGATAATGCAAACTAATAAAATCGAGAAAACATTATCTTCATAAAATATTGTTTAAAAAGCTACAATGTGATCACAATAAAAACCACCTTCTCAGGTTTTCTACCTAAAATGCAGGTGTTACACATTCAAAACATTAAGGAGTGACTTTTCAAACCTGAGAAGACTTGCAATAAATTCTGTATGTTAACGCATTAAGTGTGTTGAGACAAGAAGAAAGAAAATTGGTCGAATAGTAATAACATGTTTATTTATTGAGCATCGACTCCATGACACGCAGTGCTGTGTGCCTCAAGGACACAGATTCACTGCTGAAGCAGATTTAGGATGTGAGTAGAGTGAGCTGACTGGTCTGTGGTCCAGGTGGACATGTTCCAGGTCTCAGTTTATACAAGGCTGCAAGTGGCCAAAGATACCCACAATGTGGCCCAACACAAGTGTAAAGAGCACAGCCACAAATGTAACCCAGCACCAAGTGCAAACTTACTTAGAACATTATGACCTTTTTTTTTTTTTTTGTCAGCTCTCCTGCTGAAGCTCAACTGTGCAGTTCCTCCATGCAAACATTATAGGCCACATCTCAGAGTCAGAAGGTTGGATGCGCCTGGTCCAGACATTCCTTGGGGGATATCTGAAAGGAAGATAGACAGCACTATCTCTTACAGCTCCAGGGCCTCTGTCCTTCCTCGATGTAACCTGGCGTGACTCAGCAGCCCAGTGTGTCCCTGCAATCAGCATGTACAGGAATGGACACAGTGAGAGTGTATGTGTTGATGTAGGCACAGCCTTGCAAGTCAGAGCCCAGGTTCCATTTCATTATGTATTTTTGAAACTCTGGAATAGAGTGAGTCAAAATGGATTTGATCTCAGCAATAATGTTCTTGTCTCCTGGTTACAGCTTTAATCAGGTATTAAATTGCATAAACCCTTTTTCAATTATATTAATTTAACCCACCATCGGTGGCCATGGATTGATGCTTAGCATTAGCTCTGAGACAAGAGCCCTCAGTGAAGCCCACAGCTTAGGAGGTGCTGCTCGGCTCTTTGAGAAGGATAGACGTGTTCCCAGGCTCCAGAGGTTGGACTTTGATTCTTTATCACAACAAAATCTGCCCAGAAAAATCCCACCTAATCATCTGTCCTTACACAATTAACCGGTGCACATGTTTGATGAATTGGAATGATTTATAGGCTAGCAACGTGCCCTTATTGACATTCTTGAGACCAGTGCACATTTTTCTAAATTTCTGGAGCCCACGTCACGTGCATACTGCAAGGATGTGTTCTTTAGCCGTTCTTGCAGCAGAAGCTGAGCAAATCGAGCAGAAGGGAGCAGAGAAGCATGGGACCAAGTGTGAAGGCGAGCTGCTTTTCTCTGCATACAGGTTTAGAAGTTACAGCACTGGTCCACTCTGTGTTCCTGCTTACAAGCAGTGGCTTTGGAAACTGGACAGAGTAGAATTAACCCATCCTGGCATTTTATCTCATTGTCAGCAAAGTGTCTTATGACTTAAGCAGCATCTCACCCAGAGATAACAAAGACATATAACACATTATACATACACAGCTTAGTTAGATGGGAAAGAAACTATAAGTTACTTTGTTAAATGCTGACCCTGCCATGAAGAAGGAAGTGGGCCAGCATTTTCTAGGCTGATGCTGTGTATGTTTGATGTGCTGTGACCACACACATTTTGTGTAAGACTTTGCTTTGTTTTTATGTTTTGCACATCACAGTAGAGAAAATAAGCATACTGAAGACTAACTTAAACTAAAAATGACCCGAGCACAGAGATGTTAACAAGGCCAATATCTATGAATTTTCAATTAATTTTACTGTTTACCTAATATTGAGTTAGTCATTCTGAGAAGGTGCGGGGCATCTGCTGTGTGTGAGAATGAACATGGGCTGGGTATGAGGACTGGCACCAAACAAGCAAAGACATCTTGCTTTTCATCAGACTTGTTTGCGGTGGAAGAAGAAGGAACCCCATGTGGAAAGGCCACCCCGGTTTCCATTAAGAAGACATGGGGGTATGAACTCAGGGGAGTAGCCAGTGAAGCTCTACACCTTTGCTGGTGGTTTAACAAGAATGGCCCCATAGGCTCATACAGTTGAATGCTGAGTTAGTCACCAGGAAGTGGAACTATTTGAGAAGGATTAGGAGGTGTGGCCTTATTGGAGGAAGTGTGTCACTAGGGACGGGTTTTGAGGTTTCAAAAGTCCATGCTAGCCTCAGCTTTCTTTCTTTGCCTGGAGATCAGGATATAGCTATAAGCTACTCCTTCAGTACCATGAGTGCCTGCCTCCATGCTCCCTGCCATGATTATAGTGGACTAAACTTCTGAATCTGCAAACAATTACCCAATTAAATTTTTTTTAAATAAAGAGTTACAGTAGTCATAGTATCTCTTCACAGAGAACAGTGACAAAAAAAAAAAGCTTCCTATAGAAGTGACATTTAAGATTTAGGGAACCATGAAGGAGGGGCCGTCTGAAGACCTTTCCACCTGAGTATCCATCCCATGTGCAGTCACCAAAGGTAGATGCTGATGTGGAAGTCAGGAAGTGCATGCTGATAAGAGCCTGATATGGATGTCTCCTCAGAGGTCTTCAAGAGTCTGACATATTCAGAGGCAGATGCTCACAACTAGCCATTGAAGTGATCATGGGGTTCTCAATGGAGGAGTTAGAGTGAAGACTGAAGGAGCTGAAAGGATTTGTGGCCCCATGAGGAGAGCAACAATACCAACCAACCACAGCTCCCAGGGTCTAAACCACCAGCCTGGGAGCACTTATGGAGGGATCCAGGGCCTTAGCTGAATATATAAGAGTGGAGGGCCCTGCTGGGCACAGGTGGAAGATGAGATCCTTGACCTCATGAAGGCTGGACGCCCCAGGGGGTGGGAGTTTTGAGGGTGGGGAGGTGGGAGTGGGGGGGTAGATAGAGGTTACATCCACAGAGAAGAAGGAGGAGGTGTGAGGGGATTGGGGGTTCCTGGGTGGGTGGGGGATGGGGTAAGGGGACAACATATGAAATGTAAATAAAACATCCAATAAAAAAATTAAAAAAAAAAAAAAAGATTTAGGGAACCAGCAAGTCACAAGGAGGAACTGAGCTGGAAAAGAACAGAGGCCAGGCCATGTGGACTGGGGCATGGTCTCCAAACCTTTTCTTGCTCCTCCTCCTCCTCTTCTTCTTCTTCTTCTTCTTCTTCTTCTTCTTCTTCTTCTTCTTCTTCTTCTTCTTCTTCTCTCCTCCTCTTCTCCTCTTCTCCTCTTCTCCTCTCCCTCTCCCTCTTCCCCTCCCCTCCCCTTCCCTCTCCCTCTTCCCCTCCCCTTCCCTCTCCCTCTTCCCCTCCCCCTC
>NW_021604687.1:7464969-7492079 GCF_004785775.1 Grammomys surdaster
CCCCTCCCTCTCCCCTCCCCCTTCCCCTCCTCCTCCTCTTCTCTTCTTCTTCTCCTCCTCCTCTTCCTCTCCCTCCTCTTTCTCCTCCTTCTCCTCCTTCTCCTCCTTCTCCTCCTCCTCCTCCTCCTCTTCCTCCTCTTTCTTCTTCTTCTTCTTCCTTAATCTTGAGAGTGAAGCCAGGGTCCTGTACATGCCAGGAGAGTACTCCACTACTGAGCTATCCCTTCACCTCACAAGCAAAGGGCTGAGGGTAAGTGGAAGTGCTTTGTCCCTTTCAGCTTGCAGTACCATGATGACTCTGTTCTGGTGGAGCTAAAGTAGATGGCTCAGAAGCCAACGGTGTGGTCTTGCAGAAAATCTTCTTCATGGACACTAACATTCGCATGTTAGATAATGTTTATATATCATAAAACAGTCTCCTTCTTTTGACTTGCCCTCAATCATTGAGAAACATACATACCATGCTTATCTCAGGGCTGTGCATAGCAGGTAGTGAGCAGGACTGGGTGTGTGAGTGTAGTTTACAGACTTCTGGGTCAGAGACAGTGGAGAGAGGTAGACTACGGTTCATTCAAGAGTTGGGTGCCCAGTGAGCAGGAACCAGGTCACTTGAGGAGTTAGAGGAGGAACCAAGGCAGAGGAGAGATGGGTTCATGGCAACTGTGTGTAGTTCCTCTGGCTGTAGCCACTGGATGGATTGTAGTGGGTAGCACAGGAGCAAGCAGGTTAGTTGGGTGGCCACAGATTCAGGCTAAGGGGATGAGAGAATTGAGAATATATGTGTCATGGATGTCAGCCTGAGGTCAACTGAGGTCTGCCACTCTTCTGCCACCCCCAGCTCACTGAGAAGGTATTTGACACAGATCTCTGTTGCTTACATTAGATGTCCCACTCCATTCATGATGGAACAAAAACAAGCCTGAGTGCTCTGCTCTCCACGAGAGGGACATGCTGGCATCTGTTGCTGAGACACCTCATCATGATGGCTCTTGTGGTCACAGCCATATCTGATTTTTGAGGTGTTCTTTCGCACATCGACTTCTAAGTTTCTAGGGAATTCTGTGCTGCTTCCAAACCATGTCTGATGCTGAGGCCATCCCCCTTTGAGGTTACAGTGTATCAGGATTATGGCCTCTCTCATTCTGTGCTCAGTGAGATGGCCAGGTCAGATCTTTTTCTTGTTGGGGGAGATATTTAAATCAGTGGCTCACAATCTTGCTTGTGTTACAGAGCAGCCATGTTACTGATTAGGCTAGGCCTGAGGCCACTAGTGGTGAAGGCATAGTCTCTGCCATCTGGCATGAATTCACCAATGTCCAGCAGGAATTCATTAGAAATTTAAGTCTTTTCACCTGAGAGTAAAAGTTGTATTTTTTTTAAAAAAAAAAAAATAGAAAGTGGGTAAGTGCTGAGATAAGTCATGTGACTCCTAGCACAGGAACACTGAACAACAACAACAACAAGAACAAAAAACCCTGTAACTCAGCTCCCCTGCTGTGAAGAAACACAGGTTGCTTTTTGTTAAGAAAAGAAGAAAGTAGCTTACTTTCAGAGCAGAGAGATTCGAACTGTGAATTAAAATTGAGATTATTTGTTTTAAAGACAGATTTAGAAACAGCTTTGTCCGATTCACGTGGGGAATCTCGTCTGTGGTTAGGAACAAAGATAGGTAAAGAAAATTTGCCTGTGGCTCTAGGCATAGAACCACAGGCAGGCAGGTATACATTTTAGCCAAGAGAGCTAAATAAATAAGCCTCCATTGTGGAGCAGTTACTGATTTAAGTATAAAGTTACTATATAGGGAGTATTTGCTTTTAGGAAAGATTTAAAAACAGATTTGTCCAAGTCATGTGGGGATTTTCATCTGCAGTTTGGAACTTAGGGAAAATTGCCACTGACTCTAGAGTAGAGAGTACAGTGTATAACTGGAAGCTGCTCTGGAGTACAGAGTAAAACAGATAGATGGTATAAATAAAAAACTGTTCTAGGCAGAGGGCCGAACAGAAAGATAGTGTAAATCAGGTGTATTCAGCTGATATAAAGTTATATTGCCTCACAGGAGACTTGGGTTCTGTCTAATGTGGGCCCACAGGGATTCTGGGTTCATTTTCTGCTTGGCAAAATAGGAAAGGCCTAAGAATAGGCACACACAGTATTTTAGTTATTAAAATGATTTTATTTTCAAGATGGGTGTGACTTTCAGTTCTGTGGTTATATTTTTCCTCTGGGAAAGAGGTCAACATAAAGGTTTTTCTGGTTACTAGCTCAAGGAAACCCTGTATTGGGAAAAAGGTTTTGTCTGTGTGTTTTCAGAAGAGATGATTAAGATATTTCTTCCTCCCAGAATTATATATATGGATTAGACATGACAGAGGCAGGCTGCCAGAAGACTAGATTCCAGAATTCAAACAAAAAATTATCTTGATACTAAAATTTGTTTTGAGAATTGTATATTTCAGAATACACAGCCTTGATGTATCTACTCATCAAGCAAGCTGAGCAGATCCGATTGAACTTCTGATGTCTTGGAATTTCAGTTGGATGCAGTGAAGACCCAGACATCAGAGGCTTATCAATTTACCCTTCCCCCTCCCCTCTTCTAATATCTCAATACCCAATTTCAGCTTGGAGAGGTTAATGAAGAGTTGGCGCCCCTATTCCCTGGGCTTGGGGACTGAGGTGGTTAATATTAGGCTGTCCTTCTAGGGAAAAGTAATGGTTTTATTGGAACAGGGAGGAATAGCTAAAATTGATTACATAGATATATCTTATATTGGTAGAAATTTTTATAATTGATACAAAGTTGAAGTTATAAACTCTTACATTGGTACAGAATTTATTTTGTACAAATTTAAAGTTTTCATTGATATATTTTCTTCTATTAAGTCAAAATTGGTGGGTACAGGGCTTAGACCCAGTCCTCCTTTAATTTTTTTTTAACTGACTTGAGATGGTTAGCCTGTGAGTTAGGGGCCTATAGCAAATTCATGACTCTGAGTTTACTGCTAGGGTGTTTTCTAGATTTTAATTAGAAATAGCTGAGAGGAGCTAACGGACAATGGTTCAGATTCCTTTACATAGATAGTTGGTTTTCAAACAACGTCAGAAGTCCACAGAATTGACATTATGAACATTTCTGTATAAATATTCATTTTGATTAGAGACCTGTCTGCTCCTGACAGCTTCCCTGTCTTGGATTCTAAGAAGAAATTGAGCATCTTTGGAGTTACTCCAGTTGTGGTGAGACAGCCACTAGGCAAAACTTTCCTCTTTTCATCTACAGACAATATACTGTCCAGAAAAAGAACACACTTGCAGAATAGTTGACTGATTATGTCTGCCAAGACAGAGTGATCAGCCTTTAAAAATTCTGCATTACTAGGTCTGTCAGATGATCCTGGGACAGAAGGCTGAAGACCAGATGCTCTAACATTTTGTAGTAAGGAACTATCTAGGTAATCAGCAGTCTCTATAAATTGTGCTTCTTGTATCTTCAGTTAATTCAGTCATTCTGGATTTCTGACGAGGTTGAAGACATGTAGTCTCATAGCCAAGCCAGGCTATTTACTTTGGGAGAACAGACTTGAGAGGATGGTTTTCAGCTGACATTCATTCTGAAGCCAGAACATATGCCAGGTTCAGAACTAAGTCCTTTAGTTAGGAGAGATGACAGAGGTTCTATTTAGTTGGCGAAAATGATGGAGTGGGTATTAGGTCTATCTTGTTGCTTACTGATACAAATTGGTATAGTTGTGCTCTAATTGTATTTTGAAAGAAAGGGGTTTTTTGTTTTGTTTTAAACAGGAAGGATGATAATGTAGCCACATATTTCTCCCAAAAGTTGGGAGGAGCTAAGGTGGGAGGAGTAAGGAAAGGAAGAGGAGGAGCAGAGGAGACAGAAAGGTAGGCGCCATAGATGATCACACATGTACCAAAAGCAGTCCTGGGTGACAACTTATATCTAAGTTAGTTAACAGGGAAACACCTCCAATTGTGTGGGCATCTTGTTTATTGAGAATTACCAAACATATAAAGCCTTTGATTAATCTTTAAGCATTAGAGCCTCATTTACTACCGGGTACCTCGTGGATGGCGGGATGGTCTGGGCTCAGCCCAACCTTATGGAGACAGTGTGGAAGATTGGCAGAGCCATCTCCCATGCTGGCATCTCATGGGGTGGCAGGGCCAGTGTCTCTGGCTGCCTGAGCCAAGTGGAGGCTCCACCGCTTGTGGCCTCAGGCCTAGGCTAGTAGGGAACGTGGTGGCACTATATCACAAGACAGATCAGGTGCTGCCGATTGTAGTCACCTGCAGCTATGAATCAACTGGGTTCACCTGAAAGGGGGCTGGAAATGAAAGGAGGACCAAGGGCGAAAAGAGATGAAGCCAAGACAAAGTTCTCTGATCAAGGCTCAATGCTTTTAATGTTCAGCTCTCAATTTAAAGGGAAAGACCCTGCCCGAACCCTTCCTTGTTTCAGCCAGAGATGGGTGGGATAATCTGTTCTTAGTCACCTTGGAGATATCTCAAGGCAAGCCCAGGGCCAGTTCTTCTAAGTTCCGTGCAGCCAAGGTGGGTAACTCCACCTAGATCCCATCACTTGGTCTGTTGTGGTAAACAACGTCTCTCAGGCCTGCTCAAGGCTGGGGAAGGGCACAGCTGATTTAAATAATTACATCAACATTTTCTATCTATTTTGAGTCAAATCATCTGAAGTTCAACAATGAGAGAACACTTAGAGATTGCCTTTCAGCAAACCCCATTTACTGGAACTTAAGAATTTTAGTCATATATTGGTACATGTGTTGCACAGCCATACATGTATCAAATACTCATACACATAAAATAATAAATAAGCAGCCTCACATTTCAATGTTAAATGTCATGTTTGGTTACCTAGTAACAAGGCAGTCTGCATACATGTTCATTCTATAACAATCAAGTACCCACTCTGCACAAAATCACCAGTCAATGGCATTTTGGGCAATGACATTAAAATTTTAAAAAAAGGCAAAAGTGGCTTCCTTCTCTTGGCTCAAGTAGTGTAAATGTACCACTTATTCTTGTTAGATGTGCAGAAAAAGATGGTTCACTGCAGTGCAGTGATGTAGCCCTGTGTTCCTATCTCACAGGCTCTTCTCTGTTAATTCCCTTCCTTCCTCTTCCTTTTTCAACCAAGTAGTTAATGACGAGAAATATAAATGCTTATGCGGGTCTCAGTGGTGAACTGTTGTCGGAAACATTGTTTCTCTGGCTCTCAGCGGTGGTGAACCAGTATCAGAAACATTGTTTTAAATAGGAAGGCTCTTTCTGATGTTGTCCAAACATCTAAAAAAAAAAAAAAAAAAAGGCTGAGTTTGCCCTCTGCTGGAATTCAGAGTTACACCTCTGGCAGTTTCCCTGGTGTGGGGAAGAGAGGACAATGATTTGTGGGGGTTTTGTTTTGCTTTGTTTATTTTTCTTTTTTACTTCACACATTAAAATTCAAGCCTTCCTTTACCAAGTCGGTTTATCCCCTTCAGTAACCATTCTAAATATAAATCACCTTACGTGAACCAAATGCTCTCAAGGAAAAATGTCAGCATGAGCAGAGGGCAGCTTTGAAGAACAGATGACCTGATGGTCCGCAAAGGAATTACTTTAGTGCAATATTTCATCCCAGCCTCATTCCTTAAGTGTGTTGCAAACATACAGGATGTTGGCGATCTTACTGCTCTTCATAAAAAGAATGCATTGTCCAGAAAACCCTGTGGAAGATCTTCATATTCATATTCTCACAGTCAGTCATAGGGATAAGAGAAGCCAATGAAGACGTTGGATTCATCTAAGCTGGACCCTTACACTTCTAGAAGCAGCACTCACATAGTGTATCCTATAATTTGTTTGTAAAACTTGCTTGAATTGGGTACTAAATAGAATATCTCACGAGTGTGGATTAAAGAGGTTTCCTTGCCATCTATACCTCAAGCATAACAGTTCATATTCATTATAGCAAAGTCTTAGCCTCTGGCTTTAAATGTAAAAAAAGTGACTCAGTGGTCAATGCTGAGAACTACAGGTGGGACACTCTGGGACTAACAAGCTAAGGAAGCTGGGCATAGCCCCACAGCCCTCTAGTCTTAGTGTTGGATAGGTAGAGACAGGCAGATCCCTGAAGCTCACTGGCAATCCAGCCCAGCCAAATTGGTGAGCTCCAGGTTCAGTGAGAGACTCTGTCTCACAAGAGGGAGGAGGAGTAATAGAGTAATTGAAGAAGATACCTTCACTGACCACTGACTTCCTGATGCACATGTACAGGTGTGTGCAGAAGACCTAGAACAGATGATGATGATGACTCTGTGTGTGTGTGTGTGTGTGTGTGTGTGTGTGTGGTGTACATGTATGTCCCCACACACACAGAAGACCTAGAGCTGAGGGTGATGTGTTTGTGGAGGATGACAGAAGATCACACCCCTCCTAATTCTGAGGGAGTGCTGTGAAATTAGAAGCTTCACATCCAAACACTTCTCATCAGACTCAGCTAAAAGTCAACACAGACACTGGAGGTCAGGTTAAAATTTCCCCCGTAATAATGTTTCTGTCCTTGTATCCCATACTTCACAGAACAGGGGGCTCCAGGAGGCTTTTCTCATTACAAGACAGAAGCACGAAGCTTTGAGGGACTGGTAGCTTGACGGTGCCAGCTGTGAGTGGCATGAGGCGGAGACACAGAGTGAGCACTTCTCCCCGGGAAGAGAGCTCAGCCAGGACTACTCAGAAAGCAGAATGTCCGTCTCCTGCGCTTCCCCAGCACTCTGCGGATGAAGGCTCCAGGTTCAATGAGAAACTCTGCCTTAAAAAAGCTGGATATGATGAGGATGTCTTTAAATGACACAAAATAGGATTCAGTACTTAAGAAGGTTTGGGTTCAGTTTTCAGTGCCCATATTGTGGCTCACAACCACCTACAACTTCAGCTACAGGGAATCTGATCCCCTTTTCCAACCTCTGCATACACACACACACACACACACACACACACACACGAAAGCAATGGTCTTTATAACCAAGACCCTGGCTCTAGACCTTAGTAACCTTGAGTCATTAACGGTCCACTTCACCTTTCATCCCTACTCCAAGTGCCTGGGCTGGGCTGAAGATGCTTTCCCTGCCGAGTGAAAGGCCCTAACTGCAGATGAAAGGACAATTTGATGTTACCAGGAAGATCTGTGACTTGGTCAATAACATGAGGGTTAGAGATGAATGAGTTTGCAAGAACTACTCAAACCAAATTGGTTTTGCCCATATTTTAAAATCTTTTTACATTTTGCCTATACATTCCACAGAAATGCATAAATCTGAAAGCAACTGGAGTCAGCTGGAAAAAAAAAAGGAAATACTCTAAGCGTTTACCATGAACACAGTATATTTGAGAAAGTAGGCTGAGGAAAATTGTGAGGAGCACTGAGCTGAGAAGCTGTGCCTCCGATTTAACGCCTCCAAGGAGAGACAAAATCAGCTTGACACAGTGCTTTCTCCTGTGTTGCATTTACTTTGCCTGAAGAAAATGCCTAGTACAAAATACCAGTCATTTTGTTGTGTTTTAAAGAGCTCATTTTATTTTTAAAGTGTGTGTGTGTGTTTGTGCGCTCGTATCTTGTGAAGTATGTGAATGTGTGTGTGTGTGTGTGTGTGTGTGTGTGTGTGCTGTGGGGCAGGGTATCTACACATGAGAGTGCAGTGCAGGCAGAGGCCAGAAGAGGGCATTAGATCTCTGGAAGAGATGCTTCAGTAACTTGTGAGCTGCCCAATAAGGGTGCTGAGAACTGAACTCAGGTCTTTGGACAGAGTAATATGTGCCCTTAAATGCTGAGGCATCTCTCTAACCCTCTATGAACACTAAGTTTTCCATCTTTGTTTCTATATGATTCCCTAATTTGCAATACCTGCAACTTCTCATTTCATGAATGAACCAGTGACACTGAGAGGGATGGGGTATGGCAAAATGTAAACCCATAAAAACAAGAGCGTCTCATGTAAGTATTGTTCCTGAAAACCAATGTCAGGTTTATATGCTGCAGGATTCTGACCAGTGGGGAAAATGTCCCCTCTAGGAAGCTACAAAAGCTTAAGGTCCAAGAGTCAGAAAAGAGCAGTGACTCCAAAACCAGCTCCCCATCCAAGTGATGTGGTATTGCTTCTGTAACCGTCTCTCAGCTGGCCCAGTCTGCATGCATCTTCATCTGCTGTATTGTGATTATAATTCTTCTAATAATTTATCATGGTTTTAACTAATATTATTGATCAATAATTAAGATGTCTTCTTGTAAATTTGGTGTTTGCATTAATACTATTAGCTGCAGGCTTTTTTTTTCCTTTTCTTGGGAGACAGAGATGTTCTGTTCTGTTAGTCTGAATTCTTACTTTTCCATTATAATGCATTCCTGTTCTATCATGTTGAAAACTGCTTCTCCTAGTCCAAAAGTGCATAAGTATTTGTTGTACTTGTCTAGTGGACCTCATAGGGCTTTAACTTTACATTTTAATCTACAAATCATTCAGACTTCACCTTATACTAGGAATCAAGGAAGAGAGAGGCCTTGAGTTTCCTCCAAATGCTTAACAAGTTGTTGTAAAACATTTTACAGTTTATTCTTTGAAATGTCCGCACATGTATCCAACATATCATGATCAAATCCACTCCACACCCTCGCTCCAGCTCCTCTCCAGACCCTTTTTTCAGCATGACTCTTTTCCTACTTCGTGTCTTTTTTTACATCTTTTTTTTTTTTTGGCTCAGTGAGTCCTGTCAGTGTTGCCTTTATGACCATGGGTGTGAGTGACCTACTGGGCATGAGCCACTGCCCAGTGGCCACTCACACTCACATAAAAGAACCTTTTCCTCCTCCAGAGAGAGCTACTGACAGTTCATACAACTTGCAAAGTAATTGCAGGTTGAGAATGCAATTGTCATACAGTCAGAAATTCACTATATTTGTAGCTATGGGGGGAGGGGAGAGATAAATTTAAGTTTAGGATCAGATATAGATATAGGGAGAAAACTATGACCAAATTGGTATTCTTGTAATATTCAAATAGCCTCATTTTTTTTTTCACAAATAGTAATTACTTTGAGAATTTCAACAGAAAATTTCTTTTGTTGAATGAGAACCAACCCTGCCATTGACCTCTATAGACACATCTTCTCATTTCTTTGTGTCAGAGGAGTCTGAAAAGTATTCCCTTGAATATCTGAGGCATCATGGCTACTGGCTTGAGCCACAACCATTTAACTGGGTTCTTGAAGCATAAACCAGGTGTCCTAGTTAGGGTTTCTATTGCTATGATGAAAAACCATGACCAGAAAGCAAGTTGGGGAGAAAAAGGTTTATTCGGCTTACACTTCCACATTGCTGTTCCAATGGAAGTCAGGACAGAAACTCAAACAGGGCAGGAACCTGGAGGCAGGAGCTGATGCAGAAGCCATCATGTTAGAGGTGCTGCTAACTGGCTTGTTCACCCTGCTTTCTTTTCCCAGAACCACCAGCCCAGGGATTGGCACTACTCACAATGGGCTGGACTCTCCAGAATGAATCACTAATTAAGATAATACACGAATTAAGAAAATCTACAGATTTTTATACAGCCGGATCTTATGGAGACAATTTCTCAGTTGATGATGCCTGCTAACACAAAATGACTCTAGCCTGTGTTAAGTTGACATAAAATTATCCATCACAATTGACCCCTTGCCAATCAGACACAAACACATCACTGCTAAGCCACAACTCTCCTTTTGTATTCATCCCCAAGATCTCACATTAAAAACATAACTTCAAAAGTCCCACAGTCTTTACAAACTCAAGGACACTAAAACTTCACACTTTAAAATATCCAGTCTTTTTAAAAATCCAAAATCTCTTTTAAAAGTTTGAAATCTCTCAACTCTAGGCTCCGGTAAAATTCAAAATTAAGTACTTTCTTGCTTTTAGAAAAAAAGAGTTAGGGCAGTCACAATTGGAGCAAAGCAAAATCAAACTTGTAGACAATGCAACTTCTAATGTCTGTGATCAACTTATAACCTTCTGGTCTCCTCCAAAGGGCTTGGGTCACTTCTCCATCTCTGCCTTCTGCAGAACACAGTTTGTCTTCTCGGCTCCAGCTGACTCGGCTCCACTCCACTGCTGCTGCTGTTCTTGGTGGTCATCCCATGGTTCCAGCATCTTGAAAATGCTGGGGTCTTTTGTTTAATAAAGTGCACTTTCACCAATAGCCTCTTCTGGGATCTTTTCAGGGCCTCCAGCCCTGCCAGAGAGTGCCAAATTTCAGCTGCTTCCCATGACTCCTTCACCTCTTCAAAACCAGCATCACCTGTATGAAGCACATTGCCAAGTTCAGTTGCCAGCACAAGGCACAACCTTGGCCTTGTATGGAACACAGCTACCGTGTGCTGCCTCTCAGGAAACACTTTCCAGATTTTACCTCTACAGTGCTGGTCTCTTCTTAATCACCACTAATTTCTCTACTCCAAATGAACAGCATTGAGTATCCTAACAAATCAAAGGTTTCTCTTTAGTAGTCTGGTATCTCATTACTCACACCCGGTCCTTCAGCTCCAGCTGACTGGGACCAAAGAATCTGAGTTCAAAATAACAATGGCTCCAGTAGCATCTTTAAACTCTCCTCTGAAACCTCACAAGCTGGCCTCGGTCATCTGCATTGCTCTCAATGCTCTTACCTCCAAGTTCCCGTGGAGCAGCTCACCAAACTTGGAGCATTCCATGGTGTTTCTAGACCAAAGTCTCAAAGTCCCCTCACTCTCCTCCTCCAAAAAGAACATGTCACTGCAATACTCCACTATCCTGGTGTCCTGGTGACAACATCTGTCCTAGTTAGGGCTTCTATTGCTGTCATGAAACATCATGACCCAAAGCATAAGCTGGGGAGGACAGGGTTTATTTGGCTTACACGTCCACATCACAGTCCATCACTGAAGGGAGTTACAGGGACTCAAACAGGGCTAGAACCTGGAGGGAGGAGATGATGCAGAGGCCATAGAGGACTGACTGCTGCTGACTGGCTTGCTCCTCTTGGCTTGTTCAGTCCCGTTTTGTTCTTTGTATTTTGGGTTTTATTTGTTTGTCTATTGTTTTTTTGTTTGTTTTGTTTTGTTCTTAATGGAACCCAGACTTGCCTACAGCCTGTTCTTATGGAGGCATTTTCTTAATTGAGGTTTCCTCCTCTCAGATGACTTTAGCTTGTGTTAAATTGACATAAAACTATTGAGTATGCCAGGCATAGGTAATTCCTACAGGAGACAGCTCAGTTTTCCAGCCAATCCTTAATGACAGACACTACAATAAAAATTACGTGGCATGTGTCAGGCAAATGCTCCTTTTCATTTCAACTTTTTCAAAATTTGAAAATATAAGGTCTAGTTTTAGATCATGGATCAGCCAGTACTAAGTTCAGGGCCGAGTTGAGTAACTGGCTGCAGCTCACCAGACCCATTCCATACAGCAGTGCCTTAAAAACGTTGGAAGACAAGTTGCATCATAATAAACTTCATATAGTTAGTTCCTAATTGATAATTGATATGCTTTTAAATACACTCTCTTGAACTGGCACGGATATAAATTATTTGTAGTGATGGATGCAGAGCTACATGAACAGCTGAGCTGACAGCTCCCCAGGATGATCACGGGAAGCAGGAGTGACGTGTCTGTGGGTCTCCGAGTCTGACACATTGTACATCATTCGAGTTTTTTCTGAAATGTTTGATAATTGAAACACAAAAAGGAATAAATTCTACAGTTAGGCTTCATTTTCGGTTTTAAAGATGAGGGCAGTTCATCATAGGAAAAATAATCTAGTTAAAGAACATTTGGAAGAAGAATTTGGTTTTGACAAATGGGTTTGGAGTTCTCTGGGGCATATTGATCACTGTAATTGATGATGTGTTATGAATTTTTATCCTACAACTCTTCTGTTACCATGACATGCTAGATATTAAAATATGTGATCTTGCATTAGAGGTTCTTTTCTTTCCTTAGCTAAAACTAGTTTACTAATTAAAACTCACCTGCTGGCTTGCTGTCACTTAGCTTTTTCCAGTCTTACACAACCAAGGGCCCAGCCTATGGATTGGTGTTGCCCACAGGGGGCTGGATCACTTAACAATCTGCCACATATATACCCACAGGCCTGTGGTAAATTTCATGAAAGACAATTATGGTAATTTCCACTATTTTGGATGCCATATTTTGTTATTAGCATTTTATTGGATATTTTATTTATTTACATTTCAGATGTCATCCCCTTTCCCCATTTCCCCTCCCTAGAACCCCCTATCCCATCCTCCCTCCTCCTTTTTGCTTTTATACCATTTTAATTACATGCATGTATTAAGGTCAGTTCTAGGTTGAGGGTCTAGCAATAAAATAGATGAAAATAGTCAAGGAACAAGCAAGACAATAAACACAAATAAGAACAAGCAAGGAATTAAACACAATTACGTGAACACTCCCTTGATCACTGTTTCTAAGGGCTTATCAGAATGACCAAAATATCTGTGTGTCATTATTGAAGAATCTTTCATCATTCTTTCATGCACTCGCTTTTTCAAAACATCCTTTCACCTGTGTCTGCTTCAGAGAAACATTCCTTCACATGTCTGCGTTAGCAAAACGTCATTCAACACAACTGACTTTCCAAAGAAATCGGAAGTTTCCACTACATGTCGCCTCTTTGCACATCTAGTAACATGCAGTTTTCTGGGTCCTGGATTTGCTTGTGGAGGCTGTGGGTATTGTGATCTGAGGGTGATGGATCCACGCTTTAGGAGGCAGCCACCTTCAAGCTGATCACTTTGAATTTGCAAAGGTTTGATTTTTTTTTTTTACTTGGTTAATGTAGCTCTCTGGATGTGAATTCTAAGATTTTTAAATGATACTCTACTTTGAGCCCCTTTGGAATTTCGGGAGGAATTGAAACCAAAATTCTGTTTTCTTCCTTATGGACAGCATCTCTCTCCTCTCCTATCTGTGCATCTCTTCCTGTCTCACCCATTCATGGCTTCCATTAGGTTAACAGCTTTCCTCTGTCTTTGCTTATCTCTGTTCTCTTCTCCCCACCCACCTCTCTATCCCCCATCTCTCCCTGGTTGCCATGAGATAGCAGCCGTGCTCCCTCCCCTCTTTTCTTCCTCTTCCTCTTCCTCCTCCTTTTCTTCCTCCTCCTCTTCTTCCTCCTCCTCCTTCTCCCCCTCCCTCTCTTTCTCTCTTTCCTGCTTCTCTGCCTCCCCATCTTTCTCTCTCATCCCTCACTAGTGGGTAGCAGGTACCTTTTTTCTGTCCACTCTTTCACAATGATGCTTCTGTATTGGGTCAGTAGAGCCAGCTGTCTAGGAATCACAGTATCTGAAACCTTTACCCTAAACAAATGTCTTCCTCTTTAAGTTGTTGTTGTTGTTTTCAGGTTTTTTTCCCCACAGTAACAAAAACCTAGGGAAACCATTGTTTTGTGACTCTTAGTTTGGAAGTGTCCTTTCTAATTTTTAGACACTGGTATCTAGGCCTGTCTAGCTCGAAGATCAGCTAGGATTTCATAAAGGTTTCTGACTGGATAGTCACAGAACCAATGTTTACTGCTGTGGTATTGTGCATGTGGGAGCATGCCTTACATTCAAAAACCTGCATTCATCCTTATTTCTTTACAGTCAGTGCCCGGAGGTCAGCCAGAGCATGTGTCAAATCCCTCCTGCCCACTGCCTAGCATGTGCTTGGCTCTCTGTATTCCCAGAAATGTATTCAGTCTTTCCAGAGTTTCATGAACACTTCACTGTCTCCTTGCCTAAACTCTTTAAGGTTTCTGGTCAGTGTGTTGGCTCTCACCCTTATAGGAAGCGGAACAATTACCTCCACCATGTTCACTACTTGTCCCAAATCAAACACTCTTGGCACTCCAGCACAGACCCTTTCCCATACAACCAGCCTTGTACTGAGGCCTCAGATCAACCAGAGTGTTTCTCCTGAACATGGTCTAGTTTCTTCATGCAGTGGGTATTGGGCTGTGGCTCCCACTGCCTCTGCAGCTGCTGACTGTAAAGGAACTGCACAGCTGGGGTCAGAGTGAGGACTGTAGCAGGAAAGGCAATGCACACCAGAGTGGGCTTTACCTAAATAGGCTGTTCTGTGGGATGAGTAACCTCAGGATTTGAGTTCAGGTTGACATTTCTGAATCTTTAATTTTGGCCTGTTTGTCCATTTTTGCATTATTTTAACAGATTAAAAGAATGCTAGGATTGTACTCTGCCACTTCTGTTGACACCTGCTGTCTTTAATTTACTTCACTATGAAAGTATTAATACATATCTGAGGTGTGGGATATTATAAAGCACACAGCCTGGCCACAAGCTGATTAGATTTGTGAGGGTTTTGCTTTGGTTTTTAATCATGGATGCCTATTGGATCCTTGCCCTGTGCAGCCTCATGTGGATCTGTACACACACCTGCCTCTGGTCCTGTTTGTGAGGGTGCTGTCTGCTAACTCATCTGAGTACTTGATCTGAGTACTTAATCACCAAGGGCTGCTGTGCCTTTGTCCAAGGGGATGGAAGCCACTGAAAATTATAGGATCTGTCTGTCACACCTAAGGTGGCTACAACCCAGGCTTTGTCTCATGGATGAGGTGGTGTGTGTAGACAAGTCCTGTAGTTAAAACTTGTGAATGGGGTTAGACTTTATAGGGCCTTTGGACTATCTGTCCACTTGCTTGGCAAGTATATAAAATACTGGTAGAAATAGAATTGTGTGTGTGTGCATACACATACACACACACACATATATACACACACACACATACATAAATATATAATCAAGAAGCCTCTATGATGGCTCAGTTGGTAAAAGTGCTTTCCACACTAACCTGGGTTTGAATCACAGAACCTATGTAAAAGCAGACATAAGTGTGAACATATGTAAACCAAGCACTCCTACAAGGAGATAGGAGGTAGAGACGGGGAATCTCTGAAAGTCATGAACCAGCCAGCACGACAGACACAGCAGATAACAGCAAAGCAACCTTACCTTGAACAAGTTAAAAGGTAATGACAGGCACCCAGGACTGTCTTCTGACCTTCACACACATGCTCTGGCATGTGTGTACCCACACTCACAGTTAGAACATTCACAGACACAAATTGTATGGCATAAAAAAATAGAAAAAAATTGTTTTCAATAAGGCTACATTTTTAGATCACAACACAAACTAAACCTTTCATCTGAAAATAAAAAGAATCGCCGTTTCACAAAGATTGAGGAAGAATGGAAGTGATTTAAGTGCAGTAGTCATATACAAAATTCTCAACAAAAAAAACCAAAAAAAAACCCACAAAACAAACCAATAAAAACCAGGTTGAACAAAACCCTTAGTAGTAGTTACATAGAGAATATTGAATAGAATATCTTCTATTAATGCTTCTTAACATTTATCCTGGGAGCTCAAAAGTTCTCTCCTCCTCTCTCCTCTGACTCCCTCTCTCTCCTCCTTCCCTCTCTTATTCCCTCTCTTTCCACTCTATCCCTCTGTGTCTCTCTCCCTCTTCCTTATTTCTCCATGCTTCCCACTTGTCTTTTCTTCCTTTATCAGTCTTTCTCTCTTGCCCCCTGCCCACGTCCTTTCCTTTGTCTAAAAAGTACTTATGCGATACAGTCAGTATTCTCTCAGCAACCCCCACAGCCAGCAAAGTAAGGATCCCGAGGAGGCAGGAAGGCGGCTCAGTTCAACACTAGTCAGTAGTGAGCATTAGTGTGAAGAGTCTGACCCTGAGTAGTTTATTTTAGGCATATTTAAGTTCAGTATAATTTGGTAACAAGTGTCTGGTGATAATAGATTCAATCCCATGTGCACAATAAGGTTTAAGACCCGACTATATCAAAACTCTTTGTAAAGTGCATATGACACCTTTCACAAAGATGGGAGGTTCTATAAATTGACAAGTTCATGATAAGGGTCTTGGGGAAGATGGGGTGTGGTCTTGGTCACACAGATAGCACAGAGGTCACCAGGTTATTGGCCACTTGCCCTTATATCCTTCTGGGCTGAAAACTGGTTATGCGTCCTTTCTTTTGAAGGGACAATCCTGTGTTTAGCATTTCTGTAAGCATTCCCGGCTCCCCCAATGCTTATCTGTGATCACAAGGACAACTGTACCCCTCCCACACTGTACCAATTCAACACTAAATCTAAAATTTTGTCAGAAAATTTCTCTCTCCAATTGAAAGTGTCCCCTCCCTTATCTGCCAGCTCCTACTCACAGTTTTCTGGTGTGTAACCTTGGTGGACCACGATTATTCCACTGAGCTTGGGGTTTTCTGAATGCTAAGTCCTTAGGGTTGGTGGCTGTCCCTTCTGCTGCCTCCACTGTTGTTAACACATTCTTTAAGTGCACATCCGCAAAAGCAGGGCTGGAATGGTACCCAGGCTGAGCAGGGCTCCCACTGAGATGAGGCTATGGAGTTGTCTTGATATTTGGTTCATGCCAGATCTGCATGTGTGCAAAGCTTCTTGAGTAGGCTCCACTGGGCTTTTGAGTAACATGCTGTGGCAGAGCTTCAGGGTGCACTGGCGAAGGTGTCAGAAGTGAATGGATCCTCCATCATTATCAGGAGCTCTTCTGACCAGGGTTTGTCTAGGTACAAAACTATGCAGATGTGACTTTTTTCAAGACCCATTTGCATACTGATGTGTTTGTTACATTTCCTTCTAATTGGTCATTAGCATATGTCTCCTAAGGACAGTTTAGGAGGCCCTGCCAGCCAAACTTGAATTACAGGCATTTGCTTTCTGTTGATTCTCCTTGACTGTCTGCTTGAAAATGACAATTTTCTTTCCCATCGGCTGTAAGAGACTAAGCTGAGTCAGAATGAGCTTGCTAATTGTGAATGTGCAGAAACTGTAGCTTGTCTTTGAGGGAGACACAGCGCAAGAGGGAGGTTTGTTTGTCAGGAGCCAGGCCCCTGCTTCCTGGCTTTGAGAAGGTCCCTCCAGGACATGGTCCACTGCAGTTACATCATTGCGAAGACAAGCCTTCTGTCATCAAGAAAAAACAGCAGAAGTGACACTGGCAACATGTTCTTTCCCTAGGGCACATCATGAGCTATCCTGGGACTGTGGTCAGTGATTGTCAGCCCAAATATAATACTGTCCCAGCATTACAGGGCAGGATTCAGGTGATCCCACAACCCAAGTGTCTGAAACCCTGTTTCTGAAAACCCTTTGTACCTTGGAAGGTCTATCTAGGAATACCCTTTCAGGACTGTGGGAGTTCATTCTGCCAACTTTGTATACTTGATGCTTTGTAGAACTTTTTTCTTGTCTGCTTGAAACAGACTTGTTTGATAAAGTTGAGATTTCCTTTTGCACACATAGATCCCTGGTGCTGAGGGGGAAAGGCTGTGGTAATAAGTGCCTGAGGTAGCAGAGGCAGCCTAGGATGTTGTCTGTCACAGTGAAGGCAGCATTGTGCTATGTTGTGACAGTTTACTATGGTGGGTGGTGACACAGTGACTTGGTGTTTACACTCAGTGACAGCTGGCTCTGCCATTGAGAAAACTGTTCCTGTGGGGATGCGTTGTGTGGATGGAGCAGATGTCTCCTGCATTACCTGTTAAATTAGGATTGTGGCCCCCAAAATGAGAAAGGATGCAGAGAACATAGACGAAAGTTAAGCAGTTGGTTCTGTGACTCCCCCTTTGTGTCATGAGATTATTGCAGTTTATGGGGTAGAGGTCTGAGGTGGGTGAGTGGTCCACTCCCAGAGACAAAAGCGTTGGGCCCAGATGACCCTGCACGGAAATCTTCAGTCAGGAGCTTTAGCCTGCATTCATTGTCCTTCCAGTCATTACCCTAAACTTCTTTACACTGCTTCCAAACTCTTTAGAGTCTTCTAGGTCTTATCATTTCACCAGCCAACATGGTACACACACACACACACACACACGTGCACACACGCACATACACACACATACAGAGGCTCATGCATATACACACACTCACACTCACACACACACTTACACAACATTTACATACATACATGCATGCGATTGAGTGTGTGTGAACACACACACACACACACACACACACACACACACACACGTACATTTATGGTATTCAGGCAACCCAGAGAACAGATGAATTAATCATCAGCACCTACTTTTCCTGTTTTAATCATGTAGGATATGTTAATTGTTAAAAGCCTCGTGCTGAGACGCTTTGCCAAGTAGCAGGTGGTTCAGAATTGCGCTTTCATTGCATTTCCCCACGTCAGGCAGAGACATGATCTTCTCTCCAGCTAGCCTACCATGTGCTAAATGTTCCTCTGCTGTTACCGCAGATAATTATTCTTTTCAGATCGTATTTAGACGATTAGAACTTTTAGGGTAATTAACTTTATATATCAGGAATGAAAGCCTTTATAAACTTAAGGTGATAGGATTGATGTTATTAACAATAACAATTACCACTAGCCATAGACCCATTAGAGTTTGTATGCATAAAACTAATCCCTGCTGTAAAAATATTGGAAGTGATCATCAATGCAATTTAACATCTCCAAATGCAAAGCTTCTGCATGGCGTCACCCAGTAGAAACTTAGAGCAGGGTCTCATTATAAAGAATGGTAACAGGGCCCAAGGACCTCAAGGCTGAAGACCTTAGTTTCACCCAAGGAGCCTACAGTGAAAAAAGAGAACAGACTCCCAAAAATCGTTCTCTGACTTTCACTTGCATGCCTTGGAATCCCCCTATAATAATAATAAACAAAATTTAAATAAAAAACCTGATAGTTCTTTATACAAACCAGGATCTGAATAGCCAGCTCTGAAAAGAAGATGCACAAATCACCAAGACTGAAAAACGGCCGTGTGTCTATAGTGAACATTTGATCAAACACATCTATTAAAAAGAATCTGCATTTAACCAGTGTGGGTAAAGATGCAGACATGTATTTATTTTTTTTCTGGGTAACCATTTGAAAATAAAGAGGTGCCCTGAAAACCTACAAACCAAACATCATGTCCTGGATGAACCCACAGCTGAAGACAAAGCTGCATTCTATGCCAGGTCTTTAATACAATGCCAACACAGCCCAGGAGCCTGCCTGGTTTCCCCATGCCAAACACAGGTACAAAAACATCACAGTGGAACCCACTAGTAAATAGTTGACATTTGTTGATTAAAAATAAGACAGTAAACCCTGGAAAGTCAGATCAGATACCCGGCTGGCTCCACTCTATGATCCCAGCTCTGTAAGTACGGACTCCTTGGCACCGCCTACCACCCTGCCACTAGTCATCTCTCCACTGCAGTGGTGTGGTGCAGCCCACAGCCCAGCTCACTCTCGGCTTGTTTCATTTTGCTATGTTTTTAGGTGGTGTACCTAAATAGTACCCTAAGCCATCCCGCCTGTGTGCAAGACTTTGGGTAAATGAAATTGCAAATATAGACTCTCCTTTGATTTTTACAGAGAACCCAAGCTGGACGAGGCAGCCTTAGCATGCTTTTTCTTTCCTATGGTTTTTCTTTTTACACATATGTCTGTGTGGGTTCACATGTGTTAGCAGGTGTACGAACATGTGTGTGCCTGTGCAAGTTGACATTGGGTGACTTCCTCCATCTATCCCATCTTATAGAATAAGGCAGAGTCTCTCTGACGACCTGGAGCTTTCCAATTCCCTTAAATGATGTAGGCATCTTGCTCTGGGGGCCTATGTCTCTTCCTCTTTAGCTCTGGGATTGCAGGCAGGTCTCTAAGCCCTTTGAGTACATATGTTAGCATGGAAGTCAGACCTCCCAGCCTCATGGTTCCTTATTTTTTATTTTATTTATTTTTTATGTGTAGATCCATATCTATGTGTTTATGCCATGTCTACAAGAGTGCTTACAGAGGATGGAAGACAGGAGGCAAGAAGGAGGCATCTTTCACCATGTGTGAGAGTAACTGCACCATGTTTGACACACACGCAGTATGAAGCATGGACACTGCATCAGAATAGAGGGCTGAACGATGAATAGTAAAAGGCTTGCATTGGTATAAATGTAAGAGACAATGGCCATAGCAGTGTTCCTCTCTACACACACACATGCACACACATACACACACACACATGCTGCTGGGCAGTACTGGCAGTGATGAATGCTGGGTCATACTGGTTAGTGCTGGTTACTATGTGATGGTGGTGCTGAGTGCTAAGTAGTGAATGATGCATTTGGTATTATTTACTGTTTTGGATGCTGATGAGGTGGTTCGTTCTCTTATTGATATTCTTCTTAGCAAAGGTTCTGGGACCGAGTTTCAGAATGCAAATAAAATGACTGATTTCTTTCCCCTGTCTGTGATGTTGCTGTCACCTAGTAACTACAGGCTGAATGACAGCTGGGATATAGATGACAAATGAGTCCATAACTCTGTTACACACATCCTGGCACCACATAGTTCATTTTTACCCCTTTCGTTGATATATGGAATAGTCGTTATAGTTTTTCATAGAAGTCATTTAGGCAAGGTGTGGGGGTGTGTGTGCACGTGTGCACAGGTAAGGCAGAGGTCAGTCTAGTGTGAAGTTCTGCAGCAGATGTCCTACTTACTTGTGAGATAGATTCTCTTCAATGCACCTGGCACTCACTGAGCAGGCTAGGCTGACTGCCAGCAAGCTCCAAGGGTCTGTCTGTCTGTGCTTCACCAACACTGGGATTACGCACATGCACCACCATGCCCAGCTTTATACATGAGTCCCACAGATCAGGCATGGGTCCTCATGCATATGGTTCTTTGTTGTAGCAAGTTGGCATTTAAAATTAACCATCACACATATCTAATTTAGAAGAAAATAATAAATGAAAGCACTAATCCCATTCTTACAATGCTGAGAGGCTAATGTTAAAGGTCGAGACATTTACAGTAAGAAATAACATGGGTTTGCATCTTTGATAGGAAACATGAGTAGGGCTGTACTTTGAAGAATTAGGAGAGCTTGTTTTGGATGGGTTATTCTGAACTAGGAAGGTGGAAGGTGTTCTGTGGTGTGAGTGAGTGGACTGTGAAAGCCAGTGCTACCCAGAGGATGGAGGAACTAGTGAGGGTTCACTGACCCCTCTGAAATGCAAGAAGAGAGTACAAATCATTGTCAAGAACATCTGAAAGGGGTGTCAGGGAAGGGGGAACTTGAGTAGGCAAGAGCAAAGAGAAATGAAGGGAGAGACAGGCACTGTTATTTAGAGTTGATTTCTGCTTATTTGTACATGATAGCTGTAGGTCAGAGTCTTCAGAGACTCTTGGCCCAGAGATGGTTAGAGTCATGGAAACTATACCTGGTTAAGACAGAGGAGCAGAGAGATAAAGGCTGTCATTCAAATGTGAGGCTCACACTCTAAAGAAGACACAGCCCCTGTCGGGATTGAAACTGCCCATTCCTGCCTAGTCAAACAGCCTGCTAAGAACAACATCCAGAAAACAAAACAAAACAAAACAAAACAAAACAAAACAAAACAAAAACAATTTGAGGCCAAGACTATCCTTACTGATGTAATGATGATGGGAAGCATCCACCCAAAAGTCACTGAGAAGGTAGGTGGAAAGAGCAGAAGAGAGACATAGACACACAGAGACACAAGACAGTGCCCACAGATATGATCAGATGTGCAATCTCAAGCAGGTAGCACACTTTAAACACAAGTGATGAGATTCAGACATACTCAAGTAAGAGTTATGGGAAGATTTCAAATAGAATACTAGAAATGAAAAGCAGCTGATGTATGAAACGAGAATCTTTCCAATTGTGTGGCTTTGCTTGTATCTAAGCCTGTGTGACACATGCATGTCAGATTGCCACAGAGGTCGGAAGACAGCATTGCATCCTCTGGAACTAGAGTTGCAGACATTCGTCAGCCCCCCCCCCCACCCCCATGAAGGTGCTGGGAATTGAATCCTGGTAATTTGAAAGAACAGACAGAGATTTTAACCACTGAGTCATCTCTGTGGTTTCTGACATGAGGCTCTTACTGAGTAGGTTTTCCTGTAGTTCCTGTAGTCACTCAGATACAGAGACGAAAGTGAATAAAAAATTGCAGAGAAGATTGTCGTGAGTACAGTCTGTGTTGGAAACATCTCAGATGCGATGCTGCTTCTGGAGAGAGAACCAGACAGAAACTGCCATAGATGAGAATGCTTCCAATGTAGCAGAAAAATAAATGGTTTGGAGATGCATTCTGAACTCCAGGCAGGTGGAAACAAACACACAAGAAAATCCTAAAGCATGTTTGACATAGAATAAACACTGAAGGCTGAGCCACAAGTGTTAAGACCGGATGGAGAAAAGACACTCACAACCTGCCCCAAAGTAGAAACAATAATATCAGTTAAATTAGGAGAAGAAGAAGCTGAGAGCCAGCAAGGAAGCATGCACTTATCTTCTGCTGACCTTGACTGTGGCTGTCATGTGACTTGCTTCAAGTTCCTGCGTTGACATCCCCTCAGTGATGGGCTATCACCTAGAATTGTGAGCCAAATAACCCCCTTCTCCTCTAGCTTGTTTGATCTTAGGTTGTTTGTCATAAGATAAAAGAAATTAGAACACTATCGAGCAACAACATCAAATGCTGTGAAGACTTAGGGCTGTGTGATAGTATACACTGCTGCATGGAGAATGTCTCGTAATGAGCCAGTGTTCCTCAGTAATGATATAAGTCAAGTTCACCCCTAACAAACCAGTTTCTGGGTGTTTGGCCTTCAGACATTTTTCATACATGTGGACCAAAATAATGAACTGTGAGATTATTTATGTGAACGCCGAACTGGCAAACAGTTCCAAAGGCGTTCAAGAAGAGGATGGACCAACTATAGTGTGTGTATACTAAGGAGTTCTATACAGCCAAGAAGATTAGCTATGGCCACACGCAGCATCTGTGTCTCCCCATCCTATGCCCTGGTGACAGAAGCCACCCTCAGAAGTGTACACATTGGCTGACTCAATTTATACACATTTTAAAGATGTCAGAAGCCAGATAGTTTTAACTAGAGCTAGAAGTCAGTACAGTGGCTGTGTCAGGGGAGGGCTCATATATGGATGGTGCCCTGGGGAAACCTAGGGGATTCCTTAAAGGTCACTTTCTTGGCCTGGCCAGGATACTGGGATGGTGTCACCTCATGACTATAACTTAATAAACTTACTTACAGATTTCTCCACTGATGTTGTTCTTCAACAAAATGGGTTTTTACATTTTTAAATAGAGAGAGAAACAGTGAGAGGATAAAGGAAATGGTGGGTAGGGATGCAGAGAACTACCTGGCCAATACAAAGACTGTATCAAGCTGGTGTGCCTGGAGTGCAGACATGATGAGAGAGGGGAGGAGGGGACAGGGAGGCAGGGGAAGGAGAACAGGGTAAAGAAAATGGTAACGGTAGGGAGAGTGAGGTGGGAAGGGGACAGGAAACAGGGGAGGAGAAGACAGGGGAAGGAGAGGAGTGAAGTAGGAGAGGAAAGAGTGAGTGGCCACCCCAGGGTTAGGGAGATGCTGGAAGCTGCAGCTCTCCAAGGTTCTGAAAAGCCATGCCCCGCTCCTGCAGCCTGGAAAACCCTGGAAGAGGTACTTTGTACTTTGAATGTTTCCAGTTGAGCATGCGGAGAATGGATAAGCAGGTGGCATACATGCAGGAGCTGAGAAGTCATGTGAGGGGCAAGGCGGGGGTGGGGTGGGGTGGCGGACCCTAACCCTGGGTCTGATCAGTGGTGGAGCCAGGAGTAGCCACATTAGTCTTGCTGAAGGACCACAGGAAGAATGTGGGGAGCGGAGGCAGGAGAGCTTCCAAGGATGGCCCTGGGTTTAAGTTTGTAGTCCATGTTTCTCTATGAGTCTAGAATGCCCCCAAAAGTCATATAAACACACATTTCTTAACTTGTTCTTAATTAAATGCCTCTATTGACAAATCAATACCTGTTTGTATTCTAGCCCAGCAATGATAATTGATGGATTAACTTTTTTAAAGATTTATTTTTATACCATGTGTGAGTATTTTGCCTGGCTATGCACCTTGCATTTCTCTGGTGCCTTTGGATGCCAAAAGAGGGCATGGACTCCCCGAAAACTGATATTGTACACAATTATGAGCCCCAAATGGGTGCTGGAAATTGAACTTTGGTTTTCTACAAGCACCCAGTACTCATAACCACTGACCTATCTCCAGCCCCTGCATTAACTTTTTGTTGAGTTTTCTTAACCCTCTGCTGTATTTATAATCTTACTTGGGACAGAGCAGCGGTGAACTCAATAGGCCAGTTGCTTAGAGACAGAAAATAGAGACCTTTCAAAATCTATTGTCTATTTTTAATTTTCTATCTTTTGAAATAAATATACATATAATTTTAGGCTTGTATAAATCATTTTACACTGTTCAGGAAAAATTAGTGAGGAGGTATATTTATGAATGCGCCTCTAAGCTATTTTCATTGAACCACTTAAGCTCGGTTATAATTTCAAGCTGTCTTTGATATTTTTTGGGTGCTTGTAAGTTTTATGATAAGCCAATTAAAATCCTTCCTTGCCTAAATCTCTTTCCCTTGTACATTAGTCATGTGTGGCTCTTTCTTCAACGGGGCTCAAAAGTAGATGTTCTTGTGCTCCTGATTTTGCAAAGCCACTGTCTAAGAGAATGTGACGTCATCCACAAACATAGCAGCTCTTAGCTGCTTAGCTGTGTATGATTCTAAATGTTCACCAGTTTTTAACAGTTGAGATATATATATATATATATATATATATATATATATATATATACATATACATATACATATATATACACACATACATACTCTGATGTTTAAAACTCCAGAGAAGCCATTTTTCCTGAAGGAGAGCTGGTAGGGACTGACCCACCATGGGATCTGGTCAATTTCTCTCATTCTCTGGAGCTTATAACTTCAATGGATGTGGGCAATAAACCCCTGAGCAAGGGCAGAGACAGAAAAACTAACAAACCGTAGGATGCTTGATTTACTGTAGGAAAGGGAGACAGGGCCAAGGCTCAATGTCACTTGTGTAAACACTTGGGGTTTCTCACATCTATTTTCAACAGCAGACCAATGCAACTCAGCTTTAAAGGGCATCATTATAAAATGTGACCTGTCAGTTCTTGATACGCTCTTTGAAGGCAGGTGACAGCACCGACACCCATTTACCTGTTACTTCAGTTGTTAAGGATTGTTCATTGGCTGTCCGTCAGTCATGGTTTAAGGATATGAGGATACAAACAAATGGTTAGCAGTGCTGTCACCAATTTAGTATGAGAGAACTGACATGCACACACAGACGAATGTGATAACTTATAAATGCGCTATTCTAACTGTGAGAAAGATGACTGACCAAACAATTAAATGAGGTGATATAAGTAGTCTGATATTTAAAACTTCAGAGAAGCCAGCTTTCCTGAAGGAGAGCTGGTAGGACTGACCCAGCAAAGGATATGGTCAATTTCTCTCATGTCCTGGGGATGTCAATGTGAGGTTGAAAAGGATGATGTAAAGCATGAGGATGATGTAAAGGATGGAGTGAAGGATGGTGTGAAGGATGGTGTGAAGGATGGTGTGAAGGATGGAGTGAAGGATGGAGTGAAGGATGGTGTGAAGGATGGAGTGAAGGATGGTGTGAAGGATGGGGTGAAGGATGGTGTGAAGGATGGTGTGAAGGATGGTGTGAAGGATGGTGTGAAGGATGGTGTGAAAAGGATGGTGCGAAGGATGGTTCGAAGGATGGTGCGAAGGATGGTGCGAAGGATGGAGTGAAGGATGGTGTGAAGGATGGTGTGAAGGGTGGTGTGAAGGGTGGTGTGAAGGGTGGTGTGAAGGATAGTGTAAAGGATGAGGATGCAGACGATGATGTAATGTCAGGCCTAGTGATGCTGGACTCAATAGGTTTTATTAGTTGGTTGGATTTTTGAGGGGTTATTTTTCTGTTTTGATTTGGCATACGTGTGGTACATATTTTTGCATATGTGTAGATTTGTGTGTGGTACTACATGTGTACCTGTGTGTGCATGCATGTGGAGGCCTGAATTGAAATTATTAATCACCCTTGAATGTACCTAAGGCTTATTCACTGAGACAGGGTTAAACTCTCAAGTCAAACTCGGTGCTTTCTAGTCTTGTTAGTCATCTTGCTCTGAGGCTTCCATCTCTGTCTCCCAGGGCTGGAATTGTAGGCAGCCTGGCATACACACTGTTCATGAAGCTTTCTGGGATCTAAACTCCAGAACTCAGACTTGTGTGGTGCCTTAACCACCGAGCCACCTTCTCAACCTAGTATCACCAGTTTACAAGGGTGAGCCACGTGTACCTCAACTCCACACCTCGATTCCTGCCAAGGTGGCACAGTGCCCCACCTCAATCAGTATGAGAATGTCTAGTCACCCCACTTTATTCCCTGACTCCACCTCTGAAATGTTGATTAGAGGAGGAGCCTTCTCATTTGTTGACAGTGGATCTGGCCACATCATTGTCCCCTGGGGACTTGGGTTGACAATCCAGTTTATACTAGATTGGCTCCCACAAACCTGAGTGAGTCTCTTGGAAAGCCTCAATCCACAAAAGAAGACTCCTCATGTCTGTTAAATTGATAGGTTTTTAAGGCAGTCTTTAGGGAGAACTATTAGAGGGAGCTCTGTCATCCCAGATGAGAAAACTTCATTAAAACTCTATCTATCTATCTATCTATCTATCTATCTATCTATCTATCTATCTATCTATCTATCTATCTATCTACCACATCTATCTATCTATCTATCTATCTATCTATCTATCTATCTATCTATCTATCTATCTATCACATCTATCTATCTATCTATCTATCTATCTATCTATCTATCTATCTATCTATCTATCCTATCTATCTATCTATCTATCTATCTATCTATCTATCTATCTATCTATCTACCACAGCTATCTATCTATCTATCTATCTATCTATCTATCTATCTATCTATCACACCTATCTATCTATCTATCTATCTATCTATCTATCTATCTATCTACCACATCTATCTATCTATCTATCTATCTATCTATCTATCTATCTATCTATC
>NW_021604687.1:7492089-7492470 GCF_004785775.1 Grammomys surdaster
ATCTATCTATCTATCTATCTATCTATCTATCTATCTATCTATCTATCTATCCTATCTATCTATCTATCTACTATCTATCCACCCTATCTATCTATCTATCTATCTATCTATCTATCTATCTATCTACCATATCTATCTATCTATCTATCTATCTATCTATCTACCACATCTATCTATCTATCTATCTATCTATCCTATCTATCTATCTATCTATCTATCTATCTATCTATCTGCTGTCTATCTATCTATCTGCTGTCTATCTATCTATCTGCTGTCTATCTACTATCTATCCACCCTATCTATCTATCTATCTATCTATCTATCTATCTACCACATCTATCTATCTATCTATCTATCTATCTATCTATCTATCTATCTATC
>NW_021604687.1:7492480-7560052 GCF_004785775.1 Grammomys surdaster
ATCTATCTATCTATCTATCTATCTATCTATCTATCTATCTATCTATCTATCCACCCTATCTATCTATCTATCTATCTATCCATCTATCTATCTATCAAGTTGTATGTATATAACTTCATGTATCTATCTATACATGAAGCTATAACATGAAGTTACTGCTTTTTGCTTTTATTATTGATAAATATATTAATAGTATGATCCCATGTGGGCTTTCCAAAAGCCTTGTTTTTATTTTACTTACCTACTGCCTTCTCCTGTATTCACCTCCCTCCCCTCTTCCCAGCCCCTCCCCCTCCCCCCAAGGAGCCCCCCTTTCCCTTTCCCCTTATCAGATGACTTTTATCTTGCTATTTCCCTCTCTATTGCACCCTGACTCTACCCTGGTGTCCCACTTTACTTTCCCTGTTTTTGGACTAACTACTGGCTATGTACTCACATCCAAAGAGCTGAAGTCAGGAGCCTCCAGGAGAGACTGTGAGGTATTTGTCTTTGCAATCTTGGCTTTTTCAATCGTTATAATCTTTTCTAGTTCCATCCATTTACCTTCAAAGTTCATGATTTAATTTTTCTTTACAGTTGTATGTTACTCCACTGTGCATGTTGCCACATTGTCATTTTCTATTTGTTGGATGAAGAACATTCATGTAAGCATTTTAATAAAAAGGAAGACAAATAACACACTCATGTAATCACATTCTTTTATTTAACTTTCAAGTAACAAGTTACAAGATTACAGATTACAGATAAAATGACAAATAATTTGTTATTTTTAATATTACCCAACTGCAAATATTGAAAGGAATATTGAGCCAAAATGATCAAACCCAAGCTGCTGTAATGAAACGCTAAGGCCAGCACCTTAGAAATTAAGGTTGGAATAAGGTTTAGACATATACAATGGCTGCTGGGTGGCTGGTCTGGAGTCAGCCTTCCAGGACTCAGGGGATGACACATCAGTGCTAAGCAAAGGTGAGTGCCCTACAGTCTAGGGTGCACCATGTGTCTCGAACAGATGGGAATCTTAAGTAGGCCTCTTCTTCCCACAGATGTCAAAGGGAGCAGGGTGAACACTGTGGAGCCTCAAGACAGAGTTGATTCTTGGGAGTGAACCCAGGGACTGCATTTGTGTTTGCCGATTTTCCAGTGTCCTGGAAAACTACATGTTATAAGGTATTAGAAAACAGAGCAGGCCTTTGAGATGCAGTCTGGGTTAGATGAAGTCATGATGTCATCCATGGCTTTATAGGAAGAGGAAGGTGGACCCAAGTCAGCGTGCCTGCTCTGTTTTACCCTGTGACGATCTCTGTAGGGCCCCTGTCAAACGTAAAATCTCCCTTCTTGAACTTGCCTACTTTCAGAACCATGAACCTTATCCTTTGTAAGTTACTCTGTAGTGATTTTATGGGGACAGAAAGAATCAGACAGCATCCCTGCTCAGAATTGTAACAGTATAGATTTAAAAAAAAAGAATACTATGACTGAGATGGGAAGAGATTCAGAAAGCCATGATTTCCTGAGGAATTTCCTTACAAAATGTACTATCTAAAATTAATATAAAAATTGGCATCATCCACATTTTTCCTTATTCTCCTACTTTCCTTCTTCTTCATGGAGTCACTCCTGATTCTCCTCTCTCTTTTCTCCTTAGCATCCCGCAGGGCTGAAGGAGATGAGTTATAGGGAAGGAATGAGCAGCCATGTGCTCAGAACCTCCAGGCTACCTTATTCCCTTCCCTTCTGCGTCTTTGGGTCTACTGCTCTCTCTGCCTTCCCTTTAGGCTTTGTACAAACAGTGGGCAGACATAACAGAGCCCAGAACCACAGGACTCGTGACCATTGGATGAGCTTTAGGGACAAACTCTTTTTTGGGGGGGAGGAGAGGGCTCCGGATGGTCACTGGTTTCTTAGACATGAGTGTTTGTCTTTGTTCATTTTTTCCATTTCCTGGGGTCATTGCTATGGACCTGGCAAGGTGACAAGCATCCGTTGCCATTGTTATTTTATTTCCCTACCTTGTGAGGGGAAGGCTACTCTGGACAGCTGTGTGAGTTCCTTCTCTGTTACCATGGTGAAATATCACATCCCAAAGTGACTTATAGAAGAGTTTCTTCTGCTTATGGCTCCAGAGGGGCGAAGGGACCACTGGCCAGAGCAGGAAGTTAAGGGCTCACATCTCCAGATGCAGGCAGAAAGTGGGTGAAGTAGAAGTATTGTAGATACTCTTAATGGCGGCGGCCCTCCCTTTGGTGGCACACCTCCTCCGGCAAGGATACGCCACCTAAACTTCTTCACCATCACCACCAACTGAGGAACAAGGGTTCAATTGCCCAAGACTAAGGGACATTTCTCATTCAAAACACTTATGTTGACCTGGTCTTCTATGGCCTGAATGCTTATATGGACTCCAGATTCAGATCCTCAAGCCCTAACCCTGGAGAAAATCAGATCAAGCAGGGATTAGGAGGTGGTGGAGGCCAGAGAGAGGAACTCCCAAAGAGTGGAATTTCTGCTCTTACAGAGACCCCAGAGAGCCATCCTCCTCCTCCAGGCACTCAGGGCAAGAATCGGGATACCTGGTGTTGAAGAGGGACTTATCCTCTGGCACTGGGAGACTGTATTTCTGTTTACAGTATCTTAAGTAACCCTAACAGGAGATTTTATTTCCAGAAGAGACAGTCCTTACACTGTAGACTAGAACACTGCACAGCCCACTCTCTAAGCCTTTGTCCTCAATTTATCTCCCCGTCCTCCCCGCCCCCCCTTCGTCTCTGTAGCCTGTGTGCCAGCTACCAACACAGTGTATGTGATTGTGCTCTGTACGCTACACACTACACTCTGTGTTATGCACATACACTGTGTAAGAATTGGCTTAAGTCACTCCTGTGGTTTCTTTTCTTACAGAAGATCTTTTGTGAATGTTAAATAGACTGAGAGAGAGAAATTTCCAAAATCTTTTCGGGACCGGCTCCCGGCATTGCCCTTCCCTGGCAGGCGAGGGCGCCCTTCACACACCTCCAAAAGCCTAAGTTCATTTGGGTTTTGGAGCGCTCTAGGTCCATCTGTAAAAGAATGTGCCAGCCTTCAGCACGTACACTCTGGAGCTCCCCGCTGTGTGAGACAATGCTGAACAAACCAAGGTTGTGAATGATCCTGGGAGCGCTCTGGGTTGGCGAACCTGGAATCCAGGCTTGGCCACCTAAGAGAAGGCTGGGGAACTAGAAGTGGGTCTGGAGTTCCACTGGGCCTTTGGAGGAGAGTGCTGGCATGTGAGACAGAACTAAGGAAACAAAGGCACTATCAGACTGTGGCTGGCTGAAGGTCTGGAGGGCAGTGACTAGACTGGAGTCGCAGGCGTCATGATGGGGCTCTAAAGACCCAGCAAGTGGCTCTGTAGGGTGCAGTCCTCACTATCATGGCCACTGACTACAAGTCGCCCCAGTGCAACCATGGAGACACCACGTGTGTCCCATAGTAACCCGAAACCACATTAAATATCAGCTGTCACTCAGGCTCCTCCTGCTTGCCTCTAGCTCCGCAGCCAGACTCTCAGCGGATGTGTGGAGTCTGGCTCCTTGTGACTCTGCTCCCTGATCTGGGAGGCGCAGTCTTAGGCTGGTGGCTGCTCATCTATCCTAATCTCGCATGGCTCCACCCACAAAGATCGCCCTGGAGCCTGTTTGTAGTCGCCCTCTTGCCGGCCAATCCCCCTGGCAGCTAAGCTAGCTGAAGCGTGCTGCCCAGGGCTTCCAGGTTCTGCTCTGTAGAGACTGAGGCTGGCACGCGCACGCGTGTACACACACACACACACACACACACACACGCACACACTCGGGTGTCGCCACCCTTGGGGACCAGCACTGTCAGCCAAGCATCCCCGCCCAGAGTCCTGGAGTGCACAAGGCTCTTGCCACGCTGCCGCTGCTGTCACTCACAGGGTGTTGAAAGCCAGCTCCGAGGACACACGCCTTTGCTCACAGGCAGCCACGTCCTCGCTCCGCGCAGCTTCCAGCTTGCTTTTTGTTACAAGCCGCACCCCCAGCGCCTGGCTCCCGATTCTTTCCTGGTAGCCACTGGGAAGAGTTAATTTCAGTGGGATCTACCTGGGAACACAGAGGGACAGGAAAACCAGGAGCTGCCAGAATTGTGTTTTCTTCAAAACACCATCTCCACCCAGTAATCGCTGCTGGGGTCTACACTTGGGTGCTCACCAGAACAATGGATTAAGTTACTCTTCTCTGGGCCAGAAGTGAGGTTCAAGACTCCGAGCACAATGAAGGAAAAGGCAATGATCAAGACTGCTAAGATGCAGGGCAACGTGATGGTGAGTGCTGTGGGGTGGGACCCACGTTAAGTAATGTATTGGGGGACCAGACCGCAGAAGTCCTGAATGTCGCCAGGAAGTAGGAGACTGGATTGGTGTTCACACACTACAGGACTTCCCACTTGAACCTGAGGGTGTGAATGATCCAGTATCTTTTTGCAAACGGGAAGTTAGTGGTTTGGTGGTTCCTGTCTTCTGGGTGTGTGGTTTCCTTGCTTTGAGCATAGGATGTGTGTGTCTGTTGAGTTTCAAACACATCCCTAGGGCTGTTGTGGGGCAGGCACAGAGATAGGAGGTCACTTCAGACAGGAAGTACCCCCTGGGCCCTAATGCTCCCACTTGGTCTCCTGGGTGCAGGTCAAGGCTGAGACCTGTGGGGTTTCAACCTCCAATATACTCACTGTGACAAACTGCAGACTGGAGGCAGACCATGTCCACAGCTGCCCAGCAGTCAGGGGCCTTTCCCCCAGGTTTGGAAAGATAATTGTCTTTAAGGTAGGGGGCAGTGATTACAAATACCTTTGAAGGATGGAAGACCTCTGGAGATCCCCAGAATCTCAGGTCTGTGGGCAAAGGGGAATCTTGACAGTGACAACTTTGCCAACTTGAGGACCATTGTCCTGCTTTCTCAGCAAGATAACTTCAGCCTGCTTGTGGCTAGCTGGTCTGATATCAGTATCCTGCTGGTGGTGTCAGTGGCCTGAAGCATGGGTCCAGAGGTCAGAGTGTTGGAATCTCCTGGTAAGGACAGGGAGGTTGCCATCTAGTTGATGAAACCCTCTGTGTGTATTTACTATCTCACCAGTTACTCTGTGGGCATTTGTTTTATGTGTGAGGCAGAGGCGAGGAGGGATTGATTGCCATGCTACTTTAGAACATTCAGCAAGAAATGGGAGAATGTTTATCAAGCAAGGTCTGTAGTTGTTTACTACAGTGGGTCGAGTGTGTGGTAGGCTGATGTGGAGGTATGTTTTGGAGAACCAGTCTGCCCAATTCGAAGCCTCTCCTTAAACAAAGAGAAACAAGAAATGAGAGTGTGTTCAGATTATAAGAAGTACCCCACCCTCCCTAAGGCACCTGTTGCCTGGCATAAAGACAGCTGAGGATTTAGCTCAGAACCTGGCTTCAGGACTGAAAGAGTGGTACACAAAAATCTGTGATGATTACTCCCTCCTCAAACCCTCATTCAGCGCCTCTTCTCGGTCTGTCCGACTAAGCTGTGTGTGAAAATATATCTGCTTTCCTAATTTCTTTCGCCTTCTGTTGGTCTGGTATGATAATCAGCATACTTTCGTATAAACAGGTCAGAAGTACTTATGAAGTATACCCAGTGTGTAATATCCATCCACACAGTGGTCCCTTGTCATATCCTGCCATACCATGGTAAGCAGTATCATGCTAATCAAGCTGGAACATTTAGGTATGAGGCTATAGACATGGATTAAGATTAGTTATATAAATGACATGTGATCAATGGCCATAGAAATCTAGTATCAAGTGAGTATTTCTAGCCATAGCTGGCCTGGTCTTCTGTGGAATAGAGACGTCTTTATGTCTCAAAACACACGTGAAGTCTCCTTTTCCACCATCTCCCTCTCAAAGGCTGAAAAGCGTGCTCATCCTGTATCTTCTTTGCTCTTTGAATATGGTTACCCACGTGACACTCACGCGTCTCCGAGCCTTGCATGTTACTGTCATTAAAGCCAGTTGAACTGAGCCCAGGGGATTCTGCCGCAACCAGCACTTTATCCATCGTCTGTTGGGTAGAGAGCAAGATGAGATGTGCGATCACTATACTTTTAAATGTTCTATCCACGCTTAAGTTGATAGATAAGAGTCTGGCTTGTAACTCATTTGAATTTCACGTCCCGGCTGAGTCTCTGTGGCTCTGTCGAATGTTTGCTCTGTTAATTGGGGGCTTGTGGTTTCCTAACTCTTCATCAGTTGCCTTGGAAGCCTTGTTAATCACAGTCTCGCCTGGGTTGGATGACTGGCAGTTCTTGGCACTCCAGGCTTGATTGGAATTCAGGTGATGTTTAACATTCATTCTGAGGACTGCATGATTTACGTGGTTCTGACAGGTGAGTGGTCGGACATCTCAGTGCCTTAGATAGCGGCAGAGCACCTCACGGTGAGTGGCTTCGGGGCAGCCGCATCCACACAGAGACAGGCAAGACAGGGCTGAGCTCTCTGTGCTTAGAGCCGATTATGTGAGCAGAGACAGAGTGGCAGAGAACTCTTGACCCTGCCCAGTGGTTGTAGGGATGCCAAACCCAGTTACATTGGACCCAGTGCATTGGATACCTCTTCAACCAGTCTCCTCCCACATGTAGTTCTAGGTGTGACCCTTCGAGGCTTGTAGACCCCGTGTGTCACCAGGATCCCCACAAAGACTATACAGCACCCCAAGGCTGGTCCCATCTGTGCCATGTTGCTTGGCTGAAGACTCATGCTTACCACTGATTTTATTCCCTAAAATTGTTTTAAAATTTCATCTCTGATTGCTATTGGGTGACTTAGAGAAGGCTAATATATTGTTTTGCTCCCTGGTCTTATTTTGTGCTAGTCAATGGGTAGTTTAAAAAAATTTAAAAAAAATGCCATTGGTGAAATGAATCCACAGAGTCCCTTTCATTCTTGACCGAAATCTATTTCACAAACTTCAGATACTCGAATATTAACAGACTAGCCCTTCAACTTGCCACATCATGTACTGTGACAAAAACCAAGAGGTTTCATTCATGTGGAACAAAAGATTATTTTTAAAGTAATACCATTTTTATAAATCTTCCTTTGAAATATCTTAGGTCCTCAACATGCACATTTTCCATCCAGTGTCTTTTATTGCTGCTGTGTTGCTACCCCACTAACAGGTAGGAGTGCTGGGTTGCCATCCCACTAACCTGTAGGGGTTACTCCTCCTGGAGCAGCTTCAGTGGGAAGTTCATCCTACAAAGGCCATTGTGCCACGGTAAATCTCCCTGCTCTGTTCCTATGAGCTTTCTCCTGACACTGAGGTGCTGGGTAAAAGTTGGTTCAGAACCAAGTCTAGGGGGTTGCTCTGGTCTTCAGTGCCTGCTTCTGTGGATCCTCAAGCATTTGCTAGGAGAGCAGGGCCTAGGTCTACAAGACACCTGAATCCTTGAGAATCTGTGGCCAGTCAGCAATGGCTCTAAAGAAGTTGTGACCTGGAAATTCTTGGCACAAGGAAAACTAAAGTTTTTCTTGTGGCTTCTGGAACCCAGTTTGCATCTTTTGTCACTGGCTGGGTGTTTTGGTGACACTATAATGCCCCTGGATCAATACGTCCAAAGTCTGGTTTTCTTTCTTTCAGGCTCATGGACTCCAGTCTCAGTCCATATGTGGGTATAATGAACAGAGGGCCTTTGGGACTTTTAGGTGTGAGTTACTGTGAGGTGCCACACCCTGCTGTGGAGCCCTCCCTGGAAACAGCCTCTCTGCTTGGGAGATGAATTACAGGGTTGAGCTTGTATGGGTCCAGGGCTTCTCTGCCCCAGGGAACTTAGTGGCAATCTGGCCACTGACTCTCACTCCTTGGTGATATGAAGCTCCTTGCACTGGCTGTTAACACAGGCATGATTAGTGTTTGAAAATGATGTACCTGCTAAAAAAACGTGTACAAGTATACATGGCTCAGAAGGTCCGGGTTTCGGAGCATCCTCCCTGTGCGCTCACCAGGACTCTCCCTATTGAACTGGCTCTGAGGCATCTATCCCCGACATCTTCCCTCTTCAGACTCTTCTTCACATGTCTATGTCTCTCTTATGTCACTGTCTATGCAGGAAAGCCAGTTGAACATTAGTCAACGCAGCATGTAGCCTCCCAGAAGCAGGAACATCTTAAATATGTGAACCACAAGTAAATGTACCCAAAGTTGGGCCTGGGGCCATGTCTCAGTCATGAAATGATTGCCATGTATGCACAATCATAGAGAAATGGCCCAAGTGCAGCACTGGACAGACCTTTGAAGTATCAGCCCTGGGGATGCAGGACAGAAGGGTCCCTTGAGCTTCCTAGGCATACAGTCCAGCCTAATTCATAAGCTCTGGGCTCAAGTGAGAGAGCCTGTCTCAACAAACAAAGGAGAAAATCCTGAAAAGGATACCCAAGGTTGGCCTCCTTAAACACACACACACACACACACACACACACACACACACACACACACACCCCTGTAAGTTGGTAAAATTAGCACAAAGATATTCTCAAAGCCAGAAGGAGATAGTCACCTCAGGATGCTTTATAAGTTGTCTTGGGTAGAACTTCAGAGGAGAGGGCTGCCCTGTCTTCTCCAGAGCGGGCTTTCACTCACGTGGCCTCTGGGTCTCTGTATCTGGACCTGTCAATATGCTAAGTTAGTGACTTGCTGCCCCACAGCCACCCCACCTTCTAGCACTCTGGCACTTGTTCCCTACACCCAACACTCTGTTCTATTCCTGTTCACAGTTTGTGTCTGAGCTCCATTATTCCCACGGGGAGGCTGCGCTGTGAGATACTACAGCTAGCTACAAACCCCATTGGTGGTAGTTCTGCCAGGGCTGCTCAGTCAGGGACATCTGCTAGCCAAAAAGTTAGGGGACATTTCTGGAAGGCTACTGAAGAAAGCCTGAGAGTAGTGCTCAGTGTTCTACTGTGTGGAAATACTTCTTCAAGTTCTAGTGGATCGGGCAGAACAAGAAAAGACTACACACACTGTTATCCTAAAGTCGAAGGGTTTGCCTAGTTTAAGGAAGAAAATAACTCTGGTCTTCATGCCCTTTTCGTTTGGAGGGGAAAATCAATTTACCTCAGAACCTTTGTTTCATTTCAACTTAATAGTTTAAAATAAGTTTACAATGTGGGAAAATCTGGTGGAGTCCTTTGGTTATAGGAACCAGTGCTATCTGAATAGCCAAATTGCCCTAGGAACTGAACCACACACTAGACCCTGTAGGTCCTATGCATATGCTGTGCTAAGAATGTAGGTGCACAAGAGGCCAGCCAGCATCCCATTACTATCCAACCTCACTCAGCCTGGGGACTCTCCTCAAGAGCACAGTGGGACTTAGAACGACCGCATTCTAGAACCATCTGGAAGAAACCCATAGGAGATGGAGGACTGAGACTCACTCATTGAGAATGGAAGCTTTCAGCCCCCACAGTGGCGTCACCCTTCTGTCTAACACCTCATGCTCAGTTATCCAGGCTGCGGCCAGCAGAGTGGGATTGATGGTCTGCTTCTGGGACAGAGGCCAGAGCACATTGTCATCAGGTCCAAGGAAATAATCAGAACACTGACTGGGAAACCTCCTGACAAACGCACAGTAAAATCTGGTTTCTGGATTGTGGGGGAGGCAGAATTCAGGACGAGACGTGTAACAAAGGCGGAAAAGAGAGAGAAAGGAAGAGACACTCAGCTGCAGCAGAGAGCAGGAGAGAGCAGTGGGAGGAGGGGTGTACTGAGGTAATGGACCAAGGTGTTCTTGTTTACTTTTTAACAAGCTCACACTTAAAGATGGTATATAGTCACAGGTTAAAATGTTTCTGTGTATGCGGTATGCGTAATGTTTAAATCATGTCGAACATTAACATCCCTGTATTTTTATTTTATATGTATGGGTGGTTTTCCTGCATGTATGTCTATGCACCACATTGCAGGGAATTCAGATGGAGGCCAGAAGAGGGCAATGACCCCCCTAGAATTGCAGTTACAGGCAGTTATAAACTACAGTGTGGGTGCTGGGAACTGAACACAGTTCCTTGGAAGAACAGTCAGTGCTCTAACCACTGGGCCATCTCTCCAATCCCTTTATTTTTTTTTAAATTAACTTCTCCTTCCCCCTCCCCATCTCACAAGTGTCATAGCCCACTTGTGGATGGTGGAGGACAACTTGCAGCAGTTGGATCACCCCTTTCACCTTGTGATTCTTGGCCTTGGACTCAGATCCTTAGGCTTGGTAGCAAGCGCCTTTACCCCCTGAACTCCCTGGGGCCCTGGACCTTGTCTGAGCTCCACTTGAAAGTTTGTTGTTAACCAAGTGGAAACAATTTAGCAGTAGCAGAGAGGCTGTAGATGAAAGTAGTGGGACCAGCAGGAAAGGTTCTAGAATTTTTCATGAATTTGCTTCCCCTCTTTAGTCAAAGGTGGCTGTATTTCTGTCTTATTAGTCTTATTATCTTAGGACACATTGCAGGAGGGATCCTCCAAGCCAGAACACAAGACACTGCTGGCCTTGGCTTTTCCCCCACTGACCTCAATCCCTTATCTTTCCAAGATGCCATTGTTCATAGGCAAGAACAAAAAGAAAAGAAACAAAAAGAAAGTAGCTGGGGCTGGGGAGAGTGCACCTTGGCCAGTGTAGAGCTAGCTACACAAGATGGAGACCTGAATTCAGCATCTAGAAAGCAGGGCGTGAGTACTAGGGCAGTGTGTGGGGGGAAGGAGGGGCAGGCAGAGTGTCAGATTTTTTGAGCTCACGCCAGCCAGACTAGATTACCTTGCTAATTCCAGGGTAGTGGGAGACCATTTTGCAAGACAAGATGAACTCCACAGTGGAAGTTGACCCCTGTCATGCACACCTGTATACACACACACACACACACACACACACACACAGAAAAAGAGAGAGAGAGAGAGAGAGAGAGAGAGAGAGAGAGAGAGAGACAGAGAGAGAGAGAGGGAGGGAGGGAGGGAGGGAGGGAGGGAGAGAGAGAGAGAGAGAGAGAGAGAGAGAGAGAGAGAGAGAGAGAGAGAATAGATGACACACGTGTACATGACCAGACAGGGTTGTCAATGGTGTGTGCACACTTCAGCTTTGCTGCACACCTCACACACCGCCATGCATGGTGCTCACTCCTCTGTGGTGCAGACAGAGCTCACCCTGTTGGGCACAGCTGCAGATCCACTGGGTAAGGGATGTTGTGGATGCCGTCGCTTTGATTGCTTGACTTTCTGACTATTAAATATAAATAACAACACTATGATAATCCAGGGGTGCCAAAGATGTTCCTGTTTCCAGTTGAGCGTTACTTATCTGTGAAAATCAACGGCCACTGCTGGCGTGCCGGATTGGCTGTGGAGTCAAGTTGGCCCTGCACCAGCTGCATTGGCTTTGATTGCAGTGGGCGTGACCCAGAGGGAAGCTGGGGCAGGCTGTGAAGGATCAGAGACTTCCCCCCCTCTCTCCTTACCTCCACCCCAACTAGACAAGACTATATTTTAGGGTATAGAATTCTTACTTGAAATGCTTGTTATTATCTGATGTTTATATATGAACAGCAGCAGGTAGTGAAACTTCCCAGCCATGATGCCACATAAACCAAACCAACAATCACATGTTCCTTCATTCCTACAAAGCACTAGATTCTCAATCAAACAAATATAAAAATAATTTTTTTGCAGCTTGTGATCTACTCTTCTGAAATTCTCTCTTTTCTAATCACATAGAGAAATACTCATAACCTGGAAGATGGACTAGGCTCTGGGGAGGTTAGGAACCATATCTCCCTGGCTGTGTTTTTGCAGCATCTCCAGGCTCTTAGGCAGCAGCTGCAGGCATGGGCATTTCTGCCATTGCTGACACCATCTGCTTATGAATCTTCTAGCTGGTGAAGAAGGAAGACCTCCATCAGTTCCCAGCCATGGGAGGAAATGAAAACCCACTATATTGGTTATCTGTCTCTTGCTGGGACAAAATAAGAAACAAATGCAATGCAAGTAATAAAGAAGGGAGGGAAGGAAGGAGGAAGGATGGAGGGGTGGAAGGAGGGAGGGAGGGAAGGAAGGAGGGAGGGAGGGAGGGAGGAGTGGAAGGAGAGAGGGAGGGAGGGAGGGAAGGAAGGGAGAGAGGGAGGGAGGGAGGGAGGAAAGGAAGGAAGGAAGGAAGGAAGGAAGGAAGGAAGGAAGGAAGGAAGGAAGGAAGGAGGAAAAGCTTGGTTTGGCTCACAGTTTTAGGGCATGGAGCCCATCCCATCCTTGTGGGGATCAGTAGAAGGGGCTCCAGCTGTGGGAGTGGGAAGTAGTTGGTCACATTTTGTCTCCAGTTAGGAATCTAGTCAATCCAGTCAGATTGACAGAGAAGACCAGCCATTACCCTGCTGTGGGCTGCCTCAGCCATGGAGAAAGGCTTCTTGGAAGTGCCTAAGACTTCTGTCCTCATTGCAAGGCCATCCCAGTCTGCACTCTGGATCTGTAGAGAATATTTCTCTGGACAGATGGAATTTTACAAAACTGCACTGAGCAATTCAACTTCATTAGCATAACTAGAAAACGGAAAATTGAAATCACAGTGAAGAAACCTCCAGTGAAGTCTGAGCTTTTAAAAAGATTGCTAGGACTGTTTTGGTTTTGTTTTTTTTTGGGGGGGGGGGGTTCGGTTGGGTTTTTGTTGTTGCTGTTGTTGTTTTGGTGTGGTTGTTTAGCAGTGAGATCCCTGTGCACAGTTGGTGGGAAGAGATATTAAAATTTGGAAACTTTATAGTAGAGCAAAGATTGAGAATATATTTATTAGCAGCCATCTAACTTCTGAGTATTATTTTCAGCAGATATTTCCCCATGAGAGATTTGTATGCCTGTTTGTGATGGATACGTTTTTAGTGACCTTGAGCCTAAACTGACTCCCCCATCAAAGGGATGATGTATAAATATGCTTGTCTGTATGTAGCAGAACACTATATAGCAAAAGTTAATGTCTTCACACTCAAAAATATGGAGGCATTATCCATTTAACTTCCACTAAAGAAGCCAGGCTTACAGGATATGAAGTGTGAACAGCATAGTGGAGGGGTGGGAAAAGACGAGGGAAGGGAGAGTGTCAGGGAGCACTGACTTCAGAGCAAGGACCCTGTGAACTCACTGCAGCCATGATTGCCTTCCTAAGAGCTGCGTAAGATTGGGGTTACAGATATCCTCTCACAGAGGGAGGAGGGGATCCCTGGGCCCCACCCATCTCTTAGGATTTAGATATGTTAATATTCACTAAGGTAGGGCAAGAAGATAATTTCTTAATTGCATTACTATTATTGAAGCCACCAGTGAGGTGTCAATGATCCTGTAAGTAACCTTCAACCTTACTCCTTTAAGGACCTCAGAGGAACTTATTGGGTGAAAAAAAGAAAGGAAGAAAGAGAAAGAGAAAGATAGAGAGAGAGAGAGGGAGAGGGGGAGGGGGAGGAGGAGGGGGAGGGGGAGAGAGAGAGAGAGAGAGAGAGAGAGAGAGAGACAGAGAGAGAGGTGGAAGGCAGAAGAAAAATGAGTATCCTAGGAAAGAGAAAAAGAACTCAAATCCTAGGGGAGGGGAGTTGCAAGATTTGGTATCAACACGATTAAAAATTCGTTGTATGTGCAAGTCTTAGTTACTGTTTCATTCCTGTGCGGAGACATCATGACCAAGGAAAGTCTAAGAAAGGAATCATTCAGCTGTGGGCTTGCTTACAATTGTAGAGGATTAGTCCACGATCATCATGGTTAGAGAATAGACCTGGTGCTGGAACAGTAGCTACAATCTGTACATCCTGATCTGGGAGAAGCAGGTTGGGGGCAAAAAGATAGAGGTATAGAGAGATAGAGATAGAGACAGAGACAAGAGACAGACAGACAGACAGACAGACAGACAGACAGAAACTGGCCTGGTATAGGTTTTTGAAACCTCAGAGCTCACCCCCCCTGACATACCTTCTCTAACAAAGCCACACCTCCTAATCCTTCCCAAATAGTTCCACTGATTGGGAACCAAGCATTCAAATATATGAGCCTATGGGGCTCATATATTCAAACCACCACAGAATGTATATCAATGTAATGGAACTCGTTATAATAACTAACATGCTTATTAAAAGAACAAAAGCAATGTATAAGTATGCTGATATAAAGCTGAAGTTTTAAATGCTGTAAAAAAATGGGTATTGATGTGGTATCCATGATGGAAAATGAAATTTTCAAAAAGAAGAAAAGAAAAGAATTATATATGATCATGCAAATTACAGTCCTGGCTCAGTGTTGTTAGGAGCGAAGACTGTTGGGGGCACAGGGGCCACACATCAGCACAGAATGAAGAAAACGTTATGTGACTGTGGATATCTGTTTCTTTACCTTCTGCTAAGAGAAATACAGTCTTAGTTTCAATCCTGAGGATGCTATGTCTTCTGCTTCTATTTCATCTAAGGCACACTTCTCAGTAGCCTGGTGATTCATGAGCTATGGGGCCCTCCATTGATTTTCTTTTCTTAGTGTGACCATTCCATTTTAAATTTGGTTGATGGAACAATGCTTATGTGAGTAGAATTAAGATCATAGATGACTTTCATTTCTTTAGGTGCTTCTCAGCCATTCGAGTTTCTTCAGTTGAGAATTCTTTGTTTAGCTCTGTACCCCATTTTTAAATAGGGTTATTTTGTTGTCTGGAGTCTAATTTCTTAAGTTCTTTGTATGTATTGGATATTAACCCTCTATCGGATGTAGGATTGGTAAAGATCTTTTCCCAATCTATTGGTTGCTGTTTTGTTCTATTGACAGTGTTCTTTGCCTTACAGAAACTTTGCAATTTTATGAGGTCCCATTTGTCAATTCTTGATCTTAGAGCATAAGCCATTGGTGTTCTGTTCAGGAACTTTTCCCCTGTGCCCAGGTATTCAAGGTTCTTCCCCACCTTCTCTTCTATTAGTTTCAGTGCATCTGGTTTTATGTGAAGGTCCTTTATCCACTTGGACTTGAGCTTTGTACAAGGGGATAAGAATGGATTGACTTGCATTCTTCTACATGCTGACCTCCAGTTGAACCAGCACTGTTTGTTGAAAATGCTGTCCTTTTTCCACTGGACAGTTTTAGCTCTTTTGTCAAAGATCAAGTGACCATAGGTGTGTGGGTTCATTTCTGGGTCTTCAATTCTATTTCATTGATCTTCCTGACTGTCTCTGTACCAATACCATGCAGTTTTTATCACTATTGCTCTATAGTACAGCTTAGGTCAGGGATGGTGATTCCCCTAGAAGTTCTTTTATTGTTGAGAATAGTTTTTGCTATCCTGGGTTTTTTGTTATTCCAAATGAATTTGAGAATTTCTCTTTCTAACTCTGTGAAGAATTGAGTTGGGATTTTTAAGGTATTTTTATGAAGGAAAATTGATATTTTTTTTTTTACAGAGGTTTATCTTCAACTGTGATTATTTAGTATTTTTTAAAGCATCTTCTAGGAAACGTTAATTATCACAGATTGGACACCCCATTCCAGACTCAGTCAAAAAGACATCTCATGGAGTCTACTTTAATACATATGCAGGAAATATGTTGAAATATTTTTATGAACAATTTAACACTCCCTGTTACAATAACAATGCTAATGGGAGTTCATGCATTCCTGAAAACTTTATGGAACCCCAAGCATTCAAAGTGCTGAGAAATGCCCAGAACCACTGTGCAGCTATTGATGGAATGCAGTTGTTCAGAGAGGTTATGCCTGGAAATGATTCAGTGCCAAAGTGCTGAAGCATTGGGCTGGGGGTGGGGGTGGGGGTCTGCACAGCTGGGAAACCATCTTCCAGCCACTGTAGTGGTTGGTGCAGGATCTGGTATGATGGTCACTGTGGTTACAGGAGGAAATCAGAGCCAAATATGGGGAAGGGGTGTCATAGTCAGCCAACTGATGACAGCAGAAAAGCTCCGTCTTGCCTTGGAGACATCTGTTCAGAGACATGCCAGTCAGCTTCCCATACCTGTGACAAAATATCTGAGATGAATCTGCAAATGTTAAGAGAGAAAGGCTTATTTGCCTCATGATTTCAGGAGTTTTGGTCCATTGTTATTTAGCCCTACTGATCTGAATGGCTCAGAGCATCTGTATGGGGGTGGACCAGGTAGAACAGATTTGCTCATCTCATAGTGTTAGGAAGCAAAGAACAGTAGTATCCAGAGTCCCTAAAGCACTTTCAAAAGCACACCCACAATGACTTCACCTTTTTCCACCAGGCCTATTGTACCCTATTTCTGTTACCATGAGAAAATATTCTGACAAAAAGCAATTTGGGGAGAGAAGGGGGCTTATTTTAGGACCACCCTGCTAATTGACATGGAATTTTCTACAGAGATTTCCTTCCACAGGAATAGATTCTATGTTGAATTTCAGCTTATAATCCCAGTTTATGTTCCATTATTGTGGGGAAGAAAAGGAAGGAACTTCAAATATCATCTTGCATTATGTCTACACTCAGGAGTGGAAAGAAGATGCAAACGAGCATGACCACTCACTTGCTTATGATCAGCTCAGTTTCCCCACTCTTACACAGTTCAGAACCCCTGCCTAGGGAATGGTGCCACTCACAGTGGGTTGAGTCTTCTTACATCAGTTAACTCAATAATTCTTAAGACAGTCCTCCATAGACACGCCCACAGGACAATATAATGTAGATTATCCTCATTGACACTCTCTTCCAAGGTGATTCTGGAGTGTGAATAAAGCTGACAATATAAAAGATGATCACGACAAGGTCCTACCTTTCTAAATGTTCCACTACTTCTCAGCAGCACATCAGCCTGGTGACCAAGCCTTCAGCCCATGGACCTTCAGGTGACAATGAAGATCTAATCCATAATGGTAGAACTATCTTTAGATCCCTGGGATTTCTTCCTAGGACCTAGTTTGAAGAATGTGTTCTCAGCCTCAGTAAAATTGTAGATTATTATTGATTGCTGTAGGATTCTTTTACAAGGTATGTTATTCTGAAAACTTTACTTATGGTGACAGCATTCATCTATATTTCTCTTCCCTTCTTCTTTTCTTGAGCTCCTCGATGTGGGACATGAATGGGAAAACCATGTTCAACGTTATGGTTTTGACATAGTAAAGATTCTAATTAATATTGGAGAGGTTCTAGGTATGTTGTGTAGATCCAGTATTTGAGTGTGGAGACTGTGAAGCACATTAGCAATGGGCAGATTAACAAGAGAAAAATGCATGGAAGTTTATTAATGCATAAGTCCATAAGAGCACATACAATGTGAACCTTCAAGAGGAACCAGATGAGCAAGGTTAAATGCTTTCATGGGCAGTTGGGACTTGGGGTGGTAGTCGTTTTTCAAAGAGGAATAGGGTAAATGAACAGACTGATAAAACCTGTTATGTCCTGGACAAAATTCCTTGCTGTTGTAGGTGGGTACGATCCCCGGTTGTTGGGAGCCGCGGCAGGTGCTGGCAAAGTCCGCCATCGCTAGGTGGCACTGTCAGCCATAATTCTTCCTAGTAAACAAATAAAGTGCGCATGTGCCATGTAAAGCCCGCCAAAGCGAAGCCCATCCCACGGCGTTTGGCGCGCTACGAGTTTGCGGCCAATCAGAGATGATTACGCCGCTCTAGGGTATATAAGGGCTTTTCCCAGGGCTGGGGGTCGTCTTCTACCACCATTTTGGTTTATGAAAATAAACGTGTTTCTACGGAAGGATTCTGGTGTGTGTGTGTGTGTGTGTGTGTGTGTGTATATGGTTTCGCCGGCGAGACGACTACACGCGCGCGCCCCGCACACCCGGTCTCTTTTTCTGTGGTACAAGCTAAATCTTTCTTGGTTAATAGCATTTCAGAAAGGGCTGGAAGGTGACTGTGTCCTTGTACATCTCATCTTCAGGTCAATAGAGATCATTAAGAAAGCTATCTCTTATACCTGCAACCCTTCTGGGGCTCCTATCTGAAGTCCAAAGCAGCTTAAATTGGCATATTGTTTTTTGAGCCCTAACAGGTACATTCTGGAACTCCCCTGAGGGATATTTATAGTTGAGCCCGTTGAAGAAAGTATAATTATAACCCAAATCTTCTCCCAACTCAGAAATCCTCCCTGTAAAGATGATAGAGATAAATAATACTTTTGGTGTTTGAGTAAGCATTAGGCAGAATGTGGCACCTCACAGACAGAATGCTCGAAGAAGAGAGAAATGTTGCCTCATTATACACCCAGGCAAATGAAACCTATACACGTTTCCAAGTGCAAAAACTAGTACTTAAGTAAGATGGCTTAACACCTTCATTTGTCAATTCATCCTGAATTTGTCTGATAGTTGAAATGGCATCTGCATTGGCTGTTTGTGGTTTCATTGGAGGAAAATCAAACTTTCCTGACTCTCTGGTAGGAGGTGGTTTTGTATCCTGGAGCAGAATATCCAAGATTAGCCTGTGAACCTGGGAGAGAAGAGGGCTCTCTTTGCTCATGCTGACAGAGGTAGCCCAATCCAACCCACAAAAAGATCCATGCCAAAGAGATGACAGAGTGCAAATAGCCACATGGTCTGTGAGGTGCACTCTCTAAGGAAATGGGAAAAAGGTCTGTCTGTCCCTCACTTCTCAAGGAGGAGAACAAGCTTCTTCTTTTTGATTTATGTCTGTCTCTCAGCAGAACACTGAGGCCAGGACACCACAGATGCCTCAGCTTACAGACACTGAGTCCCTGAGGTGTCAGTATGGCTTGTCTGGAACTGATCCTGTTGGCAGTGTTCCTTCTTCTGATGATGTCGAGAAACCACTCGAGGAGGACATTTGGGATGGAGATGTCTGTATTCGCAGTCAAAGCATCCACTGCTGCCCAGCATTGGGTGGAAAATTTCTGAGGGATAGATTGTGGGGCACTGAGCAAAGGAGGCAAGCAGCCCCAAAGCTGGGCTATTCAGGATCCCTACTCCCAAGGCTAAGTGCTAAGATGTGGTAACCTAGTTGTAAGTCCTCTGCATACCTCTGCTTACTAACCCAACTTCCTCCCTCCGAGTCTTCAGATATAAGGAATACCTCTAGTCTTCCAGTGATGATCAAGAAAGTTCAGTCAGGAGGTCATCTAGGTAGTAGAGTGGAGTCCAGCATCCAGCTCAGATATATGTAAGGATGAGTTCCTGCAGCTGTGTTCAAGACCAGACATTTTGACTACCTGACAAGGTCAGCAACCATATCTGTCTCCTGTAACACAGGGAGAGGACATTGACTACTATTGCTGTTTCTGTTTTCTAAAATTACAGCCAGCATACATGACAAGGATAGGGCTCCTGATCTCAGCTGTCCATGGAAGGAAGCAAGAATTTTCTTACCCAGGGAACTGAGGTGAAGCTCATCTAGAATTTGTCTATGTGACTGTCAGTGTGCTACTCTGGAGATAATTCTGTTCTCAGTGCCCTCTCTGGTGCACTCCACAGGCGGAGAAGGTGGGAAGAAGCCCTTCAGAGCTGACAATGCTTAAATGTGCTCCAGAAGGCAGTGGAGACATAGGCACCTAATCCCTCCTTACCCTGATCACTTCCTGAACAATGGAGTGACGGAGGCAACACCAGTGCACTGAGCACTGAACAGGCTGTATTTTAGAAACCTGAGTGTACAAAACACAACTCTGCCCCCACCCAGGGCCTGCTCACTAACACCAGGAACCTCCAGAATCCACCTGATCATCCAGCTAATTGTCTAATGACAAGCTTGAAGCATTCTTCCCAGAAAGTAGGCTGAGATTTTTATTATTACCAAACAGATATTGCAGTATTGCAGTGATTTTTACAACTGAGAAATGTGTTTGAGAGTTCATATGTTCGAAAAAGACATGACAGATGAGAGAGCTGTTTCCCTTACATTGTCAATCCACGGCAGAATGAGATGTCATAATTAGGAATACTTACAGATGAAACAGATGAACAGTTTCAAAAGAGAGTGACTTAAGTGGAACTCAAATGCATCTCTATAATTTCTGACCATTGTGAGAAGCATCTGAGGAAGGACATATGGCTCTCGTGACCTGGTGTAAAGATTTGGTTATTAGAAGCTTGAGCTGGGGAGTGTGTGGAGCAGATGAGCAGCCTGCGAGGGGGCATCACACTTAGACGTGGTGTCAGTTCATGATGGGATCTTGTGGTGAAATAACAAAGAACTGATCTCAAATGAGCCTTGCTGTTGAGATGTACAGGACACATGAGCTGGGAAGAGGGACTCCTTGCCATTTCATTGGTATGTTTATTCTAAGACAGCCTGTGAGCCCAGCTTTCATGAATGAGTGTAAACAAAAGTCAACAGAAATGCTATAGGCTTTTGTTAAACTAATATTAAGACCCCATTAACTGAGAGAGAAATGGACACTCCAAGGGCACACATTCTGATACTGGGCATGCCAATGGAGCTGCAGTTAGAGTCCCAGGTCTGGGTTCCTGATGCAAATGGGAAGAGAGAAAGAGATCAGCATACATCAGGACCACAAACAAGTAGAAACCACAGCAGGGAAGGAAATTTGAAGTCAGCGATGATGCTGAAGACAAGTGTGGTAGTTGGAGTCACCTGTTAGCTTGATCACTCAGTGCCCAAGTAGATGACCAAACACCAGACAGAATGGAGACAGTGAAGGACTTTAAAGCAAACCTGGCACATCGGTTTGTAGGTATTGAGCAGAGCAAGTGGTTCAGCCTAATGGGTCTTAATGGGAGTGGGTTGTGCTCAGTACTTTGAAGGCCTAAAGAAAACATCAGGCCATTGTCCCACCATGAGGCAATTCTGCAGCTGGTGCTCTTGGCTGAGGAGTTGGCTTTCCTGGGTTTCTGTGCTATCCAACCTGTAGACTTTGAACTTGACAACTCCCAGGATTCCAGGAGCAGATTTCTGGATGACTCCTCTTCCTGTGGCTGTGGGTCTGTACATGTGCCCCCAGTTTTGTTAACTCTGCGGAGCCACCCCAATGCACTAGGAAAACAAAAGAGATGGGCAATGTGCTGAACACTGACCAGTGGCTTGTGGAGAAAGACAAGCAGGCTTCCTTTGAGCAATTATTAAAAGGAGCCAACCTTGGAACCTGGATAGAAGTAATAAGACAATATCAATGTTAAATATTGATTCAATGATATAAAAATATTTAAGTAAACATTGACACATGATAAAAGAAAGTTCAAACCTATGTCTGTTCATACAGTTTAGAGATCACTAACAGTCCTAGATTTACTTCAGTATGTCCACTGGGAGTCCGAATCATAGGAAATTCCAGAAGCTTCTGATCCAACAATCTGTGTTTCTGGTAAAACATATCATGAAGGACTGAGAAAAAATAATTTATTCTGTGGAGGACTAGGTGATAATCTTAATTCAGAGAACACTATTGTGTGTTTAAACTGGAAAAAAAAAACCTGACAGCCAGATACAAGCAAAACCATGGAAATAAAGATTTTTTTTTAAAGTACCACTCATTTCAAGATGTGGCTAGAAAACTGCAGAGAGCAGCATGTCAAAACTATCCACTGGAAGGATCAGGGTGGCGATGAGATGGTCCGCCCAACCAGAGAGCAGATACTACTTCATAGACCACACGGAACACAGCTAATATCCTCAGAAAAACTGGGGCTGTCTTTCAGCATTCATAGTATCATTATTAAACAAGTTTAAAAATGGACTCAGAAGGAAGATCAATGGTGATTATATTAGGAGTTTAAAGATAATGTACAGCTTAGGTAGAATTCCCATGGCTGCCTGGAGGAGAGGTGGAGAAAAGATCACGCATGCCTTTAAGTGAGGAATGGGCAGGTTATGGAAGGAAAAGGCTCTCCCAAGAGTGAAAGTGGAATAGCAAGCTGAAAAAAGTCTCTGAAAGGCAGCCAATAATGGTGTGTGGTTCTCTGTGCTGGTGTGTGGTCCTCTGTAAAGGTGTATGGTCCTTTATAATGGTGTATGGTCCTCTGTAATGGTGTGTGGTCCTCTATAAGGGTGTATGGTCCTTTATAATGGTGTATGGTCCTCTGTACTGGTGTGTGGTCCTCTGTAAAGGTGCATGGTCCTTTATAATGGTGTATGGTCCTCTGTAATGATGCATGGTCCTCTGTAATGGTTCATGGTCCTCTGTGTCCCCTCGATCTTGTTTGCATTTCAAGGGCTTTGTTCATGATATGTCTTGGCATATTTTGTTTCTCCTATGAGGCCAGGGTGAGAAATCACTTCCAGTCTTCCTGTTCAAATTGGCTTCTTGCACATGGCAATCTTGATTCAACGTTTTAAATTCCTATTCTTGTATCACACTATTAAGAATTTTGTGAGAAGTCTTCTTAATCAATCCAACATGTGCCAAGGGAACTAGACAACTGCTGCCTATGGGGATTCCACTGTAGGGTTTCCTATGAACACTAGCACAGAAGGAATGGCTCTCTGGTCCAAGGTTTTTAATGTGTAGATGAAAATATCAGTGGTCACACAGAAATTAATTTAAAAACCAGAGATAATGGTACATGCTCATGATCCCAGAAGATGGATCAGAGGCAGAAGTAAGAGAGAATCCTCAGAATACAAATGCTTCTTAGAGACAGGAGAGAGTTGAGATCATCTAGGAAAACGCTGGTGGAGAAAAGAAGTGGCGAGCCAGAAGCCAGGAAAAGAAGACCTTAGCTGTGTGAGGTGCTATAGAGGGAATGGGCCACTTAGCTGCTGGGGTTCCAGATCAGACAGGACCTAACCGAGACAGCCTCTGCCTGCTATTGCTTAGAGACATCATGTCTCATGGAGCCTTCAGAATGAGAATTGCACATAGATCTCTCTGCTTCTTGCTATTGTAAGGAAAAATGTACATTTCTTACCATGGCCTTGCCCAGCTGATGTACAGGCCTGTCTTCCCACGCCAAGTCCCTCAGGAATCCCTGGAACCCACCAGTCTGTTCAGCCTCAACTAATTCTGTACCTGCTATTCCTTCCACAGGGTGTTCTTTCTTTCTGGGATGTTTGTCCTTACATATTTTCATGCTCAAATTATTGTTCTAACCCCTCCTCAGCCACGTGCTAACTGTGTGGTTTTCCTGAAATTATAAGCTCTATCAGTTCAGTTGATTAGTTCATGTTTGTCCATGACTCTAATGGAGCATCCATAGATAGAGGTCTTATATTTTTCTGTTCACATTTTATATGTCCATGTCTGCCTATAGGCACTTGGCCTAATCTTACATAAAATGAACAAATGTTGAATGGTGGTTGAATGTGTGTGTGTGTGTGTGTGTGTGTGTGTATACATGTCTCTCTCTATACATATATTTTATATATATATTTCTATTTCAATCAAAAGCTTATGGATGCTCCACCCTACCCCAGCATAGAATTGAAAGCTGTTTAAAGATAAGACAAATTGATAATGCAGGTATACAGAGATCATCAAGGACATCTTGAGCTCAGTGTCACCCTGTTAACAAAATGATGCCCATGATATAATCCTTGGCTCTCAGTGGGGTGATATAATGTGCATATCCAAGAATGGAGGTGGTGAGAACTGCCTTCTGCATGCACAGTGTGCTGAGGGTGAGACGTGTGCATGCGTGTGCATGTACGTGTGAGTGTGTGATGTCACATCACCATCACCCATTCGGTGTTGGTCCTGATGTACTTTTACAACACTTTTAAAATGATTTTCCTGTCATGTCTCTTCCTCTTCAGGACATCAAGTGCTGAGAGAACCACTAAGCACTTAAAACAGTGAATGCTAAATTCTGTGGCTAAAACCTGTACAAATCCATCACCATTTATCTGAAAGCATGGGGCAAAATTACGTGATTCAGAACTTCGTGTGGTTTCAGAAACGTGATGCTTTTACTGTGTGTTGTGTAACACCTCCAGGTGGTTTCTGAAGCACCACTCCATTGACATAATTGTTCTGTGTCAAGAGAATGAGAGCTGCCTTAGCCGGACCAGACACAACTATCCATGGGTTTTAGGACTGTCCTGACAGTCTCACAGTCAAAAGTATTCAGGACACACCGTTTGATTCCCAAATGAGTCTCCAGATGCTGTTCGGACTTTGCAGTGCTGGCCTACCTGTGCTATCACCCTGGCTCTCTGGGAGCTGACATCCGCTGTAAGGAAACTTTATACACACACAGATAAAATGGAGGCCAAGGATCAGGGAGGAAGTGCTTTGGGGTCAGCACTGGAGAGATCAGTGAACCTCGGGATGGGGCAGGGAGCCAGCCTCCTGAGACAGGTGCTTCAGGAGATGCACTTTAGTTGAAGGGCCCCTCTGCAGAGAGCTTGGATCCTCCCTGCCTTCATCCAAATTCCCTTCCCTATTACATTTCAGCTGCCAAAATAGCTCTTTGAATTTGGTGCTTAGAAGGATTTAGAGATGCTAAAAATTGCAGCTTTTCCTACAGAGCTATTTGTAAGAGGAAAGCAATGGGGGCCGAGAAGTGGGTTGTTGAGAATAATAGGCCGAGGTTGAAAGGGGAAGAGAATGAGGATCAGAATCAGGGTGATCGTCTGCATATTGAAATTTCTCAAACCCAAGTTTCCCTAAAGAGTTTAATTTTCCTTAAGGGAAGGAGAACTAAACTTTTCAGATTTCATCCACACATAGATATACATTCTGCAGTGGGGGGTGGGGGGTAGCCTGAGCTACAGGAGCCTTCCAGCCAGGTGGTCTCTATGAGGTCCCATTAGACTAACTAGCCCTTCTCAGAAGCTTTGTCTGAAGAACAGGAGGGACCTCAATATCCTGTGACAAGGAGAGTTGTTCAGACTGAATTTGAGACACCACTGTGTCTCTGAAAACCCTGCAGTCAAACTCACCTGGTGAGTAAGGTTGGAGCCTCTCCTCCTTAGGATGCTGCCCTCGAAGGTATTTGTATGAACGTGGAACGGTGCTTGTGAGTCAGCAACCATCCTACCTTCAAATAACCGGCTGCGGTTAGGCGCTGTGGCTCCTCCCACTCTCACCATATCCACTATTTGATTTCAACTAGAAACCTGGAATTACTGTTTTGTCACAAGTCTGTAGTGTGTATAAAACAGCCTTAAAATCAGAAACCATCCCAGCAAAAGGCTATTTTCTATTGTTTCTCCTAGATGGTAAAAATACTTTTACTGGCCATCATACCCTACTGTCTGTGTTCACTAGTCTTAGAGCTGCAGTTTAGTGTGAGTATGTGTGTGTGTGTGTTTGTGTGCACACGCACATGCTGGCATGTATATGCACCTGGATATATGTGTGTGCCAATGAATGAGGAGGCCAGAGGTCAACATCATCTCATTCCTTAACAGCTGTCCACCTTGTCTTCTGAGGCAGGCTGAGAGCTCAGTGTCAGTTTAAATTGGCTACCTGTGTATACATGTACCCTCACGCTCCAACACAGGGATTACAAGCTCACATAGCCTTTCACATGAGTTCTAAAGATCAAGCTAGTGTTTTCATGATTGCACAGCTAGTATGTGAGCAACCTAGCCTTTCCCCCAGCCCCAGGATCAATAGTTTTGATCAGCACCAAATCTCTCTTTCACCTACAGATGCTCAATATTCGAAGCAACCAGGCTCAACCTCTCTTAGCGCCACTTTGTATGGTGCAAGATTACTGAATCCAAACTTCAGGGACATTGCCGCAGCTTGCTGTTTTAGATCTGAGAAACACTGTAAACCTCTGTGTGACTGGGGTTGCGCCAAGCCTCCTGAACCTCGATAAATGTTCTGTATTATCTCCATCTGAGGAATGACAGAGGAACTGAAGTGCTCACTCAGTCCTGGAGGATTCTTGTTTGCAATTAACTCCAGTTTTTACATGCCAGAGTTTCATGCCAGAAATGTGAGCTTTTTAAAAATGCACATCCGGATGCTAGGTGCTTCTCTTACTGTCTGAAGAAATAAAGAGAAACACACTTTGTCTAAGTCTATATCTTCCTCCCTCCCTCCCTCCCTCCCTCCCTCCCTCCCTCCCTCCCTCCCTCCTTCCCTTCCTCCCTCCTTCCCTCTCTCTCCTCTTGTTCTTCCTCCTCCTCTTCTTCTTCCTCCTCCTCCTCCTCCTCCTCCTCCTCCTCCTCCTCCTCCTCCTCTTGCCTCAAACTGACAGAGATCTGCCGGCCCCTGAGATTAAAGACATACCACCACATAAGTCTATTCTTGACCCAGGGGCTTTCCACACCCTTCACCAGCAACCTGATGTTTCTTAGAATTCTTTCTTTGGAGGAATTCTTTCTCCTGACCACACAGTGTTTTTAAAACATAATCATTTTCTGTCCTCTACAGAGCATGATTGATTGTGTAACTTCATTAGTCTTAATATATTTACAGAGCTACACTAATCATTACCGTCTAGTTTTGTACTACTTCGCCTTAAAAAGAAACTTCCTTCCATGTCCTAGGCTTATCTTGAGTGTATGTCTTCCTGGGGAAAGTCACTCATTCCTGCTCTCTGAGGATAGACACCTAGGTACAGCAGGACTGACAGCTTCTGTTCCTCTCTTATCAGGGTCAACAGTGAGCTCTAAAGGAGCCCCTCTGGTGTAGCACTGTCAAGTATACTTGTCTACACTGTGGATGCCTCTCCCACACTCATCAATAATTGAGTCTTAACCCTAGCTTTTATACACGATTTAAAATTTCATGTTATTGTCTAGCCAAAATCACTACCGTTTTCTTTTAGCCTTAATTAACGATGTGATTTGCTATTCGGGAGTGGAGGCTTTTCTGTCTTACAGGTGCATCTCTTAGAAGGAACAAATTTAGTCTTATAAACTGGCTGGAAAAAAAATGTGTCAAAGGGAACGTACTAAAATTAGACTAAAACTTGGAGACAAGCCTCTATAATTTCAGTTTTATAGAGTGTGGAAATGCACTGCCTTCTCTGTAAAAGGTAATAGGCAAGTTTTATTCCAAAAACATACCGGGAGTCACTGGTCTAGAAGAGATACACAAAGTTGAGTTTCTGGCCCATTTTCTGGCATCCTGAGGGATGACTAAGAACACAGTGACTGGAAATGACCTCCTACTTCATTCCTGGTGCCAAGCCCATCCCTCGGTGTTCTTAAAGTCACATAGCACCTCTCCCTCTCCATGGAGCTAATGGCTATCTCACATTCCACTCACTTTGAAAGGATCAACCCTGCAGGCCAGGTTTTGTGGGTTTCTTTCTTCACATAAGAACTTGAGATTAGTGGGAACTGGGAGGCTCGGAATTAGAATGGATGAAGACAAATCTTCTAGAAGGTTCTGAGGAGGATCGGGTTATATGTAAGGAAAGATACGTTAGAGTCAGTGTTGGACACTGGTGCAGGGGACAGGGTTACTGGGTGGGGAGTGAGGTGGAAGATGTAGGAACTGTTCTCTGCCTGCTTCGAGCTGCTCATTCCCATGGGCCCCAAGGGTCTGATGGGATTCTGAGGCTTCTCTATGAATTTTTACAGATAGTAAAGAATTGTAGTCAAAATTTAAGGGCATCTATCTTTAGACTTGCCTCCAAAGATGAATACTTCAGGTGTTAGAGATGAAGGTAGTCCCATGTGTGTGAGATAGGTGTTTCATGTGTGAGCCACACTTCACACAGCACATTCTTGTGAAGACTCAGGCAAAGAGCTTGGTGAGGCTAAGGATGTAAGTTACCCCAGTATAGTTCTGCCTTGCTCTCCATTCCCAGGCTAAGGAATCGGTGCTGGGTGGGTGACACTATTCTGGGAGGAAGACCTTGTTGGTAGAAAAAAAAATGTCCTTCTTCCTTTGTCTCACCAGGATTTAAGATGGTTCTGTATGGAATCAAGCATGAAGAAAGAGACATTGACAACCTGAGGGTTTAACCTACAGTGCCACATCTCCCTTTACTGACACTGCTCCCCCAGTCCCTGGTGATCTGCAGAGTTTGAAAATATAGAAGAGTTAGCCAAATCTTATCAGTGACTCAAATTGTCATCTGGTTTTACATAGCTGCCCTATGCATGTAATAACATATTACAAGCCATTCCAGCCATTCCAGCCATTCCAGACCTGTGTGTGTGTACTCGAGACATGGCAGGCCTCCTGTTTCCAAACTGTGCTGTTTTGAAGATTCTTCAGTGGCACCACACTGGACTTCCAGCAGAGCTGTGCAATGCAGGGAAACAGATTATAAACATCTCGAATTACTCAGCTTTATCAACATTAAACTTTTAGTTTCAGCTTTCTTTATAGTTCATTTATAGGATGAGTTATGATGTTTGCCCTCAGTCTGGAAGTGTCATATAAAGATGCAGAGCATAGCTGGTCATGTCAATTGATGAATGTAAACAGAAGTGTGACTGTCCCATAGTGCTTTATGTCTGTAGCTTCTGAGTCAGACACACTTTCTGGAATGAAAACAGAATGGTAAATCTTGGCATCTTCTTGGTCCTTGCCACATGACCCAGTGTACTCTGCTCGCTGTGAAGGCAGACACCAGGGATAGGATGAAATATCATTCTGAACTGCCTGATGGAGATATCTCCATCGCTCCTTCACTCCTGGTTATTGGCTGTGGGAAAGATGTTCTGGTAAGGACCCTTTCCACGGAATCTTCACTGGTCACATTTATCCTTTGGCTATTTCTCTTGAAGCAAAGGGGAAAGGCAAGCTTTAAGAACAGCAATGATGCTACCTGTGAGGCCAGACCAGCCGTGTGGATATCAGTGTGATCCAGGAGTTCTGATAAGATCTGAGTGTCTGCACCCCTCAGTTTCGTGATAAGGAGAGGAAGTAGGGTGTTCTCATGTTCCCAGGACTCCTGACTTATAAAATACGTCTAAACCAACCACATTTGGGGGCTGTGGGGGTAGTTAGAGAGATGGCTGAGCCATTGGAAGCACCTGCTGCTCTTTCTAAGGACCCAGGTTCCTAGTTCCCACATTGAGTGACTCACAACTATTCATAACTCCAGTTCCAGGGGGGATCTGATGCTGTCTTCTGGCCTCTGCAGGCTCAGATACCTACACAAAGTCTCAAGTGTACATATGGGATAAAATTGATTAGCTCTTAAACCACATCCTTAGTGGTGTTTAGCAATGGTTTGGCAACTGAGAAGAATGCTGTGAGGTGAACAGATAGAGGGTATAGGAAGAAGACCCTTGGTTCTCTAAGGGTCAGGTGAGCTGGCCCCAGGTCATGTGTCCACCTAATCCATGGCTGGGCTGGGCTTATAGTGTTAGCAGCCTTTTACACAGTCCCCTGGGACAGTGATGGTACTCACGATAGCAAGTCTGTGGAACTTTAGAGGACCCTTGGTCTAGAGGGATGAAGAAACAGGAGTACCCAATTGCTATTTTGTGTGTATGTGAGTCCACCATAAACTCTGACTCTAAGCTGTATCTAAGAAAACACTGTGTGTAGTGTCAGGTGTCCTGATTTAGCAAATTCTAATCACCTATGGCTGGAGAAGGGGAGTTAGTCAGGGAAACACAAACTCCAGTAGAAAGATTTCATTTACAGAGAGCAAAGTTGCTCTTTCCAGAGCCTGCAGTGTGGTTCTGGTAAGTGATTGGTGGGTCAGAGGAGAAGACAGGGCAATGCTTTTTCCTGGAGGTCAACCTCCCTGCCCACTCCTTCATAAGGCAGGCCCGGTGTATGGACAGATGGGATGACTGGACATACAAACATGAACCATGTCACACTTTCTACAGCCCCAAGGTGAGCTGCTGTTAGGAAAGCATACTTTCAGTTCCACACAGATATGCTTCCATTCACGTTAGCAGGACTTTCTGCTGGCAGGGCTACAGCCCGGACTTACTGGTGCTTGCAACAGCCCACCTTCAAGGCCGATCTGAAAATCTAATTATCAAGAATCAAATTGGATGTGAAATACCTTTTAGGATGCCATGTATTCAGAACAACCCTATTAAAGATCTTTGGGGAAGGGCAAATTTAGCCTCTAATTGTTCTGTTTCATAAGTACATAGGACAGAGTGTAATATGCCCCAAAACCCTTTTAAAAATGATAAAAGCCCAAGCTTTGACTTCACTGATTTCCAGCATTTTCCCCTGAGACTTATGAGTCAGTTATACTATGTCACATCAGATTGGTGGCTAATATATTTGCTTCCAATGGGGTCATATGTTTGTAGAGGTCTGTGTGAAGTAGGCTTTTAGGCTATAAGGACACATGATCATATGAAGACACAGAGCTCTTTAGCCCTGTCTTCAAGCTTTTTTCTGTAGCTGTGATAAAGTACCCTGACAAAGGCAACTTATGGAGAAAGGGTTTGTTTTAGACTGCAGTTCCTGGATTCAGTTCATCACAGCAGGGGGTTCACAGTGTCAGGAACTTAAGAGTTATGAGCAGAGACAATGAATTAGTGTATGTGTACCTATGTTCAGCTCACTCCCTTGGTTTTTTTTGTTTGTTTGTTTTTGTCGTTTTGTTTATAGACTTCAGGACCCAAACTTAGAGCATGGTACCTCTCAGTGTCTTCTGTCTACATCAATCAACACAATCAAGACAGTCCCCCAAAGACACGCCCACAGGCCAACCTGATAGACAATTCTTCACTGAGAATCACTTTCTGGGTATTCTGCTTTGTGTCAAGTTGACAATTAAAACCAACCTTCATAGACCCTGTCCAGAAAGCAGTACCTACAGCTGATTGAAAAGAACACTGATAACTGGTACTGACAGTGGCGTGAAGCTGAGGTAGTGTGAGCCTAGGGCCATTCTTTACCACAGTGGTGATGACATAGGTATACCTCACCAGAATCAAGAGAGCCAGTGGGGAGAGAGAAGATGTGAGTCTCCATATTTATTGGGGCCCTTTTTCCTATGAGATATACAAGGCCTTCTGTGGTCACTGATAATTAGCTTTTCTTAAGAGAGGGGAGAGAGAGCAGCTGTAGGCACTTCCCTGGGTGCTGCAGTTTGGATGTTGAAAGCCACCGAAGTCTATGTATTAAAGACATGGTCCCTTATAAGACTCTGACGAGCCTTAGCTACTGGGGTCCCCCTGAGTGAACCACGTGAAGCTGGAGATCAATGCAAAAGCTAGAGGAGTTTATTTCAGCATGCTAGGGTCATCCTGCATCCAAAAGGAGAGGCAATGACCTCAGGCAGCCTGTTCGGCCAATTTTTATACAGTTTTCAGGGTAGAATAGAGCAACAGCCACTAAGCACATTGTGATTGGTAGAACAGTGTGACTTTTAAACTGACTGGTCCTTAGGTTGGTCCACCCCAAGGAATGTGTCTATGTGCTCTGGGTGTCCCTTGTCTGCAGTTAGTCAATGATTGGCCTCTCCAGTGGTTTTCCTGAGGAATGTAATTCAGCCTCTCCCTTTGGGAAGGGAGGAGTGTCTACATGTATGGCCTCTCTCTTCCAGGGGGTAAAGGGTGCCTACGGGCTCTAAGGACTTCTCTCTTCTGGGAAGGGAGGGGGCCTGGTAGAATTTTCCAAAGGCTCTAAGCTGACCTTTTCACCCTCTCATGGTGCTGTTGCAAGTTAGTAGAACCTTAAAGAAGTGGGGCTACACAGGTCTGCAGCTCAATGTCACAGACATGCTAAATAAGTTACCTCATTGATTAAAAAGAAAGGGCCGAGGCTGAGAAAGCTCCAATCGTGTGTGTGTGTGTGTGTGTGTGTGTGTGTGTGTGTGTGCACGCACGCGCACATGAGCCTGAAGAATAAGGGGGACATTATATCTTGACAATTTCTCAGACCTGCATTCTGGAGAGCAGAGATTTGAGCATATGATTTGTGTCAGCCAACAGTATTTTTCCCAGGAGAGCGTGATGTGGGGCATAGGAAATGCTTGTGGCTCCTCAGGCCTCTTTGTCACTGTTCCAGAGCAGTGTGTAGCCCAGATAGAGGACACCCTGGAGCCAGTGAGGATGATGCACAGCAGGGGCCCTGATGACACATGGCAGATAATGAACAGGAAGAAAGAGCAAACCTATACTCCCATGAGCCTCCAGAACGCTGGGGCTGATTGTAAATAAACACAGCACAACCCAGCCCACAGCACTTGGCAACAGCCTTCATCAGCAGAACCCTCCGGAGATCCTTAGATATTGAAATTTTTACATTGTCCTCTTGTCCTAGGAAAGGGTTAAATGCTACTTTTAAAAGTACACCTGACTCAATGGAACTCAAGATGCATATATTACATAACTTATACTAAGTGGCTAGCATCTGAGCCAGCCAGTGTGTGTGTAGCTTCCTGGGGCTAGTCTTGGCACCGTTATGAAGCAAGAGCAGGTTGCTCAGGGCTGAAGTAAACCAATTGTTTCCATCTCCCAGGAGCTTAGCACATAACAACCAGGAGCAGAGTGAGGATTAAAGTATTCTGGTTTATTAGCAGCTGACCAGGACACAATGGCCCCTGAAATACAATGGTGCTTCAGGACCATCTGAGGTATGCAAGTCACTAGAATATTCTGCCTCTCCCTGTTCCTTCTGTATTCATCCACGCCCAAGTAAAGTCTTAATTCTAGGACTTCCATCCTGTCTGCAAGGGGTGGAGACAGAGACTCTGGGGAGTCTGCTCTAGCCAAGCTCCTACAACTAGATGCAGCACATCCCCACCCAGCTGCCTATCATTGGCTTAATATTATTTCTTCATTTCTAAGATGGAAATTATTTTTTCGTATGTTTCATGTGTGTAAGTGTGTGTATGTGTGTATGCATGTTTGCATGGGTGGTAGTACATGAGTGCATGGCTATCCATGCCTCTGCCTCCCAAGTGCTGGGATTAAAGGCATGCACCACCACCGCCCAGCCATGCACATGCTTTTAACATAAAAATTATTTATACATTTTTCTATCTGCAATATCATGAAGCATCTAATAAAGAATGGTATGTGTGTGTGTTTTAAGCAGAAACTACTCCCTGTGAGTGGTCCATAGAGTAAGCAGTCCTTGCACAATTGTGGGTCCTCAGATTTAAAGAAGTCTTAGAAAAGGGCTCTGAATTTCAATGACAAGATCATCCTGCCTCTGCCTAGAAATGAGGCAGTGAGTTTCAAGGGCCTCACAGGCCACCAACACTCCTCAATGTATCTGTCTGATGTCCAGTCTTTGTAGAGTAACAAAGAACCGGAAATTAAAGGCAGAGAAAGTTCCAGAAGAGCAATACAGAGTTCTGTAGTCCTCACAGAAAGTTCCAGAAGAACAGTCCAGAGCTCTGCAGTCCTCACATTAGTGTTTGTTACAGTGACAAGTCTATGAGGTGAACAAGAATGGCAAAGGCTTTCCAGAGGCTCACAGGTTTGGGGGTGCTGTTTAGGGGCTTGTTGTTACACATTCTGCCCTGAGTGGTTTTTGTTCATGTGACACAGGCTAAGTTATTTGGAAAGAGGAAACTTCAACTGAGAAAATGCTCCAACCAGATTGGCCTGTGGGCAAGCCCATGGGGCATTTTCTTGATAGATTGATACGGAAAGGCTCAGCTCTTTGTGGGTAGAACCTGGGCTAGTAGTCCTGAGTTCTATAAGAAAGCAGGCTGAACCAGCTAGGAAGCAGCACTCCTCCATGGCCTCTGCATCAGATCCTGCCTCCAGGTTCCTGCCTGTTTGAGTTCCTGTTCTGACTTCCTCAGTGATGGAATATGACCTGTAAGTTGTGAGGGGAAGTAAATTCTTTCCTCCCCAATTTGACTTTGATCACGATGTTTTGTCATAGTAATAGCAACTCCAACTAAAAAGTGGTTATCGGCATGTTTATAACTCTTGATGAGAATTTCCGTTATATTTCTTTAATGTCATGCTTATGTGCATACTTGTGGAAGTCAGAGTATGGCTTGCTGCTATGACGCCTCTCTGTCTGCCAGGAGGGATCCTGGGGATTGAGCTCAAGGCCATCAGGCTTGGCATCAAGTTCCTTTACCTGATAAACTATGTCCCCAGCATTTCACTTGCTAAACAACCTTAGGCAGATCAACTTATGTCAGCTGATAATCTGTACCCTACTTCCTTCTATGTAACATGGAGTGACAGCAGTTTGCATTATTCATAAAGTTAAAGTGAGTGAAACATAGGTGGTGGGGACCACAGTTGGGTGCTTATTAAATTTCTGTCTAGCCATCCCTCCAGGTAGTCAACGTCCTCTCTTCTGTTCACCTTCTGCCATTCACAGAATATTCCTACCTCTGCAGAACACAGGTGGGGCGCATACAGTGATTTCAGGTCCCAGAAATATGTCAGAGATATGTCGGAATAGAGCAATCATTCATTGTCTGTTTGTGTCATCCTGGGTCCCCAGGTGGCGTGGTGCTTGTGAGCCTGGCCATGGGCAGAGATAGAACAGTACAGAGAGTATATGTGTTCTGTGCTGGCAAGATGAGAGCCAAGGCCCACTGAGGAGCAAATGCATCAGATATGACAGGCAGTGGCTGTCAACATGAAAGTAGCACTCCAAAAACCACATGTACTCTGCTGACATTTTCCCCTGTTCAGCTGTGCTGGGAGAGGCTGTGAGTTCTCCAGGGCCAGGCCCAGTGCCCACCAACTGATCCCAAGAGTGGATGGGGGTGACTGTAGGACAGTGCTGAGGATGGAGAGAAGTGAATAGGGAGCTTTGAGGGTCCCTGGATCCACCAGGACATTGGTTCAAGGTCAAGTGAGTGAAGTCCTCGGTTCTGATCTGGGACATCGGATAAGGGTGGGACATTGGATTCTGCCTCCGGAGATCTCATTTTTCTGAGCTTCTAGTCCAGCAAACTCGGATGCCAAAAGATGTAAGCGTATACACATGGTGCGGGTGCCTGGTAGGTACCAACTGTGGCACAATGAAGATGCATTATGACATGGTGTCAGGGCAGCTCAGAGCTGCAGCCACTACTTGTTAGGGACAGGATCTTTCCCCTATGCCAGAGTGCCTTACTACCATGGATGTCTCTCAGGGATCTACTCATTCCACAGAGATTTATAGCACACCCTGAAGTACTAACCTCCCATCCACAGTTCTTGACACTGGCAGGCCTAATTCACAGCACCTAGGCCCTTATGTAATCCATGTCACCTGTCACTGATCCTGATCACTAAAGGGTCCGGGTACATATGTAAATCACTGCAGAAGAGGAGTTGCCTTGTGTGCCTGGGAAATTCTACTGCAATTCACTTGCAGCCACATTTCTGTCTCACCGGCAAAGAAAACGGGAGGGAAGCAATTCTGGCACCATAAGCTCTGTAGGAGAGAATAGAATGAAATCGGGGGGTGGGGGAAGGGATGGAAAAGGATGGGGAAGATTCATTAGCTGTGGTGTGTGTGTGTGTGTGTGTGTGTGTGTTTGTACTTGTATGTCTCTGGGCTGGGGGCAGTGCTTCAAGGGCCTGGTCAATACATGGTACCTGTTACTGCATCATCTAGTGGACAAGAAAAAGTACTTGTGGTCCTCTTTCATGAGGAGTTACGCTTTTGTGAGATCTTCTCCCTCATTATGTCATCACCACAGAGCCTCACCTCTTAGAGCCATCATCATGGGAATCATGGGAATCAGGACCCAACATAGATTTCTTATAGGGAGATACAAGCATTCAGCCCATTGGCAGACTCTACATCTGGTTGGTGCTTGTTGTTTGCTGCTGCTGCTGTTGCTGTTGTTGTTTTGTCACTGCCAAGGTTGATTTCCAGGGCTGTGTGTGCTCAGAGGGTGCTCTCTGACTTAGACACGCTATCAGCTCCAGCCTTACTGTCTGATCACAGTACTTTCACCCAGGCCTTCCCTATCTCATTGCAACACACCTAATCTGGAATGTTTAATGGAAAGGTACGATATCCCAGTGTGCTGGCATCCACATAGGAGGAGCCAGGGCAGGAGGACAATTGCAGAAAGGGCAGTACCCGGGCAGAAGGAGCCTAGGAACTGTTGACAGGAAGCAAGTAACTTTGCCATGCTGTTGGGCTGTGTCATTAGGAAAGTGGCTACTTTAGATAGCTTGGGGCAAAGAAATGAGGCAAGGTTACTAAGAATTGGGAGGATGGGGATGCTAGGTTGGGAATATGTGGCAGGTGGTGGCTGGAGGGATATTCCCTACCCAACAAGGGATATCTAAAATATGACAGGACCAGGGAGGTGACCTGCAGGTATGCAAATGGGATACCAGGTCTTGAGGAAAATGGGAAGAGAGAGAGGTCAGAGGCAACATAAAGGCTTGAACAGCTAAAAGACTGAGCCTGTATTTTCTTGAAATTCATGAAACTGCAGTTCATAGAGTAGATTAGAGGTTAAGAAGTGATTGAAGAAGACAACACCAACTTCTGCTCTACACACACACACACACACACACACACACGTGCACACGTGCATGCATGCATATATACCCACACACCCACACAGAGAAGGGGTAGAAAAGGAAGAAGAAGAGGAGGAAGAAGAGGAAGAGGAATAGGAAAGAAGAAGGAGGAAGAAGAGGAGGAGAAGGAGGAGGAGGAGAAAAAGAGGGGGAAGAGGAGAAAGAGGAGGAGGGAGAAGAGGAGGAAGGGGGAGGGGGGAAGAGCACATATTAAGAACGGAAGATTTTTCCTTGGCTCACAGTTGGAGGGCACAGTCCATAGAAATAGGGCAGCCATGGCAGCAGGGGTGTGAAGGAGCTGCTCCTGCTGCTTCTGCAGTCAAGAATCCAAGATAGATGGTGCCAGCTTGCTTTCTCTTCTTTGTTTCCTGTGGGGGCCTGGCCATGGAATGTTGCCATTCGTAGTTGGCATGTATCTTTCTACATCAATTAACCCAGTTTAGGCTCTATTTCCTTGGGGATTAACTACATAACTATAGCATTAGGGGGTCCCCTTCTGATATGCTCACCTTCTTGGTAATGCCTGTAGACCTGGGATATGGTCCAGGAATATGTGTTCTGGACTGCTGTGATCATGCAGAGAATGAGGGTCTATCGATTGTGTCAACTGGTGCAACACTGCCTTGGGAAATGTTAAGCCTACATGAACAACACTAAATGTGCTTTGCCCACATGGCTCATCTCAGAACAATGAGACTAATTTTCTTTTATAGTTCTGAGAACAATTCTCCAGAAGAAATTCCAAAAATATTTTGAACAGTGACTGCTCTCCAGATTGGCTGTTTGCCACCCCAAGGTGACTCCAGCACAGGGGATTCTGTTCCTTGGCAATTAGATGCCCTGGGTGGCCTTCACAGTAAAATCTTGTAACATTGGAATAGTATTATGTTCACACTGCTTGTCTGCTGAATAAAAACACCAGCTAATTACTGGTAAGTCTGAGTCTATTAGTACCAGGGATGAGTCAAGCTAGAGCTGCAAGCACAAGACACCACTCCTCTTTAAGAAGGATGCACCTGAGTGCTTGCTTTCACAAGAAAGACACAGTGCTTCCTCACTGAAAGCCTCTGGCAGTCTTATTTTGTTGGTTCATGAGACAAATTTTGCCATCATTTCAGGCTTTTGCTAATAAATTTAACTCTACTCTATTGAGGTAAAATGCCAAAGAAAAATATTAATTGTAGAAAAAACTAAAATAGTTTATGGATATTAAAAAAAACTTTTCAAATTCATTATTCTGTTTACCTCTCTTGAGAATCTTGTAGGATGTCACGCTCACATCAGACTCTCTTCATAGATGTGTTTCATTGTGCCTTTAGTCCACAGGTTCTTTATAAAAATGTTGGTTTTTTTTTTTCCTTGGACAGCAACTGAATTCTAATATGCTGGTTTTGACTCCTCTTGGGGCTTGCAGGATCTTAAAGGTGTCCATAATGGATGCGGAGAACCAGAGTGCCTATCCAGTGGTTTGTAGCTGTTCGCGACTTCATTTGCATAGTGCCAACAGTTGATCATAGTCAACCAGAGATGCGGTCTCTGCGTGCCAGTTAATTTATGGCATTGTTGAGAAGTGGCGCCCTAAACAACTCATCAGGAAACCACTCCCCCTCGTTTGTTCTCTCACCAGACCTGGAAAAGCGCTGTTGATCTTTTAGAAACGACAAAGATGGAGCTGTAAAAGGCGAGGATGGAGCTGCTTTACGATGTTATTGTGACATTGGCATTTGATTTATCATAGAGCATGGAAAGAAGGGTCTTCTGATGCATAAGCCTTTCCTTTACAACAGAACATAACAAAATCCCCAAAGCTGAAGGACGGGAGGCTCTTCTGTTGTCTCCCTTCTCCTTTCCCTCTGTGATTCTCCTCAGTTTCCTGTGAGCAAGAATTTAATATGTATACTTCCAAAATCCCAGTTTGCTTTAGTATCTGAAGAGCCCATAAATATGGCTACTGCAGTCTCCAGTTGTCTAATAAGACTCTGATTCTGACTGGCTGGGACCGAGGACCACCATTGGCCACTCCTCCTCTGACTCCCTAGTATAGTTCAGGTAAACCCTTGTCTATGCTGAAAATGTAATTAAGTTCTCAGTAAGCAGAGGGAGTAACAGACAGGGCATTAATCAGTATCTTTATCGACTCTGAATGCTCTGCTATCTTAAATAAATTAATTTCTTCTGATGATTCACCAAGTACCTGGCCATGCACCAGCTGCTCTGTGGCACGCTGACAATCCAAGAAGAAATAGAATGGAGTCTTTCAAGGTTATGCTGAGTTATTTCTCCTTCCACCCCATTCTTACCTTTGGTCAACGTATTCTTCATGTCCTGTGCTTTTCTTGTTCCCCCTCCGTCTCATGTCCCCAGTGTACAGCACTAGGCAGGACACACTGCCTGGCAAGTTGCAACAAGCTTTCAGAGTAAACCTTTAGGATAAGGAGCCCAGGCAGCCAGGCAGGCAGTAGCAACAGACTAATCATTCCCTCTGTTGGTGGGTGATGAGCACCCTCACTTACTCCATGTAGATAGATGACACCCTGGGGCTGAGTTACAGCCACTGATTTCTGAGAGATGGTGACCTGTGGCAGTGTGTGCTGAGCCGGACTGATATGTCTCTGCTCATGACACCCGGCTTGTATTACTGTGCTCTGGTGGCCCTAGAGTAGTCTAGCTGCAACAGGTCAACATTAACATCCTTCAGCATTAATTTGAAATTGGGTTGTAGACTGTGGTTAATGGTGAATACAAAGCCAGAGAGGAGGTGGCTGGAGTCTAGCTTGGGGTCAGTGGAGGATAGGCATGTGACTCTGATGGAAGAAAATTCTCATGTTTTAAACTCTGAGGTCACCTTAGGTACCAAGGAGGAGGGTCTGAAGAGCCCTAGGAGGCTGCAGTTAGCATCTTCCGATAGCGAGAAAGTGTGGTGTAGAAGGCAGAAGCCAGAAATTGCCACACGATGTTAAGTTCATGACATAAAAGCAGCCCCAATTTCTTCTTAATTATGACTAGAACAGGAGCTGCACTAGCCAGTCTGTCTGGGATTCTTTGATTTGTGTTGTGTTTTCTTCTCACTTTGCAACTGCTTTCAACACCCTTTTACTCTGTACTTGTGGGAGAGTTCACCAGGGCAGCGATGCCAGGAGCTAGCCTAGGAGAGGTTCTGGAACTGCCCTTCATGGTGCCCTTTGCATCAGGTGGGGCTGAACCTACTGCCCTGCCCAAGTCCAGTGAATTTTTTTTAAAAAAGTCTCATTCTGCTAAGTGAAAGAGTGACATGGAGTCAGCATGTTTGGTGGTCCCCAGGGAGCATCCTCACTCTTGTGTTAATGAAGAGAGCTCAGTGTGAGGGTGAGGTGGGGGTTTTCCTGTGTGTCCCTCCAGCTTGGAGAAATCTATTTCTCTCTGAAGAAATTCTTTGTCCAATCTTGTGCCCTTCCTGTCAGGGTGGAGTGGAGGGCTTGAGGATGTGCCATCTCTGTTGCACAGGCTCCTGATGCCTTTTCACCCTTTCTCGAATCTCTGGTTTGTCTATGCATTTGTCCCAGGTGAATGGGTAAGCACACGGACCCCAGATATTAGGAATGCCTCACTTTGTCCTGAAGCCCCACCACTGGGTCAGCTGAACCTTGCTGAAAGAGTCGGTGGAATTTATACATGGATGTCATGCAGAACTTATTAGGACAAATATGTCTCTCCAAGGTAAAGACCAAACCTCGAAGTCTTAAAGAGAGCAAAGAAAATGGCATTTCAACTTTCTGAAAACCATGAAGATTCGGTCTATAAGTGACCAGATGCTAGAAAAAGCCTAATGGACGAATTGAGAAAAAGCAGCATGATCCAAAACTGCTAATGTACTTGTGGCATGCCTGCCCACACTCCGGTGTCTGAAGGTATTGATGGTCAGCCCCATGAGACTTCCTGTGTCTCCACTGAGCTGACTTTCTCTCCTGCTACCTCCTCTCGCCCCTCCCCTACCACCAGTGTCCATGCTTCCAGCCCTGTCCCTTAATAAATTAAAAAAAAAACAAACAAAGATTATTGAAATACCTGTTCTTAAGGGCAGTGGGTTCCAAGAGGGTCATCAGAATCACCACAGAGCAGAACATACAGGAAGTTTAATTGAACCTCATCAGTTCTGTCTGTGGTGGTTAGACACACTCAATCTTCCCAATCAAATCCCTTCATTGAAAGCCCTAGGTTGTAGACACAGAAGCACCTTTCACACATCCGTCAATCACAACTCCAACACGTAGATTGTAACTCAGTGGTGTGGTCTTCCACTGTGATGCCATCCCTCCCCCCACTACCACGAAGTGGAGTTTACTTTTCTGAGTTATTGCTTCAATCCTCCATAATCAAAATAAAGGCGCTTTGTGAAAGGCAGAATGAGGGTACTATTCTTACTCTCCAGTTCCTGGGAGAAAGTGCATGGCCACCATCCTCAGAGCCATCAAAATTAGGGCCACTAGTCATCACTATACATAGACACACTCATAATTACCAGATAAATTTGACACAGAGTCCATAAAGTGCAGGGAACTGGGCACTGCAGATGAAATTTCCTCTTTGACAGCTAAGCAGTCTTCTCTTATTCAACAAATGTTTGTAAACAGCCTGCCACAGGCTACAGCTGTGCATGAAACACAAGGCCCAGGGCTCCTTGGAGTTCACAGTCTAGTGATGGAGACAGACATTAGACAGTCACTGAGCTTAATCTGAAACTATCCCTGTGACAGCTGCAGAGGTCAGGGAAGGTCACTGTAACAAGTATGGCAGAGATCCAACTCATGGCCAGCTTTGAGACTCCTCGCCAAAGGGGCTTCTCTGCAAGGCTTCCTTCTTTATCTTGGTTTTTATCTGAGCCTATTAAGTCCTATGCTGGTAAAAAGATGAGTGAGACATGCTTGATATCCTCAGGGGACTCCACACTCCAGCATCAGAGAAGACTAGCTTCTGTGACACCACTGAATGACCTTTACCATAAAAGTAATGTGTTCATGTGTTCTCCCAGAGAGGAGCTGAGTGACAGCCACAGGAGGATTGGCAGAGCCCCGATCTTGTAGAAATGTACAGCCACAGGACAGGGATGCCACTGAGGCAGCCTTATTAGGATGCACAAAAAAACAGTTAGGAAAGAAGGTGAGCTGCATAGCTAGACAGTAAGTGGACTGTTACCACAAATAACACTAACTATGACTTATGGCCTCTATCTCCTGCTGACTTCTAGTCCTGCTTACTGGGAGCAAGCCCTGCGCGGATTCTGTGTTAGAATGCAGGAAGCCACTTAGCAGCTCCATTTAAATACTGCTGGTACTTAGCTCCACCTCCTTCCACCAGGGAGAATGATGGGTACAGGGGTTTCTCCATCAGAACTACCTGTTTAGGCTTTGGTAGGGTTGATACAAACTATGGGGACAAGAATTCAAGACCCTGACAAATTAGACTAGTGCCTTTCAGGAGCAATAGACTAAGCTACAGCTGTGAAGTTTGTACAGCAAAACAGCCTTTCTTAGGAGGCTGTGCCAGGTCAGTTTTCATTTCATTGTTGGAAATATGGTCTCAGAGGTAAAATACTGTACCTCATACTCATGTGCTACTCACACAGGTGGGCCACAGCCTGGCCATCAGTATCAGTCATGCCCCCATTTCCTCTGCAGCCTCCCACATGTCTCTGATGATATACTGGCTAAAACATCATTTATTGGTTTCTTTTCTAATAAAACGCCTGACAAGATCCCCTTATGTAAAGAAGAGTTTATGTGACACTCACAGTTCAGGGTGATTCAGTCCATCATGGCAGTGGGTGTGGAGGCAGGGGTGGAGCATGACTGGTCTCCTGGATCCTGAGTCCTCAGTCTGGAAGCAGAGAGTCATGTATTCTGGGCTGGTACTCAGCCTCCTTCCTCATTTCAATGCAATCCAGGACGCAGCCCATGGAATGTTGCCATCCACATTCAGGGTGGATCATTCCTTCAATTAACACATTCAGGAAACCTAACAGCCATGCCCAGGAGCTATTTCTTTAGTGGTACTAGAACACGTCAAATTGAAATTCAGTATTAATCTTTAAATAAGGTCACGGACTTAGGTGAGTGCTTTGGTAAGGAAATCTATCCCTGGGCCTTTGAGAAGATAGCTTTTGTCACAATAAGCAAGTTGCCAACTTTGGTTCCAGTTGGGGTAGGATTAGTGATCGCCTTTCTTGAAATCCTTGTGGCTTCAACACGAGGCACATGGCCTTGTTCTACAGATTGCTGCAAGTAAATAAATATTTCCCTCAGAACTCTCAGGTATCTGAGAACACCAGACTATCTGCAGATGCTCTTGGCCAGGGTTTCTGTGCCCAGGAGAGTCACTGTGATGCTAAGACCCTGTTCTGCTTTCCAGGACTGACGGCATTGCCTTAAGAACTTTCTAGTCATAGACAGGTGAAGTAAGTGTGGGTAGAATACTAACTGTTAATGTCAGGCTGTGCAGGTTTCCAGCAAGATGCTGGCCCCACAGTAAGGGTTCTGTGATGTTTGGAGAAGCATCTCCTGTGACAAGATTTCCTGAGTGTTAGATCAGTAGATTTACCATGGATGTAGAGCACACTATGGTTCTCTCTGATGTGATAAGGTATGTCATTGTCCACTGGCTACTGCTGGGACCAGGGTACCATATTTCTACCTGCAACCCATGTATATCAGGTGAACAAGCCAAGGGCACTGTAGCCTTTGCTGTAGGCAACAAAAAATTCCTGCTGAGTAGACTTCTAGACAACTTCCCCACCCCCCACCCCCCACCCCCCACACCCTGAAAGAAGCATATTGTCGAGGATGACCTGGTGTTCTCCAGTCAAGTTCAATTTGCACCAGTTCTCCAGACCTTGTATTTTACCTGTGATAGAGGCAAAGGGGATGTGGGGAATCTGACAGGTGATTGTACTTGTACAGTATCACACACACACACACACACACACACACACGCACACGCACACATGCAAATCTTCCTAAGAAGTCTTAGCTACCCTTGGATCCTTCGGGAGCTCTGGAACTTGCAGAAATAGAAGTAGAGAGTGATGGTTGAAAGCACAGAGAGAAGGAAGAGAAACTGAGGCCTCTGAAGGCATGTGCTGAGGATGCAGTGTTAGAAGACAAACCCCAGCCCCATGATTGCTCAAACATCCTGGCCAGGCTCTGGCTCTTTGCAACAGGTACCTGAGAGTATCCTTGGGCACCACAGTGTCCTTGGTTGTCCCTGAACCCGTAAGCTCTGGCTTCTGATCTACTGACTGTATCCCTTGGCAATCCTTTCAGTAGCTGCAGCTCTAGCTTCTGCCTAGTAATTACTTGGGTGAGCCAGGAATTCCACTGTTCCACTCTGCACTGACCTTTACAAATTACTGAGGAGGCTAACTCAAAGGTAGTGCTGGCTGTGTACTAAACCATGGATGCAGCTGAGGCTGGCTTTATTTGGCCTCAGATGTTATCTCTGCTTGTATTACCATCTCTCGACTTTCCCACTGGAGATTATGTAAAAGCCTGAATCTCACTGGCTACATATCACAAGTGGAGTCTTACTGAAGAGGGGCTTACTTGGGGGCCCAAAGGTAATTATTCTATTAGCTAGGCACTCCCTAAATGCCGTGACTGAAGATCTGGAAGCCTGAATGGCCAATGTATGGCACCTGCTGGCAGCTAAAAGGACATGTGGAGGCCAAAAGCTCTTCCAGCATCATATTCTAAAATTGAACATCTGTCAACACACACACACACACACACACACACATATATATATATATATATATATATATATATATATATATATTGCAAGCTAGAGGGGAGGGCTCATTTCTAGCTAGGTGATTTTATATATATATATATATATATTATATATATATATGTATGTGTATACACATACATGCCTATGAATATGTATATATATGTGTATGTATATGTGTGTACACATATATGCCTATATATGCCTATGCAAATGTATATATGTGTGTGTGTGTGTATGTGTGTGTATGTGTGTGTACACTTACATGCCTATGCGCATATATATATATATATATATATATATATATATACATATGTGTGTGTATATACAGTGATCTGTCCAAAGAAGTAGACAGTCACAGAGTCCAGATAATGTATGAGGTATTCAAGAACTATGTCAGGCCCTGAAGCCCTCCCACATGGGTCCCATTCTTAGCGTTCACTCTGCTTTGGTCCTCCCACACTGAAGGTTACGACTAGGCAGCTTCATTAAGATTTCCTAAAGCATACTCTGGTCCCAGGTAGTCTCTTGTTTCCCTCCCTTTTCTGTACGAGGATGGGTCACAGGCATCCCTGGGAAGCTGAACACTGGCTCCATTCAGATCCTGCCATGGTCTCTCTAGGGTGTGAATGAACAAGCCGGAGGAGAGGGTTTTTCTTTTTTTTTTTCATAAATTATTTCCAGAAAAATGTTCCTGCCAGCTTCAGTGTTTATAGAGAACAATTTTGCTTCCCTGTAAGCTAGCAGTGTTTATTAAACACGTAATATAGAGTTTGTGTTTAATATTTACAGTCACCACGCACTCATCTGAGTGATGCCACACTGCATTTAGTCACAGAGAGGGAACCAGCACTTAGCTAGAAATGAGCCCTCCCCTCCAGCCTGAAGTCTGTCTCCTTCCTCTCTTCGAAGCAGCTCCATGGCTCCCCACTTAGGCAAATGAGCATCTGCTGTGTACATGGGGACTGAGCCAAGTGACACAACAGAGATGCCTGTGCTTCAGGGGAAGCCAGACCCAAATTACACACAGAAGGCTTGCAGGAGGAAGCGGTGCTGCACTGATCTATATTGGGCTGTTTCCCATAGTCCTGGCCTGGCATCTATATGCTATGCTGGGGCTCACTGGTATATGAGCATGTGGATGCATGGGTGCGTGTGTGTGTGTGTGTGTGTGTGTGTGTGTGTGTATATACATATGCTAGCTAGCCAGTGGTGGAAGCCTGAATCAACAGTTTGCTTGAATATAGAGGAATAAGGAAAGTGAGATGGGTTCAGTTCTGCTCCTGTGGCAGTGAAGCTGGGTTCTGAGGGATGAACAAGTGATTGACCTATGGAGGGAGGAAAAACAGAGAATTAGTGAAGTCTCTGGGGTCAGAGGGGCTGTGAGGGCCTGAGAGGCTTGGTCTCACTGTAACAGGTCAAGGGGTCTTGAGGAAGACACAGAGGAGGCTGAAGATCAGCTCACACAGTGTCTTGAAGGCCACCTCAAAATGGAGTGGCTGCTCATTCTTGAAGGATCACTCGGTTTGAGGCTACAGATTTCGTTGCTTCTTGCTTTTACCTTCTGCTCTCTCTGTCACTGTCTAGGAACACCATGGTGCTATCCCCCTGAGCACAGCCCAGGGCCACAGACCTTGTTGATTTTGTGCCTGTGACTCTGTCTCTATAACCATGTCACTCTTTGTATCTTCCTTGGGACATGGGCAGCTTTCTCCGTTCTTTCCAGAGAGCCCCTCATCTCCATCTCCTCCTGTGATGATAAGAACACAGGTCTACCTTTCTAATCCTTCCACTCAGGTACCTGGTCATATCTGCGAGGGGGTACACCACCCGTATTTGCAAATGGGGTGTATGGAGCCTGATGCTGGGGTCCAACAGAAATGGCTGAACTGTCCCAGTGAGGAGATGCTGCTGTGTGGGTTGAACTGGAGGCACAAACGGAATGATGGAATGTTGTCTTCTGAGAGAAGGACATGGACGAACTTAGGAAACTACAGAAATGGAGTCTCAGGAGGTCACCTTTCCTGGGTCCTTAAGGCTGGTGGTGTGCAGCTGTTGAAGATGTAAACACATCTTCCCACTGGTCATATTCTCCTTGGAGATCTGGCTCAGGTGATGTTCTATGCTGTTCTCCCTAATCTGATGTTCTCACTCAATCTGTGTGGAAGAGACAGACCAAGAGGTAAAGGGCTGTCCATACAGCTGAGGGAGCAGTTTCCAGTGGCACCATGGCTCTTGTCCTGTGTGTCTCCAGTCTGTGTGCCATGCTGACCAAAGACTGGCTTTTGTAGCTGTCTTTGCCTTACACCCTTCTCCACTCGTTTTCTTCCACCCTTACAACCCCTTAACACTAGATAAGAGGGGAGAAAAACAGAGAGGGAAGGAAGGTAACCCTAAATAAAGTCAGGGCCTGGAAAGGGGCAAGGTTGTCATTACACTACTTTTTGCTGATTAGGGGCATCGAGCTCTTTGGGGCAACTTTGATCTCTGATGTTAGTATATCTAATTTCTTCTTGTTTCATCTTTATGCATGACTACTTAGCAAACTGCAACCAACAACAACTAACTAACAACCCAACAACAGGCCTGTTGGACCCTAGCATTAATATGCTCCCCGAGAAATCCCCAGAATTGCCAAATGTCACAGAAACTATCTACAGCTGTCAAAATTATACCCCTGCGAGGCAAGTCATTGCTCCTGCGAACAATCTGAAGGATATGTCTGTATCCCACACCTGGGATTAAAACAAAAACATATTTTTTTTTATATGTCTGTGTTTCTTAAAGAAACTAAAATTTTCACTACAGGCTTTCTCATAAATCTTTGTGTTAAAGTAGGACAACATTGAGTTTCATCAATAAAATTCTCACACAGAGCCTTGAATGTACACGGTCATCTTTTAAGAATCTTGAATAAGTGTAAGAGCAGGTTCTATCTATCCTCCACAATGCCATAGCCTCCCTGGTGAGAGATGGTTAATACAGAAGGGAACCCTTGATGTAGACTATGCAGATGGCAGTTCAGAGTTGAGAAGGGGGAGAGATAGTGTAACCACCCACTCCTTTGTAACACCCATTCTGCTATTTTGTAACGGCTCATTCTGCTGCTCCTGTCCACAGGTCAGGGTCTAGCAAGAGACAGAGAGAGAGGGGACGGAGGGGCAAGAGACGCAAAAGATGGAGACGAGACAGTCTGGTCAAGTCTCTTTTATTGAAAGGAAATCCTGGGTATTTATACCCTTTACCATGTGACTTGCCCTCGTGGACAAGCTCAACTAACGGCACTAGGTCACGTGCCTTGTAGCCATGGATACCATGTGCACCTTGCAACTGGGGACACTAAACAGTGTAACAAAATGTTCATCAGAGTGTGCTCAGCTGTTGCCGGCTGTTGAAAACAAGTCTCTTGTCAGGGTTTATGGCTCGAGATGGCTGTAAAGATGATAGCTGCTTTCTCCTCAGAGCCGGCTCCCAACAGGATAGATATGGTCTTCTGGCTGGGGAAAGCTTTCTGGAAGGTGTGCTAACTCGAGGATGGATAATATTTGTCACCCTCAAAAAGGAATTGGAAGCCTCAGGAGAAGTGTGAAGACTGGAGTCTAAATCCCCAGAGCCCATGTAAACACTAGGTAGGCGTGGTGACCCAGCTGTAGTTCCAGCCTTGAAAGGTAGAGACAGAGATCCCAGAGCAAACCTACGAGTGGGACCAGCCATGTCAGCTCATTCTGGGTTTGATTGAGAGAACCTGCCTCAATGAATAAGGCAGAAGAGTGGTTGACTATGTTTCCCTGCATCATCCACTAGACTCCCCAAGCATGCACCCCCATGTGTATCCACATCCATACTCACCTATACACAAAAACTGAAAGCAAGAGCAACTTAGAATTTTAATTACAATAGGAAGCAGTTTGGACACACAAAGGAAGGATGGGGCAGTGGTCAGTGTCTGTTGGTGGAAACTGCCCATTTCCAGACTATGGCAGGACTACAGCTCTCATCCCAGTGTTTGCAGACCACAAAAGATGAGCCAGATCACTTTTTGACAGGATGGTGTTCCTCGGATGATCGGGGTCTCTTGGTGTTCACAGATGAGAGACACAGGAAACCATGGTACCCCATGCAGGAAGTTCAAGCTTGCCTTTGAATACACCTGACCTGTGCACACTGGTTGTAGGTTTTGTTATCCTGGGTGGCTGTCACCATATAGCACAGACAGGCAGTTTAAATGGCAAGAGCATCCATCTCATAGCTTTGAAGGTTGCATACCTAAAATCAGGCTGACTTTGCAGGCTGTGATAGAGGATGGACCAGCTTCTCCCCTTCTTCACATTTATGTCTGGAGGAAAAATTAAAATCTTTCCCCTCCTAGTCTTTCTGAATGTAGTCCTGTAATTTAGGCTAGCAGAAGAGAGATTGACAAGGAAAAAAAAAGCACTAAGTTTATATAGTATAATGTTATATAATGGGAGAGTCCCAGTGAGGAAGCCAAGCTCTGAAAAGCAGGTCTTACTGATACAGTGGGCAATCTTGGGGGAAAGGGTGGTAGAAAAAAGGAGAGGAGCTAAAGACAATAATACATGGGGCATTTGGTGGCTCAGTGAGGTGGACCTCTGTCCCCTGTGCCAGGCTATGCTGTGACATTTTCCTCCAGTCTCAGATGTTTTCCTCCCCCTGGCCCGAGGACTTGGTGTCTTAGGATCCTGCATTACTTTCAGTGCTGCCTGGGGAAGAGACTGCCCACACCCAGCTGCTAGTTTCCCCACCTCCTGTCTTAATGATGGTCTTTGCAGCTGATAGGACAGGGGGAGTAACACAAACTGCCAGAGAAGATGTGAATCAGGTCGGCTCTTCCAGAGCAAGCTAGTTGAGTCCGTTGTTTTAGCTTAGTTTGTGAGTTGGCATACACGGTAATGGGCTTCATTGTGACATCAGCGTACATGCTCACATTCTGTCCTGACTCATCCCTTCCCCACTGCCCTCCCTGTGCCCACTACCCCTCTGTTAATTGTCTTTAATCGTCTCAAATAGTCCCACAGCTTCCCTTCTGCCCTCCCATCAGGTCTTCCATTCCCATCTCTTCCTCCTTCCCTGAAGAGCAAGCTGAGCTTTCAGCACCTAAATGTGGAAGCTTTTTATAATTTTAATTCTGGATGTAATGTCCCAAACTATGCATAAGTCTCTTATAAACCTAATTACCCCTTTTAGGGATGGACTTGCTTTCCTGCTAGAAATGTACTGGGAGGCAGAGTGGCATCTGTGAACGGGTAGGAATTTCCTCTTGGCACTAAGCAAGTTGTACAATGGTTCTCAACCTGTGGGCTCTGACCCTTCTGGGGGTCAGTTAAGACCATCCCGCATATCAAATATTTACGTTGCCATTCATAACATTAGCGAGATTACAGTTACGAAGTAGCAATGAAAATAATGTTACGTTTGGTGGTCACCACGACATGAGGAACCGTATTAAAAGGTCTCAGCATTAGGAAGGGTGAGAACCACTGAGCTAGAACCATTGATACAGTCAAAGCAAGAGGCCACTGGATAGGAGCTACCAGAGCCTCAGACAGGCTTCTGCTCTTGCTCTCAGGGGTATCCCGCTGCGGGAAGAGGCTGAGGAGGAGTGACCCATCGATAAGCCCCTGTGATTTCCCTTGGGCCAACAAAAAGTAAACCTGGTATGAAGGAGGGAAGGAAGGTTATAGCCCAGTGGTAGGCATAAGCAGGAGAGCAGCCAACTCTAGGCCCAGGCTCAGAATACAGCACATATATACTTGGACGTATACTTGAGCCAATTTAAACTTATCCCCATCTGTCTTATGAATGAATGAGACTCAGACTATGGTTATTTTACTTGGCTTTGACAGTTTCTGGGGGTCACCCCTAATCAACTTTTCTAACTGCTGCCCTGGCTACTTCCCTAGTGGTGTGTCCTAGACACTTGCTGTTTCTCCTGGCCATGAACTCATGGTCCATTTCCTCTCTTGGCAGCTTCCTCTTCCCTCTCACACCCTTCTTCTCTTCTTCTTTACCTACAAACCTCAACCAGGTAACTGAAAACCTGCCTAGCTCTATTCCCTCCAGTAATTGGCTGTAGTCATTTTTACTCAACCAATAATTTTCAATTAAAGAGCAAGGTTTGCACCACAAAGGCTGATATACATGAGAATTCATTCATCCTTGAGACCGCAGGATGCAGAATTTAGCATTATAATACATAACAACAGACCGAGCCTCAATAGGGTAGAGCCTAAGTGTACTGGGGGCAAGGCAGAGAAAGTTTGCTGAGATGAATGTTTCAGAAATTGTAAATCAGCTCTGAGGATGGAGGTTGAATAGCAGTTTGTCAGGGGGGCATGAAGGGATTCCAAGAACAGGTCAATGTGACCAGAGGTCTCAGGGGTCAAGCATGAGCTGAGGTAGACATGGTTGGTTGTGCTGTGATGGAAAACTAGGTGAGAACTGAAGCCTACTGGTGAGATAACAAGCTTTTTACATAAATTCCACGGGTCTTGTGGGCGATGGAGCCACAGCATAGTACAACCTTGCTGTGGGCACAGTTGCTGGTTAGCATTATCAGTGTGGCTAGAAAGTAGACATGGGAAATTAGGGTAGGGAAGAGAAAGACTAGGAAGTTATACCTGTCGCCCACAGAGGAAAATGCAGACAAAGATAACGCAAGATGCTCTGGTGATGGGCTCACTAATTGCTCTCAGAGAGAAATCTAGGGAGAGGAGACTCGGTTCTAATTTGACACTTGGGTGGGTGTTGAGCTTCTTCCCTGGGACAGGCACGTGGGAATAGCAGAGAGCAGAGGTGATGGAAATTCAGGCAGCCAGATGTGGACATGTGGGCCTGAAAGGGACATGTTGGTGTCACAACCCAGGCAGAGTTACGGCTGAGCCAGCAGATCAATTGGGATCACACTGCATGTGTGGCAGTGATGGAAGCCAGTTATGCATGCTGTTCCGGGGGGTGGGATATAGAGAGGATGGAACATGGGGCCCAGCCCACACTCAGGAGGTGAGTGGGTAGACAGGGCTGTGGAAAGTAGGTAGCAAAGATGGTGAAATGGAGGTGGTGAAGTGAGCATACCAAGAGGAGAGAAAAGTGAACAGCGCTCACAGATAAATGCCGAAGCTGCCCTATAAATCCACATGACTGGTAAGCCCAGCCAGGGCCACTGTGTAGGCACTGAGGCACAGAGTAAAGAGGAGGTGAGCACGGGAAGCTCTGGAGTGGATGGAAAACACAATTCCAGAGAGAGCTATTCCTGGGAAGACCGATGCTGCAAGGAGGGAGAGCCAGAGGACGTAAGCTATTGAGTTTGCAGTGAGAAGGATAGCCCCTAGGGCCTCAAGCATGCGAGGCAGGCACTCTACCACTGAGCTGTTTCCTCAAGCCTAGAGATTTTAACTAAGAAGGACCTGATCACATACCTATTTATGTCAGATATGCTGATGGGTAGAGAGGCTTTGAGATGACTCAGGTAGGAGGAGAGAAGCCTGAGAACATTTTATGATGTGCTGCCCCCTCCTTATTTGGACCAACCCAGGAAGCAGGACTGCCTTCTGCCTCATGCCTGCCCTAAGGGGAGACACACTGTCTTGTTGGACCTGCACGCTAGTCAGCCTCACACCAAGGAGTGTATGTTTGAGACGAAGAGTTCCCTTTTACTTCAGTTTTGGTGGGAACCTTTCTAAACTTCCCAATACTGTACATCAAAAATCCCCCTTTGTCTGTTGTCCCCCAAGAAAACTCACACAGGCCAACAACTCTGTTGCGTGGGAAACCTATCCTTGCTCGTTATAGTGGAGCATACCTCTCTAAAGCACCAGGTCTGATTCTTGTATTCTTTGTAGGGAGGACAGTGATTCAGCCCATGGTCGGTGCTCAGTTCGTCTGACATCCCTTAAATACAACTTTCTATCTGTCACTCATTTCCAGACACTACCATCAGGTGCATTGATATCTACATTATAGGTGATTAAAGCAAGGCCCAGGAAGGTCAAACATCCATTGAAAGCTTCGTGAGCCATTGCTTTGTCCTCAGTAACCTTGGGTGAGACTTGCTGAGATTCAAATTATGCTTTTAATTCTCTCACGGACATGGAAATCAAATAAAATATTTAATAAAAACTCTTTGGTGAGGAGTAGAGATGTGGTTCCAGAGAGACAGTCAGTATGGACAACTGAGGCTGTAAAGGCTTTGGGCTAGGACAGTTCATGATAGCTGCTCACACTCCACAGAACACAGTGTCCTCAATCCTGTCTGGACAGGAGTTGGCCAAGTTGGGCTTCAGAGACCTATATGGAAAACATCCATGCCCAGTCAAGTGCACCTTAACATAGAAGAAAAATGGTATATGTACATCTTGCCCTGAAGTCCATGATATTTGTTTGGTCCTTATGATGAGGAGGACAGAAATCAGGAAAGCTCTGAGAGTCTGCTTTTATCTCCTGTCTGTAGCCACGAGAGGAGACTACACCTGGAGTAGCTTCAGGGAGCCATGATTACTGTCAGGTATCTGTGGGTAGGTGTGGGGGGGGTTCTTTCTTATTTCCTAAAATAACTTTTAATCATTCTTTAAATATGAAGGGTGCCCCAAGATCTGATTTTTATTTTATCACCAAAACCACAAGAATTAAATAAGGGTTGGCACTGTCAACTGTCACTGCTCTTTGTGATAGGGAACAGAAGCCAAAGAAGTTTGGGAAATTTGCCCAAGATTGCAAATATAGCGAGAGATGGAATCAGGACAATGGCACGTATCTTCCAGAGTCTTGTTGTTCTAAGTACAAAGCGTCTAGTCTGCTTCCCACTTGGCTCTATTGAGAAGTCTCTTCAAACTCATTCACAAATTGCTGTGGCTCAGACAGGAAGTGATGAACAAGTAAGGAGACCTGAACAGCGATGAACACGTGCCTCTCTGGTGACCTACTGCATGGACTGGGGCTAGTCTTGAATTTCCAGTACCCCGAAAGCCTCTTCAGTCATCTGTAGAGGTGGGGATATAGAAAGAATATAGATGTATGTGTGTGGATGGAGGCTGGGGACTAAATGTAGAGCCTTGATGTACATGCTAGGCAGTGCTCTACGATAGGCCCAAGGCCCAGGTTCCTCCATTGTCAGGCAAAAGAGATAAAAATAAAAGCATTCAAACACTGATTGCTTGGATTAACCTGCTCAGATCTGGCATTCGTTTTGAGACACCATGGGATCTCTAGAGAAAGTGAACTTGCCCCTGACACAGGCACGCATGCGTACACACACACACACACACACACGCACGCACGCACGCACGCACGCACGCACGCACGCACGCACGCACGCACCAATACTAAGGAAGTAGGTTGCAAGCAGGTTTGGAACCTGAGCCACATACTTGTACACTAGAAACAGACATGAGTTCCACGTAAGTCTCTCAAGGGAGGAGTTCTAAGAGTCCTCAGGATTTGCTCTTCTATTCAATGCATCAGGCAAAGGTCACCTCTGTTCTTGGTGTTTATCTCCTTTACTTCAAGCTGACTTTGGATGTAAGTGACTATGAATATAAATGCTAAGATCCCTTCACAGAAGCACCTAGACTAATCTTTAACCAATTAACTGGCCACCATCAGCTAGTCAAGTTGGCATGTAAACTTTCCATCAGGAAAACTCTATGGATCTTTCTCTGAATTAAATATGTCATAGGTAATAGCAAGCTGTAGCCAAAGATGTCTGTCCTCAAGAACTTCTTTTCTTAGAAAAAAAAAAGCAAAATAAATATCTGATGAAATTCAAGTTTTGTCCCATTGAGCCTTTGTTTCCCCTTTTCAATATGAGGGATGCTAAGCTTACTTCTTGAAGAAGACTGGTTTATCAGGCAAAGGTATCAGTCTGTTATTAATCTGTTAATCTCATATAGCAACTTGGCCGGCTATAGTGTCCTGAAATTTGGTCCAAACTCTATTACAGGTCATCTCTTGTGATGTGTGTAGATCACATTACCATTTAATCCAATGAACACTGGGAAAATCAGATTGCTGTCCACAGAGTCTATGTGCCTCATCCAGTCTGTGGAAGACCTCACTAAAGCAAAGAGATGACCTCCCCAGTAACAGGGTATCCTCTCAGTTGTCTATGACTTTGAACTAGGTCATGACTGCAGACCTGGAATAGAAGACCTTTGGACTTGAACTGAGTGACTCTGTAAAATCTCCAGCCAGATGACCCCTCCTATTCAAGTTTTGACTAGTTGAGACTCATTGCTCTGTGGCCAGCTCCTTAGGGTACATTTCTTTCTATTTCTGGTTTCATTTCTCTATATGGCCCTAAAACATACAGGCTAAAAATCTCAGAATCTACCAGCGTAAGCAAGTAACAAGGCTAGTGTAAGAGTCAAGTCTGATGGTAGGTATCCAACTCTGAGGCGCAGTATGAGGCTGTGGTGACCTGGACTCCCAGACCTAATAGAAGACTGAAGACAGTTATTCCAGTGTGAAATGTTCTAGATCTATCTAGTTTCTTTTCAGTGTACGGGTGTTTTGCCTGTGTGTGTGTATACATGTATAATAGCTGGAGATGTCAGAAGGTGTCAGATTACCTGGAAGTTTTCAGCTGCTGTATGAGTTCTCTGAACAAAGCCAGGGTCCTCTTACAGAGCAGCAAGTGCTCTTAATGGTTGAGCCATCTCTCCACCTTGTCATTCTAGTGTGGAACAGGGGCTCATGATGACAAAGCTCCTAATTTTGTTAGTTAATCTGTAAATGTGGATTTTATGTGAAATTAAAACATAAAGTATTGGCAACTTTTTTCATAATTGTGTGTGTGTTTATGTTCATGTGCACATAATTTGTCAAGAGTGTGGAGGTCAGAAGACAACGTTCAGGAGTCAATTCTTTTGTTCCACCTTGATGAGTCAGTCTCTTATGTACTCCAGGCCTGTCTCCTCTCTTTGAAGGTCTGGAGCAGGAGTATTATAGTATAGAAGACAGTCGGTAAGTGGCTCTGCAGGGAAATTTGATTTTATTGGCGGAAATCTCTGCCACCACCATCATCATGGCCAAAACACGCACATACCTCACAGGGCCACTTTTTTATCTGTCTATGTCACCTACTCTAGTTTTCATGATAAACATTCCTAGAGTGCTGTGTCACTGTTGTTATTCAGAGTTTTGAATGTGAGGGAGGGCTGCTAAGCAAGAGGAAAGGTCACACAAAGGTTACAGATAGGTCCAGGAATTTGAATTCAGGGAGTATAAGTTTGTGAGGTCAAACTTATATTTTTATGTTTGCATAGCAATAATTTTGCCAACTGAGCCATCTCTACAGACCCTGCTTTCATGTGTGTGTATGTGTGTGTGTGTTTGTATACATATTTATGTGGGCACTACATATGTGTGTGTATCTATGTGCTTATGGGACCATACTTGTCCCTGTGTTCTTGGTTGTTATTGACCTTACTTTTTGAGACAGAGTCTGTCACTGAACCAAGAGTTCATCTTTTGGTTAGACTGACTGGTCTGGTCTTCAAGCTCCAGGGAATCCCTGTCTGTCTTTTTAGCTCCATCCCCCATTCTGGGCTTACAGGCACAATAGCTCTATGCCCAGATTTTTATATGGGTCCTAAAGACCTAAAATCCTTGTGAATATGTGACAGGTACTTCATTGATGCAGATGTCTTCTCAAGCTACTCCCCTGGACCCTGCCAATTTATTTCAAACTCTAGGATCACAGGGTAGGGCTGACATCCTTAGTCCTGCCACCTCTTTCCTTTCTCTGCTCATCCTGCTCTGCCTCTGGGATGGAGGACAGCAAGATCAGATATCACAGATCAGATGTTACAACTCAGATCATCTCACCTGGCTTCTCTCGATGTGGACCCATGCCCATCCCTCCCTAAAGAGTTGGCTATTTCCTGGGATGTGCAGAAAGACCCCTGCCATGTAGGACATCACCTTGACATCTGAAGCACAGACATGAAGACCTTCAGAAGACACTGCCAGGCACTCAGATGCCAAGCTGCTCTCAGACATGTTTCACACATAGCACTGCCTATCCAGGAGGCGCATGCGACCTTCAGAAGCTTGCCTGCAGCTGGAAGAGCAGCAACGTTCTACTGAAATGTGTGAAGTGAAAAAGGCCAATTCTGTACTGCGTTGGTGATTTTCTCCTTGCAGTGAAAAAAAAATACCAGATAAAAGCAACCTAGGGGTGAGGGGCTTCGTTTTGGTTTAACAGGATACCATTGTGGCAGTGCAGGCACAGTGGCAGGAGCTTGGGGTGGCCACATTGTACTATAGTCAGACAGCGGAGAGTGATGAATGCTGGTGTTTAGCTTGCCTCCTCAGTCTGGATCCCAGCCTTTGGCATGATGTCTTCTACATTCAGGGTAAGCTTTCCCACCACAGTAAACGGAATCTAAAAACCCCCTTACAGGTATGTCCAGATGTTTATCTTCCAGATCATTCTAGATCCTGTTGACAACACTAATTACCACACCAGTATTAAAGTGGGCTGGGATGCTGTCTTTGCTCCATTCTCTTGGTGGACTGCTTCTATACTGATGGTCGCTAAAGGTGACAGAACGGCAGTCATAGAAACCACTGCTTTGCCTCTAGTATCAGATGTCATCACCAGTAGACATGGGATTCTGACTTCAGCACCCAGCATTCTCCTGCAGTGCCTCTTGCCTTTGCTTCATGCCCTGTTCATTTTCATGGGTCCTAAGTGATCCTAAAGTGTCCTGGTTCTCAACAATGCCTTGAGTCACAAACACTCCCTGAGCATGGACTCTCACCCCTGCCCTCCCAGTCACTGTGTTTTGAACGACTCAAGATGTGACTATCTTTAAATCATCCTGAGAGATGTGATTTATAGGGACATCATCTTCAGATGCTTCAGGTGGAAGCCCAGTTGTAAACTTTTTCTCCTAATTCAGTCATGCAATGGAAGAACTACATGAGTTTACTTGTGTCTCTGTATTGATGTCAGGAGTGGTGTGAGATTTCTACCCACTCCTGTTACCATCACACCCTTGATATGAGTTGATTGCATGCAGAAGAGGCTTCTTCTCTTTAGTTTTTAAGCAGCTAACTGTTCTATGCCCTCTCCATCAACATGCTTAAGGGCTAAAACTGCTCAAAGAACTCAGGACACTTCTTGGCACCTTTGATACTGAATGAAACACAGGGAAAGGACTGGACTCCTTCAAAGGTTGCCAGAGCTGTGCGTGCACTGAGAGGTGGCTATGTTATGTGTGAAGGTATCTGATGCAATTAATTATTTATTTCCTGGATCCTCTGCTGGTTTCTGTGAGTAAGCTGTAATTAGAGTGAGCATTTTAAATGTAAGACAAAGATAGATGTTTGTGTAATTACATGTAAGCCCCTTATAAATTTGTTCTATTAGCCTAGCATCTATCCTGGAAAAACTTGTGATATTACTTTAGCAGGCAGATTACTAATGCCCCTCTCTCTGTCTCTCTCTGGCTCTCTGTCTCTGTCTCTCTCTCCTTCTTTCTATATATAATGATTATATATAATAGGTAACATATATTCATATATGCACGCATAGATACATATATTTTTGTACCTAGGATTATATATGGAGCTATTGGCAATTGATACCTGTTGAGAATGAGAGGCTGTTCTCAGGGGTGTGGCCACTGCTCTGTGGAAGGCCACATACCCCAGAGTCTATGGACAGCACAGACTGTATTTAAAACTCTAAGGAATATAAGAGGATAAAAGTTGCAGAGGTAGGAATGGAGTATATCTGGAAGGAGTTCAGTGAATATGCTCAAGATAGGCTATATGAAATTCCCAAAGAACCAGTGAGGAAACAATACATGCTAGTGACAGTATAGTTTTCCAAGCATATGTTTCACACAGCAATGTGTTTGTCTACGTCCACTTACTGACTGCAGTTTGAATGAACACCCACCTTCTCTGCACGTATTGCCACATGGCCTTCTGTAGTGTTCACTGAGCATAGTCTCTGAGTGGATGTACAAATTGCTTTCAGGTTCTGTTTTTACCAAAAGTGCCAAGATGAGTGCCTTGGGCTAGCCCTCCCTGCACATACACACCGAGCTTCCTCTCACAGAAGTGCTAAGAAATGGGCTGGCTGGACATGGGTTATAAAACAGAAAATGACATCCAAAGTGGAAAGTCAGATCATAAAGTGGTGGCCCTATTAGTTTACAGTCCCACCGATCTTACATGGAAATGCAAATGGTTACCTTGCCTTTTCTGATAGACTATGTGCTCATTCACAATTATCATCTGGTATGGCTCAGATTTTGGAGTCCATGCTGGGAAGTCCTGGGGTTGGTTCTCAGGTCTAAGTATAAAATTTCTTCATGTGTCATAGGTGCATTGCACACAGAGACCAATAGCAGGCTTATACAGCGTTTTTGTAACTGTGTGCATGAAACAGTTGAATGACACAGTTTGTACATGTAGACTCTAGTCAGTAACCAAAGGCCTTCAGACTCTGGGGTGTTGCGAACTTTCCAGATTAGCAATGTTCCAGCTGTATCATTTTTTTTAAAAGGTACAGATGAGATAAGAATGCAGTGAGCAAACAGATGTTTCTCTCTCAAAGTTATTGTAAGTTATGATGCATATGCACACTGTCCCCCTTAGCACACACCATCCTGTGAGCGGCTTTGTATGTATCCTTTATAATTTCATGGCAATATATCACATCATTTCAGAAATCAGGGGCAGAGGGTGATGCACCAAAGATAGGTCTTTTGGCTTTTCAAAAGTCTTGAAAGCCATTTGGGGTGGATTCTAGCAAACAGGGTGCATGGCCAAAATCTAGGTGTTTGGATGTATGGTTCACAAATATGGTTCACAACAGGGCTTACCTCCTTACATACATCTTCTTACCACTGGAAGCATAGTTTTAGTTTTGCAAGAGCACATTGGTCATATACCATTTTGCACCTTTTTGGTGAGAGGAAAGTTCTTGAAGGAGAGAGCTGTGGTAATTTTGAAGAGCCCCCCCACCCCCACAAAGGATGCTAAGTGGAGGGAGCGGAAGTGTGGATCAAGGACAATATTGAACTTCGATTTATCACAGAGAACGGATGGAATGTTTTCATCACTGTGCTTAATCATCATCTGGTTGGATCACAGCCAGCTCAGCAGCCTGAAATTTGGCTTAGTTCTTCAGGAATAGCATGTGGTTTGGCATTCTCTTTTGTGCCCTCAGAGCCCATGGGGGACATCAAGTTACAGCCTACCTGAAGTGAGCTGAGATTGCTGCATGCCTGAAGGCACAGGCACATCTCCTTTGGTTTCCTATTAGGATAGCACCAAATGGCACAGGTATCTCTGCAAAGGGTGAGAGGTCCTGAAGTCTTCCTTGAAGGCGATAGTAGGAAATCTCCACTCCTTGGGTGACTGGCTGGCATGCTAATGAGAGAACTGGAAATCTCCCTGTAGTTTTGAGCCTGCGTGGATGTGATCATTTCTAGCACCTCTTTTAATGACTATTAGGCTTTGAAAATTGCTCTGAGCTATTTTTAAGGCATCTCCAGATAGAAGATTATCCTGGAAGGCTAGAAAGAGAAACAGATGTCACACTTCTGGGAACAATGAGAATGGCTTTATGTTGGATTCTTTGTCCTCCTAGAGTCCCGAGGGAGGCTCACCTCAGCAGGCTGGTCAGTGTATGGAATCAGAAAGCTGTGAGTGAGCACACATAGCTGTGAACTCCACGATCCTTCCCCTTCTGTTTGCCCTGGCATTGAGCTTGGGTGTAGGCAGAGTAGATGAGGGACAAGGGCATTCAAGGTTGATGGACGGACTGGAGACATAGCTTTAGTAAGTAAATCACTTGCCTTGAAAGTGTAAGAACTTGAATTCATCACAGAAGACATGTTTTCATTGTTGTTTGCTTTGTTTTTAAAAGTTGAGCTTGATGGTATGGCCTTGTATCTTAGTGTTGGGAGGCAAAGGCTCACAGGCCAGCCAAATAGATCAGTTTCAGGTCAGTAAAAACCTCAAAAAATCCTAAGGTAGATGTCCTGAGGAATGAAATTCAAACCTGGTCTCAGGTCTCCACATACATGCACACACTTGTACATCCTTGCTCACACATGTACCCCAACACATGACCAGATGCATGCACATGTACCCACCGTCACACACAGATTGGTAGAGAAAGCTTCCTTTTAAAGACTAGGCTTCAGTATTCTGAGTTTATTCATGGCATGGTCCTGTACAGGTGAAGCCATTGTATCAAATCTAATGGCTGAAGAGCTTCCTGTGTGAGCAGAGATCTTCCAGAGGACAGACACATATTAAAAAAGTTGAGGGTCTCCTGCAATACCAGGAAATTCTGTCTCAGAATCCAAGAGGCTTCATAAAGGCAGAATGTATGGTCCCTTGAAAAACTTACTGTACTTGAGCTCAAAAATGTGCTCAGATCTGTAAAAAGAAGGATCTAGCAGGAGCAGAGGGTGTGGTGATGATAAAGGTCTTTCCTGATACAGTAATTTGAAGATTAGCCCCCTGAGATGATTGATTCTACTCAACCTTAGAGCCATTTTATATTGTCTGTAGGATTTGTGACTAATGACCGACTCAAGGCCCAGTTCAAGTTTGACTTACTTGGTGACTTTCCTCCAGGTGCAATGGACAGCTTCTCTGCTCACATTCTCTGAAATGGTTTGCACCACCATTCATAATGGTTGCTAAAGGCTTTGGAGCAAAGAAAACAGCTCCACAAGTACCTTCCTCAGTGTAAGGAATGTGTCTATGAAAACATGGGATATGAGAGCCAAAGTGGTCAATGTTTGCTTGACAGATAAGACAAAAGCCCCCAAGAGGACGGTGATCCACACAGGAAGGAACTCAGGTCTCTCAGCATTTAGAGAACCTCACAGGATCATGGCCCTTTGGGGACTTAGTGTAATTGAAAGGCAGAAGACAGCCAGAAGGCCCAGATTCCCTTCCTGATCTTCAGCTCACCTTTCTATGGTGAGTTGATGTTTGTGTCGCTAGGCTACTTGCTGAAACATTGAGGTATATGCATCTTCATGTACAGCATATGCAGCAAAATTGTTCTTAGCAATGCAGCCAAGTCTACACATGAGAATATGCTGTAAGGTGGCCTATTATTGGGTTAGCATTTGCAGAATGTTCTAGTTTCATTCTTTTACTGTGATTAAACTCTACCTAAAAGCAACTTAGGGTAGGAAATCATTAATTTGGCTTATATTTCCAGGAGCTAGCCCACTATTGAGGGAAGTCAGGGTTGGAACTTGAAGGAGAAACCATAGAGGAATACAGATAGATAGCTTACTAACACAAGGTCATGCTCAGTTGGCATTCTTGTGCATTCCAGGACTACTGGCCCAGGGAATTGTGCTACCCACAGTGGGCCTGCCTAAATCAATTCACAGTCAAAACAGTCTCCTACAGGCCAATCTGATCAAGACAGTCCTTTAATTAAAGCTTTTCTCTCAGATGACTCTAGACTGTACCAAGATGAGAGTTAAAACTAACAGGGCATGGAACTTCAGAGATCCCAGAAAAATGTTATTTAAATGCCCCTGGAAAATTGTTGTTGCATCCCTTTTTCTTTATTTTTGAAGATCCTACACCCTCTTCCCTGGCCTCACTTCCAACCCTGGGAAGACAACAGTCTTTGATGGTCCCTGGCCTCCACAGTGTCACTCTGGGACCTAGAAGCATTGAGTCCTTAGTTATTTTTCTTACCTCATGTAATTGACATTTCTTAGTTTTGTTTCCTGTTGTTGTGATAAAACATGCTGATAGAACAACTTAAATGATAAAAGGTTTCTTTGCTTCACCATTCCAGGTTATGTTATGATCCATCATTGCAAGGATGTCAAGGTTGCAGGGACTTGAAGCATCTAGTAATGCTACATGCCCAGGCACAAGCAGAGAACAGTTCTTTAACGTCTGCATGTTAGCTCAGCTTGCTCTCTCCACTCTTACACAACCCAAGATCCTCTGCTTAGGAGATGGTGCAACCCACAGTGCATAGATCTTTCCACTTATCAAGACTCTCCCCCTATAGGCATGCCCACACCCTAATCTAGTCAGTCACTCAGTGACTCCCTTCTAGGGTGCTTCTAGATTTTGTAAGGTTGACAGTTAAAACTAACCACTTTCAATCCTAATGGTTGATTTTTGGCTCCTGGTACAAGTCTTTTGTGGCATGAAAGACATGGTATCTACAGTGTCTCTGAGCATAGTGGCAGGAGCACATGGAGGATGCCTCTCACATGATGGCTGATCAGGAAGTCCAGAGCTGCAGACAAGAGTCAGAGATGTGTATTACCTTCAAGGTCTACTTCCAGTGATTCAGTGCTGACACTCACTCATATAAGGTCCATCTCAAAGGCTCCACCACCTCCCAAGCAGCTGGGAACCAAGTTTTCATACACACAAGAGCTCTTGGGGAAACATTTCATATTCCAGTGCACTAGAATTACTTATGAAGTTTGAGGTTAGTGACACCCACTTGAGAGTATCAGTATCTTGATTGATCTTCCAAGAACAGAGTACAGATTGGTACTCAGTTCCATGAACTGGGAATGCGTTCATCTTTAGAGGGTCCTGGCAAAGGTTTGCAGTGGGTCGTGTGAGCCCAGGCCCTGGCCTGACACTTTGTCCTCTAGCCAAGTGATTTCCCCCTATATTCAGCTATATGCAAAGAGCAAGGATTTTCATGAGTCATGACAAGACTATTAATAATTTTTGCTCCATTAATTTTCTCGCATGGCACAATAATTTATCTTTCAGCCAGGATTTTCTCAGTCTGAAACCATAACTCTCTTGTCACTCATAAAATCACGTTTATGTTCTAAAATAATCTGGGGCACATGCTCACTAATGCTCACATTAATTCACAGTCTAGAATAGATTTTCAATTTGCAAACATTTTGAATATGTACGCATTCATGAGTGTGCAGATGCATATGAGTCGGTGCAGATGTGTGTTTGGAGGCCAAAGAACAGCTTTGTCCACTATAGTTTTGATACACAGTCATTCGCAAACCTGGAACTGAACAAGTAGGCTAGGTTAAGTAGCCAGTGAGCTCCAAGGTCTTGCCTATCTCTGCCACCTCAAGGCTGGGATTGTAAGCATGCTGCTGCACCTAGCCTTTTAATGTGCCTTCTACAGAGTGAACTCAGGTCCTCATCTTTCAAAACCAGCATGTTGCCAACTGAGTCATCCTCAGTCCCAGTTTGATGTTTTAAACTGCACGAAGTCTCAACATCTAGAACGCTCAATGTGGTGACAGTTTTAATGTTTGGTTATTTCTCTAGTTTTTGATCATCTACCTTTTGGTCATTTCTTTGACCACTTTCACATGGTTGTTAAGAATGAAGCCATGGCTCCTTCAGTAGCATCCTCCATGGCCTGGAGTTTAGTTTCATGGCAGCTTAATTTCACCAGTACGCAGAAATTGCACACATGTCTCCCGTGTGCCATCTCTGCAGAGCTGCTGTTCCTGTGAGTGCTGACAGGAACCCTGCTGCTGGATTAGCCTGGAAACATGCTTGGTTTTACTCAAAAGCATAACCTGCTTATGGATTTGACTAGCTTGAATTTAACCTTTCTGATCATACATACAAACTTGATGATGGTTGAATTTTTGATGGAGAAAAATCATACCAGAAAGATGTGTGTGTTGAGACCCTTGGGGCTGGTGAGAGGTTTAAAGAAGAGGTAACTTTGGAAGGACTTTATAAAGAGGAAGCCCCTGGCTTAGCGACAGACTAGCTGTGGAAGATGAATGAGAGAGGAATCAAAGAAGAGGCATGAAAGCATGCTCTCTGGGGGTGTGGAGGATTTATGTTGTCAGGCAATTGAACTGAAACCTGTCAAGCTATGTTCAGTTCTATTACTAGTGGCTTATGTGTAGTCAGGTGTGTGTGTGTGTGTGTGTGTGTGTGTGTGTGTGTGTGTGTAAACTGTCCTGAAGTATTCTGCTATTGCTGCCCCTCTGGATCCAGCACTTCTTTCTATAGCTCAAGAAAGAGTCCTAACTTTATCACATTCTCTCCCTTCATGTGTCCTTTTTCCATGACTACCTTGTGCTGACCTAAATCCTTGCTTACATGGACATTGTCTTGACCTCCTGTTCCAGGGCAGAAAGAAAGTAAACACTTTTGTCTGTGTTGCCTTTCTTTTTCTATGTTGATTCTGCAAGGACTAAAGTGTTATAAAAATCACAGTGACTCTGAGAGGAAGTGGAGAAAATGAATGGTGTCATTTATCTTAAATTAGGCCATCTCTGGCTCAGAGCAGGACCTCAGGAGATTCAACCTCCAGTGGGAGGGAGATCATATAGCATTCAAGCAACTTTGTTCTATCTGCATAACCTATCCTAAGTTAGTTTGATGGTGGGATGTAGGTCTGTGCCGGGGAGATGCTCTAACATCTAACATTCCACAATGATAGATGACAATGACATGATAATGATAGTGACATCTGGCACTATGCAGTGTTAGGTCTCAGTTTCTCTGATGGACATTTCCCCATGTTTTCCTAGGTATTCCCAGGAACTTGTCAGGAAGGCAGTAGAGCATCAGATTAGAGCCAGGCGTCAGGTTTCAGTTTGAGCAGCCCAGAGAGCAGAAGTCACAGAAGAAGCCACACAGGATGTCACAGTGCTTTTTGCAGTGATGGAAGGAACATTGGATCTTACTGTCACTTAATTTTGGTAATTCATATATCAACTACTCTTGGCAATGTTTCCCTGTCTTGTAGGATACAGAGCAGGGGTTCCTGGTTTTTTACTTTCAATTGTGAACCTTAAGAGCTAGCTAGGTGATACAGGGATTAGTGTTCTGTGGAATGAGTAGAATGTATTGTGAGAGAGTGTCAACTCACAGTCTATAGACTGTAAAGGAGCACAAACCCAGGGTCATTACAGTTGAGAAGGAGGTACCATAGACAACATTGTCTGGTTGATTTAGTCAATGATGGGATGTAGCCAGAAGAGTTATGACTGAGCCAGTAATGGATGCCTCCAATGATGAAGACTACATCTAGTTTTCTCTTGAGCTGCAAAGAGAAGAGAAGGTACATATTTGTTACTGCCATTTTTACCAAGGTTCTCCATAAATCTTACAAGAGACTAGAAAGTTAAGCTCACTTGACTATGCACCCAGTCTGCATCCCACAACTCTGAACACCTGTAGAACAGTATCAATGCCAATACCCTGCAGCACAGAGACCAGCTGCATACTGACTCCATCCATCCTCCAGTGTGGTCCTGAAGCAAGAGTGGTGGAAGGGCAGAGGACTCCAGGAATGCACTGGAGATCAAGGGCTCCCCTGGAAAAAATTGTAAGCACCATTCACAGAGTTCTAACTTTGTGATGCTGGTATGGAGTCTTACCTTCTCCTAATCCCAGGTTCCTTTGTCCCTGTCTTTGTCTCTCATTTTGACAGATTTGATACGTTAGATTGTTTACTATCATTATATTCATGAATTGTCATGGTTAATCTTGATTATCAATGTGATGAGATTTAGAATCAGCATGGGAACACAACTCTAGGTGTCTAGAAGGGTGTTTCTGAAAGCTTTGCCAAAGCGGCGACCATCCACTCTGAATGTAAGCAGTAGCTTTGTACAAACAACCAGATTCCCCTCTTCCATCTTGCTGACGGCAGGTATAGTGTGAACAGTTGCCTCACCCTGCTGCCACCATGCTTTCCCCAACAGGATGGAATACATCCCTTTGAAATGCGAGCCAAAATGAACCTTTCTCTCTTAAGTTGCTGCTTGACAGACATTTGCTCATAAAGACTGGAAGAGTAACTAATAAGCAATAGGACATACTTTCCATGACAATTTTTATTAATATGTAATTCATAAATTGACATTTTTTGAAAGTATGCAACTCTGGCATTTTAGTATATTTATAGATCTGTGGAACTTATACTATGACCTAAACTGAGATAATTGTGGGCTGTTGAAATGCTCTGTGAGGAAAGGTGCTTGTTGCCAAGCCCAACAGCCTACATTTGATTCCTAGAACCCAAAGTGTTGGAAAGGGAAAACTAACCCCCACAAATTGTCCGTTGACCTTCACATGTGTGCCATAGCATGTGCATCATGAACATACATACAAAATACAACACACACACACACACATACACACACACACAATTGGCATCCATCCCTGTTTTCTTCTCTCATAGCCCTGGGAAGCCATTCAGTTTCTATGGACTTGCCTGTTCTGTATACTTCATACAAACATACTCATACTGTTGGGTCTTCTGGGACTGCCATCAGCTGGGGACATTTGGACTCTGCACTTTGGGGCCTTTCTGATTAGTGGTGCTGTGCAGATTCATGTTGCAGTTGCCAATTAATCTCTTCTCTAATCGACTCTGCAGCAGCTACATGTGTTCCTCACTACCCTCCCCAATGTTCTGGATTCCCAAATGAAACACACACACACACACACACACACACTCACTCACACACACACACAACCTTATATTTTAATATGCCTTAAACAGCCCAATGGTTGGGCAACTTCTTAAGCGCCATGCAGTTAATACACTTCTCTCTGACATTCCTGAGTTATTACTAAAATCGATTCCATTTTTACTGCCCCGGACCCAGACCTGTAGCCCTCCTGGGCCACATCCCTGAGTCTTACATAATTTCTATGCTCTCTCTTCTGCACCCCTCAGGCCTGATCTTTACTCCTTTCCTGGCATGGTGGCTTCTTCCTCCTTTGGTCCTCTTGCCTGGGAATCCTAAAGTTCTGCCTTTGTCTCCCTACTCAGTCATTGGCTGCTGGCAACTTTATTTACCAATCAAAGCCAACTGGGGGTGGAGACTCCCAGTGTCTTACTTGTGGATTCTTACGAAATTTTGGAAACACAATTAACATAATACAAGCATTAGACCAAATCCACAAGAAACTTGTGTAAGAGCTTTGTGTAGACATGTATCCATTGCTCTGGGCCATGCACTTAGGAATGGAATTGGATTCTTGTGGAACCACCTTTACCCTGCCCTGATGGAAGAAAAGTTCAGGCTTCTGCATAGACATGGTGGCACAAAGACCAGCTCTGTCCTGGCTGGGGTCGGGGCCATTTCTCTAGAGTAAAAATCGAAATTGTCACAAGATGTTGATTGATTTCCAGGGTTGTGAAAAAAACAGGTTGTGATGATTTTTGTCAATGTTCTCAATGCTGTGAAGGAAAAACAGGATTTGGGGTCCTTTCCCCAGAAGTATCTTGTCACCTCCCCTTCATCTTTCCCTTAATATTATGCTAAAGTTCTCACCCCACGTTTTTACTATTACTAATTTTTTTTGCTTTTAAGCTATAATAATACGACTTGAACTTTGCTTTTAGCAGATGCATCATGTTCTAGAAATCAGTCTGTTAAAGTGCATTTTACTTCTCCAAACTCTGACAGAAAGACAACCTAATCGGGGTACTTTGGTGACTAACATTCCCCTGAGATGCTTGCCAGTCACTGCAGGGTAGACTCACAGTTTCAGAGTCTCTGTCTCTCTCTCTCTCTCTCTCTCTCTCTCTCTCTCTCTCTCTCTCTCT
>NW_021604687.1:7560062-7587664 GCF_004785775.1 Grammomys surdaster
TCTCTCTCTCTCTCTCTCTCTCTCTCTCTCTCTCTCTCTCTCTCTCTCTCTCCCTCCCTCCCTCCTTCCCTCCCTCCCTCTCCCTCTCTCTCTCTCCCCCTCTCTCTCTCTTTCCTCTTGCTCCCTCCTTTTCCTTCATGCATTTTGTGTTATCTTTATAGAGGCATAATTTGCATTCATTAAAATTCTCCAGTTTAACAGTGTGGTTCAGGGCTCCGGCAACACTCCACTGTGCAGCAGCATCACGGTTATGCTCTTTTAACAATTTTATGCCTAAGCGTTGTCCCTTCTGACGTCTTGGCCCTTGGGAAATACATGCCCACATTCTATTCCTATGTCTAGAGCAGTCCTAGGTACCCTGGAGTGTTCTGCCTGGGACCATGCAGCACAAGCCCTCCCTGTGCCTAGCCTCTTGGTGTCACACCTTTAAGCTTTATTGCTGTGTCTTTACAAGTTTGATTTCTGTCTGTCTGTCGTTTGTTTATTTTTGGTAAGATTCCATTGTGGTCACTTAGCACAATTGTGTTTTCTATTTAACAAGTGATGAGCATTTAGGCCATTTCCAATTTTGGAATACTTCAGATAGAGCTCTTATTCTTATGCAGGTAATTCTGTGATGATGTTTTTGTTTCTTGTAGCAAAGAAACTAGGGACAGTCCAGTTGTGATGTGTGGGGCCAGTGATCTCTCTGTGTGTTCATTTCCTATCTGGAATTTAGGATTGATCAAAACCTTCTACCGTTCATTACTGAGCCATTGCCTTCAGGCTACTGAATTGAAAATGTTCAAGCACATATAATTCATTAACGATTTGAGCAATTTTCTCAGTACATGCCTTGCTATCTTTTTCTTAGCGTCCTTAATCTTGTCCTTTGAAGAAAAAGTTGTTTGCTTTTCTTTTATGAGTTCTACTTTTGCATGCCTGGTTTGACAATTTCCCCCTAAAGTCATCATGGTCTTCCCTCATGTGCTTCTAGAAGTTTCATAACTGTGGTTTTTACATTAGTCCCATAATCCACTTTCAGTCTGTTAAAAGCTGAGACACTACGTTAAAAAAAAAAAGGAGCTTGATGTTGAAACTCAGCATACTGACAGGGTGATCAGCATTTGCTGGTCCTTCCCTTTGTTAATCTGCAGATCCTATCTGGAACTCTATACTGTCTGCCAGCATTTTAGCTTTTAGCACTCATGCAATTTCTTGGTTAAGGATGCTTCTTTAAAGTCTTGAAGTTTCGTCTCAGGGTAACTTCTTCCTTTGAAATCCCTTTGCTTGGACTGATGAACCAAGGGCTATAGAGATGGCTAGCAGCTAAGAGTACTTGTTGCTCTTGCAGAGAACCCAGGTTCGGTTTCCAGCACTGACATTGTAGCTCACAACCATCCATGACTCCGGTTCTATGGAATTAGGATGCCCTCTGACCTCCTGAAGCACCAGGTACACAGGTAGTGCACATTACACGCATGCAAGCCAAACACCCATGCACACAAAATAAAATAAATAGAAATTTAAAAGAAAATGTTGAGTTGTTTTGTCTGATCACAGTCTATACATATTTCAATGTAAACATTAGAAAGAGTCTGTCAGTTTCCAGAGAACTCAATATCGATCCAACTTTGTTGGCTCTTGTAGATCATTTTTTCAGAATTAGTGACATTGAGTGATTTGCCGGTAGACCAGCTCTCTTTTCCATAGCTACAAATGCCATCCATTTTAAAAGCATACACTTAGTTAATATTATCAATGACATATTGACATTTTTAAACTATTCATCTAAGTGTTCTCTGTTAGTGTATAAGGAAATCATTCATGTTTGCATATCGATCTGTTATCCCACAACTTTGATGAACAGATTCATTAGGTTCCATCGTTTTCTGCAGAGGTGATCCTGTCATCTGCAAATGAAGCCAGTTTTACTCATGTCTTTCTAGCTTGTGGAGCATCCAACTCCTTTTGTTGTCGTAGACACGGGTCAGGACAACTACAAATCAACTTCAAATTCATATTCACCTGGGTATGATGGACCCTGCGCACCTGATTCATAACTTTAGAGAAATATTTCCATCATTGGACCATTAAGTTTATTATTATTTTGGGCTTTCTCTAGGATAATTTTGTTTTAGTACATGTGGGAGTTCCTGGGATGTGACAATGCCAACGTTCCTTCTTTCCTGCCCTAAGTACAGTCCACAAAGATGTATGTATGTATGCATGTATGTATGTATGTATGTATGTATGATGTATGTATGTATATATTATTTTATGCATATGAATATTTTATCTACATATGTGTTTGTGCGCTACATGTGTACTTCATGCTTGCAGAAGAGGGTATCAGATCCTCTGGAACTGAAGTTTCAGACAATTGTTAACTGCCATGTGGGTGCTGGGAACTGAACCTGGGTATAAGAGCCACTAGTGCTCTTATCTGCTGAGCCACCTCTCCAGTTCCCAGCCCACAATTTTGATGTGTGCTTAGTTAGGCTTTGTCCCAGTATCTATCTCCCTGCACTGTACGCAGGTGCATATTCAGCCCGAGACTCCATGAAGCATGCTAGAGATGTCCAAAGGTCCTTTTGGGCACCTTGCTTTACAGTCTAGCCTCAGTGGCCTCATCCAGCTCTGGACTCTCTGGATTTTACGTCCCTTCCTATCTTATGCTGTAGCTAGGAAGCATGCTTCAGGCAATGAGGTAGGGACTTAGAGACATGGTAGTTTGTTTCCAACTCTCGAGGTTTGCTGTATGGTATTGTCTGCCAGCCAAAGTCTGAACACTGCACACTTGTCTCTAATGGCCATGCTGAGCCTGAGGCAAGAGAGTGCATCTAGGTCCTCTTGTTCCATTGTGGCCAGAATCAAAATAGACTCCTGGCAAACTTGAAATATGAACTTGATCTTCTAATTACATGTTCAAAAGGAATGAGTATGAAATAGAAAATTTTAGAAGTTAATTTCTCTAAAAGAAGGAAAGGTCAGAATTGGCGAACTATGAATGGTACAAGTGGGCTGAGCCTACTCCTCAGAAGTACATGGTTCTCAGAGAAATAGCAGTGCTCAGGCTACCTCAGAGGAGGAGCAGAATCAGCCACCAGCATGTTGTGATAGTCACTGCCCTCTCCACATGCACCCCAACAGCTGGGCCAGCTCCTGTAAATTGGTTCTGGCCTGTCCAGTATGAAGCCGTTCTGAGAACACTACTAAATTGTAGCATATACAAACTAATTTAGGCAGTTTGCTGTAGGAACACGCAGACTCTGATGGCTTCAGACAGGCTGGAATTATCCCCAGCCTCTGAGAAACAGTAGGGTTTGACCTCAATCTGCAGGACAATAGCCAGTGGAGTGCAGCAGTAAATAAATGTTGATTGTGTTTGGGACTGTGAGCAGGTGTATAGACCTGCCCCTTAAGCCTTTTGGTAGTGAGCTTTTAAACGGTGGTGGGCTCTTTGTAAACATGTAAGCAGGGCATTTAATATCTCAGAGTCTCCTTGTTGTTTTAGAACTCCCTCCTGTGTGTGAGATGCCCATGGATTTTATATTTCAAGGTTTGGTTATGCTCAAATAACCAATATGCAAAAGCATTAGAGATTCATGAGAGGGAAGACCACACATCTACAAAGCCTACTATATATTTTAGATAAGATAACTTACTAAAATTATAAGCCCAAAGTGGTTTACATATACTGACCCAGTTAGGAATTAGAGCCAGCTAATAGAGAGAATCTGGGTTTACTTGTAGAAGAAATTGAGGAATTTTGTTTCTAAGATAAAAACGATCATGAGAAGGTTGGAAAAATGTACAACCATCTTTTACAGGAACAATGGCCACCTATAAAGTACGGTGGACTGAGGAGGGGACTTTCTATCTCTCTGTCATTCACAGGGTGAAGGTTTAGTTTCTGAGGCCTGGGGCCACCTGCACCAGGTGCTATGGGACTCCCTACACTTCTACCTCTAAAGGAAAGTCAGACTCCATCCCCTGACTTGCTCCTCCTTTCAACTCCCAAGGAGGGTCACTATCCCCCTCCCTCCTTATGTTCCTGCTCCTGCCACCAAAGCCTCTGCCCAGCCAGCACATACTGAGGGAGAGGCAGCCCCTGACTAACCTTACTCTCCTAACTCCACTTGGAGTCCGCCTCACACTCAGGCCCATACTGCCCAGAGGGCCAACTCTACTGCAGCCTTACCCATCTGGGCTACAGAACCCCCAGATGCTCAGGGGACACAGTTCATGACATATGTGCCATTTGCCAGTAATGATCTTTAGAATTGGAAGTTGTAGAACTCCCCATTTTTAGAAACACCATTAGCTCTCACTGGTCTTCTAGATTCAATCGTGCTGACTCAGCTGCCCACCTGGCACAACTGTCAAGAGCTGCTCCTGGTCCTCCTCACAACAGAGGAAGGAGGGAGGGAGGGAGGGAGGGAGGGAGGGAGGGAGGGAGGGAGGGAGGGAGGGAGAGGGAGGACCAGAAGAGCCACTGGAAATTGGGAGGCAGTAATTGACTTGGACTCTGTTATTTGGGCAACTACTTTGCAACTGGGAACTTCAGCCCAAAAAGCAGAACTAAAGGCTCTAACCCAGGCTTCAAAACTGACAAAAGGAGTCATAGCTAACATCTACACTGACAGCAGGTGGGATTATTGACTGCTGAAGAATAAACTATCAAAAATAAGGAAGGAATACTTGCTTTATTGGAGACATTATAGCTTCCTCTCAAAATGGCCATAATTCATTGCCCTGGGCATCAAAAGGACACATCGGAAATAGCCCAAAGGAACAGGCTAGCTGATAAAGCCAAAAGGGAGGACACCCAAGCTTTCATTGCCAGCATCCTGGTAGCTTTGCTGCCGTCTGTGCTCTTAGCCATCTCTTGAATATACTGCTGAAGACACACAAGATCAGGCAAAGTGCCAAGGAGTTTGCAGAAGAGACAGGTGGTTGCTGACCTCTGAGGGCTGCACCATCCTACCTAAGGAGTTTGCTAAGCAACTTATCCATCTGACTCATCCAGCTTCACACCTGGTCTCTGAAAATCACTGAAAATGAAAGGAATTGCTGTGAGGGGCAAGGCACAAAATATTTTACTTAGGACACTTGGTTGATCAGGTAATCTCAGACTGTGCCACCTGCCAGGCTATGAACTCCTCAGGCCCCAGTCAAGGAGTCATTCTAGGAACCAGAATCAGGGATCAATGCTTGGCTTAGCCCAGACCATCCCACCATTCACGTGGTACCCAGTAGAGATGAGACTCTAATGCTTAAAGATTATCCAAAGGCTTTGTATATTTGGTAATGCTCAATTAACAAGATGTTCGCACAATTGGAGGTGTTACCCAATTAACTAACATAGATATAAATTGTTACCCAGGACTGCTCTCGATGCATACATGGTTCTCCATGGCTCCTACATCTCTCCCCTCCCCTATCTCCTCCTCTTCCTCTCCTTCCTCTCCTTCTGACTCCTCACTCCGCCTACCTCTCATACAGCCCAATCACTAAGCTTTATACAAATGCAGTGGGACATCAGCTACAGGCCTTGACCAAATTAACCCTCGAAACTGTCAGTGACTGGGCGTCTCTTCTACCTTATGCCTAATATAGGGCTAGGAATATCTCCTATACTTTAGCCTTCCCCCACCCGCCAGCTCCTACATGGGAGTCCTTCTCCCATGCTGCCTAACTTTCAGTCTGATATCTTAGCTGAATATGACCAACATAGGTTTTTTTAAATCCTTAGAAGTCTTCCATAGGGTCCAGAAGAAATGAAATGGCCTGCCATCTACCAGGCTTATGAGTCTGTTCCTCCCCTAAGCCCCATTGCTTTGAACTAGGTGATGAAGTCTGGATTAAGAGATATAACCACAAGATTCTGGAAAGGACTTCAGGCCAGGATCCTGACCATGCCTATGGCTGTTAAATGGGATGGGATAAGAATGTGGCGATACCACTCCCATGTTAAGCTTGCCAGGAAAAAGATGATCCAGCAGTTGAGGTCCCAAAAAAAGAGACTTCTAGTTGAGCTGCCATAGAAATGATGGAAGGTCACCCCACACCCTGTCCATAGCTAAATGCGCAACTCCAGTGCTCCTGATCCTGCTTGCTTACTGCTTAGGTTTGCTGTATCAGCCACTAGCCCCCTTGCTGTTTGGGTACCCCAGGGGGTGATGCAACAACCTCATCATCAAGTTCACAATGGCTGGTGAGAAAGCCAGTTGGACAGCCGGTTCTGAACTCCTCTCTCCCATGACTTAAGACAGAACTGTTGGTTACTGGACAGGGACTCTGCGTTGGACCTCCATTGCATAAGGTACCTCCAGCTTATTCCCACCTCTGCAATGCAGTGTAACCCCTACCATTGCAGAATATGTGTTGCCCCTGGAGAATGCTTGGTGGGCTTGTACCTTGGGGCTTAAACTCCATACATTTATGGCTTGGTTGTAAATATGATTGAGAATTGTTGTTGTTGTTGTTGTTGTTGTTGTTATTCTAGTACAGTTTGTACCCAGAATGACTTATTACTCTTTATTACTCTGGGGAGGATGTCATTAGCAAGCTAACTCCTCCAAACAATTAAGAGGGTAGCCATTCCCATTATGTTGCTGTTACTAGGTTCTCTCTTTGGCATAGGGCTGGCTGGAGCTGATAATATAGGGGCCTAATACTCCAAGATAAAAATTACAAGGCCCTATGGGTGGCAATGGATGCAGATATGCAGAAGATGGAAAAGTCCATCATAACCCTCCAGGATCCCCTATCTTTCCTGGCAGAAGTAGTCTTCTACAGAAGAGGCCTAGACTTGCTGTTCCTTCAGCCTTAGGTGAAGATTTTTGTTTCTATATTAACTACTCAAGGGAGATCCAAAAAAAAAAAAAAAATCCATGGCCTTAGTCAGAAAGAGACTACAAGACAATCATACTGGTGTTAGCTTTGACTTATGGTCCCTACATAATCAATGCTTTAGTTAGGTTTATTAAGGAATGGATTTATTATACTTATTAATTCAAGATGGCCCAAAACTGAAGAAGGAAATGAGAAGGCTAGGCTGACTCCATGACAGGCTTTAAGCTGGCAGTTTAGGAGACTAGGCCTAAGAACTGGGAAGTCCAGTCAAGTCAGTTACTAGAAAACAAACACAAACACAAAACAAACAAACAAACAAACAAACAAACAAACAAGAAGACAGGTTTCAGGCAGCTAGTCGGAAACTCTCTTCCATCTTCCACCTGGCCTGAGGCGAGGATAATAGGTCTGCAGCAGTTCTCCCCTACCCCCAATGGTTCTGGAACATCCATAAAGATGGATCCAATAGATTAAGATAGAGGCCACCTACCCCGGAATTCTCCTAGTATGCTTTATATCAGGCCTGCTAGCTCACTTGGTTGTCTGTCTTGGTAATGGAAGACCCCAGGACCCCAGCATGCTGGACTTCTGTAGAATAAAACACTCTATGTTTACATACTATCTGAGTCTGGGGTGTCATTCTTTGGTGAATCATGGACCTTTACACTAGTCATCTATGTATTAAGTCTGGGCTACCGATGGCCATGAAAGCATGAGCACTTGAGCTCTATCCCCAGAGCCATGTTAGTCACCTGGCACGGCTGCTTGTGTGTGTGCACATGTAGGTGCTAAAGATATATGCATGTTAAATGGATGGCTGACTGGATAGCAAACCTCAGGGGTTCTTTGGTCTCCATCCCACCAGCACTGTAAGCATGGCTGATTGTGCTTACAACTCCAGTGCTAGCCAGTCAGCCTGGCCTAACCGAGGAGACCGGGGTCCCAGTGAGAGATGTGATCTCATAAAACAAGATGGAGAATTTTTGAGGAGTGACACTTGAGTTTGACCCCTGGTTTCTGTACATGAATGCATACATGCATATATCTTTAGCACCTACATGTGCACCTACCCCGGAATTCTCCTAGTATGCTTTATATCAGGCCTGCTAGCTCACTTGGTTGTCTGTCTTGGTAATGGAAGACCCCAGGACCCCAGCATGCTGGACTTCTGTAGAATAAAACACTCTATGTTTACATACTATCTGAGTCTGGGGTGTCATTCTTTGGTGAATCACACACACAGACACACAGATACACAGACACACAGACACACACACACAGACAGACACACACACACATAAAGAAAAAGAATGGCCACTGTAACATTTTTTAGAAAATGTATCATATTTCCTTTTTCCATTGACTGCTTTAATTCCCCGTAGACCGATAACAACAAAACTCTGCTCAGAATCTCAACAGGCCTCTGGGCAACAACCTTTCCCTGAAACATAACCTTTTGGTAAAATATAATTTTTTAATTAATTAAAAAAAATTTTTTTTGTTTTTTTGAGACAGGGTTTCTCTGTATAGCCCTGGCTGTCCTGGGACTCACTCTGTAAACCAGGCTGGCCTCGAATCAGAAATCCGCCTGTCTCTGCCTCCCAAGTGCTGGGATTAAAGGTGTGCACCACCACTGCCCAGCTAATTAATTTTTTATTGAATATTTTATTTACATTTCAGATGTTATCCCCTTTCCCCATTCCCCACCACCCAGAAACCCCCTGTCCCATCCCCCCTCCTTCTGCTTCTATGATAATGTGCCCCCACCCACCCACTCCCACCTCCCCGCCCTTGAATTCCCCCACACTGTGGCATCCAGCCTTCACGGGACCAAGGAGAATCTAAAGACTGTCTCCAGGCATAAGTTCTCAGGCACCGTTTCCAAGGATCCTACCTAAGGCTGGCCCCACAAATTTTGTGAAATAGTTCTTTCTCTCATTTGGAATAGAACTGAAGATTCTTTTTTTAAAAAGATTTATTAATTTTCTTGCATTTGGGTGTGTCTGCCTGTGTATATGCATGTCCACCTCAATTGTGCGTGCCTGGTGCCCATGGGGTATAAGATGCTCTGGGACTAGACTTACAGGTGACAAACCTCCATGTGGGTTCTAGGACTTGAACCTAGGTCCTCTGGAAAAGCACCTAGTGCTTTTAACCTTGGAGCTTCCTCCCCAGCCTCCGTTAATTTCAGCTTTGTGTGAACGGCTCTTTCCCTGGCACTTTATCTGAACGGGCAGCAGTGAGGAAATGTGGACATGACAGTATCAAAACCTGGATATACATCAGGCTGCCAAGGACCACTGTGTGAGTCAAGGTCACCATGACAACTCTGCACAATCCTGGCAGGGATTTAGAGCACATGGTGAAGAGGGCTTTGTGAAAGTGTGTTCACACAATGTGGACTTGAACTTTATTCATCAGCAGTTTTGATACATGTGAAAAGTCTTTTTTAATCAGGTCAAGGTGGGAATGGGGCAAAAAAGAGTTTTGATGCAGAAAAAAAAAAGCAGTTTTAAAATGCTAACTGTTTGGAAATCATCATGAACATAAAGGAAGGGATGCAGTCCAGCAAGAGGCTGCTCCTGGGGTTTCAGGACGTGGAAATAAATGTCAGTCTTTTGGAGAAAGGAAAAGCTGCTAAGAGCTACAAATGGGTGCCCCGTTCATCCACCAGCCCCATAGAAACTCTTGCTCTGGGGCACCTCAGGCCTGCCCTGAACACGACACACTGTCCCACGGCTCATTCCAACTTTTCACTGCCTTCCCTCAGTTGTTGGCTGATCCAGTCTTGGGCTCACTTGCTTTTCTCCCTCCTGTCCCCAACTCCCCTCTCTCCCTATGGCCCAGTATATAGATCATAAGTAGGTACCAGGAGGTGTGATTATGCTTCCCATCACTCTGTTCAACTCATGGTCAGGGTGGACTTCAGCCATAGCCATGTGCTCAGGGGACTGTTGACAGGTGACATGCGAGGCTGATGGCAGCTGGTTCTGTGCTTTAGTTACTCAATGACATTTACCAGGGAGGCTGCATGTGTATGCACTCTGGGTCACCTGCTCCTTGAGATAAGTGTCATAGTGTGTGTCACTTTGTTCCTCAGGAGCCAAGACAGTCCTCACACACTCTGACAGTACTTCACACACACATATACTCACAAAGTTTGGGGATTACTCTAAGGTCAGAAACTGCCTCAATTCTTAGTTCAGAGTAATCTCTCCTTATGTCTACCTTTTCTTTCTGATATATTTGTTTATTTAAGAATTATTTTTAAATGTAGTGATTTAAAAGCTCCAGAAGTTTGTATCATAAAACACCTTCAACGTATGACTGGTTCCAGGCGAGTTCACTAAAGCCTTTCATAGACTGGCATCTCCAGATGTTTCTACCGGAAGTTCTCCCAAACTTGAAGCCAGTGCAGTGGGGTAGGGGCTTGGACAAGCTCAGTGTGTGTGAACCCTGATATCCTCCATAGATATGAAAACAGGATGTATCACCCGGTGTAGCTGTGTGGAACTCACTTGCCCTGCTTCTGTTGCAGACAAATGAACGTGATGGAAAACCATTGTGTCCTCTGTGCATTTGTCCACTGACTTCAGGAAAGGGACCAGAGGGCAGCATACAGAGCCCTGGTGCCAACACAGTGGGCTTTCTTTCATGAATACCCATGAGGATTTTGTTCATTGTTTAATCATGTTCTTGTAAAATAAGCTTTTTAAGAGCAGAGTTTTCATCTCTCATATGGATCCTGTGATACTCTTTCCTCTGGGCAGAGCAAAGCTATGATCTGGGGTGAGGCAAGGAGACCCTTGATCTGCCATCCTGGTGACTAGGAGGAAAGGACACTTTGGTGCCATGGTCAAAGTCTACGTGCCTCCCCCTGCCCCCGCCCCCAACCCCAACCATGCAGGTCTCTCTCAGTTCACAGCCAGAAATGCTCAGGATGTCCTGAAGGGAGCAATAGAAGCATCAGGTGATACAAAAGCAGAAAAAGCTGAGAAGACGGAATTTACAATGGAGTCAAATAGCCTGGGGACACAGATTCGGTTTGCCCCAAATTCTGTGTTCCAACATGGTATCAGTTTGATTAAATTTTTATAGTGATGGAACAAAGAAATCCATAACTAGAAGCATTTTCAGATACATTGATAACATTGAGTAGGCAGTCACAGAAAAGTGGGGGAAATCTCTGCTAGTAGCTTCATGTATTGTCTGACAGCACTCTCACCCCTTTGCTGGTATAAGTTAGGGGTCTGTTAATATGTTCCAAGAAGTTTTTACCTAAGATGCTAATTCAATACATTGGTGGGCAACAGCCATGATTAAGGGACTAAAGACAGCTCACTATGAATTAATTGTATCTGTACTCAAGACCTGTGACTTTCCAGCCTCTTCTCAATCATGGAAGTTCTAACAAACAAGACACACACTGTGGTCTTCTAAAGAAATCTGGTCAGGTGATCTGAGGTTCTTTTTTGGCAGGAGGCATCTCTGTGAGCCACCAAGCACAAGTCCCACTCATGGGAGCCCGAATGGTTCAAGTTGAATCATTATACTTCAGTGAAGCTTTGAAAGAGGGTACTTAAAAATAGCTTGCAAAAAGGTTTCAACCTTGGTCAGGTTTAGCTTGGTAATTCTCGAGCTGGAACAGATTAGTAGAAAATGGAAGTATTTTTCAATTCGCTGAAGTGTTTTCTACTGTCTGTGAAGGTTCCTGAGTGTTTGTGTCCTCTGATTAGCAGAGCAGCACAGGTAGGAAGCAGCTTGCACAGACTTCTTTGTTTCCCAGAGTGGTCTGTTTCTTTGCTCACTAAAGAGAGCTTGGGTGACATGAGGATAGCTCAGAATGCCCTTCCTTCTGTCTCTTTCCATCGAAGTATGCATTTCCAGACTCCATTGTTGACTTGAGCTGGTTTGTATTAACCCTACTGGGCGAGAGTAAGACCACTACCACAATTTTGAGCCAAATTTGATGAAATATCTAATTAAATACTGGCCAGGATGATGGGCTCTAGCTAATTCAACTCCAGAGGATCCTCAAAACAGCCACCAGCAACACTGGTCAGGTGGTTATAAAGGCAATCCCACAAGGCTTACATATTTCCCGCCTTCATCCAATCCATCCTGACTGTATATTGGTCTACATACCTCCCACTGCCTTTGTGTGATCAAGCACATCTGTTACAGTTGGGTCAAGGAAACTTGTTCAGGGAAGTAGAGGGATGTGACTTGTTCCATGGACAACAGCTTCCAGCATCTCAGGAAGTATTTGTTCTTAGGCAAAGGGCTTAGGGGTTAGAGGCATTTTTGTTTTGTGGATCTCTTAGGCACAGTAATTAATATTTAAAATGTAACTTTGGCTCTCACATTTTATAAAAAGCCATTCAGGACCACATACTCAGTATAGGTGTGTCCTTGGGAGCCAACTCCCTCTGGGGAACTGGAAACAGGCTCCCAGTGCTGTCTGCAGAGAAGTAGCTTCTTGGTGGTTCTTACATCCTTTAATCTACAGGGGAAGAAAGGGAGTGTGAAAACTTGCTCCTTTACCCTAAACATCAGCCCCAGAACACTTTCATGAGTCTTCATTGCTTCATCCCTCAGACCCTGAACAGCAGCTAGGTCGACAGCTATGATTTGACCTCAGCCAGGCCAGTCACCATCCATGGTCCTCAGCATTATGCTGAGAAGATTCACAGGCCTCCCTCCACCTGCCCCATCCTCCACCCCCTGTACCGTGGATTTGTTGTCTGATTTAAATATAGAGTTTGGCATACAGGTGTGTAAGCATAGCATAAATAAAAGGGCATCCTGCCTCACAGTCCAGGACTGACTGGGAGCAGGGATAACTTATGAAGAGTGAAGAAGCAGTCTGAAGCTGCGGGATGCTTCATCCCAAACCATGATAAGACTGGTCAGAGAGGAGCTTGGAAGAGGGGCATAGAGGGATGGGAAGACAGATGCCATAGAGATCTGAAACCTGAAAGCTAGTCTCCAAATACCTCTGGGGCTCCTCACAGCGTCTTTGTAATTACTCATAGCCCCTGGAGACTCCCTGGCACAGATGGGGTTTCCTTAATGAATGTGATCCTAAGTCGGTGGGTCCCCTCTTCCTGGTTACCTTGTGTAGAGCATGGAGGGAGAGCATGGAAGGGTAGTCCATCACAGGCTGCATGACAAGAAGCTGGTCGTTCTTGCTCTAGTCCCTGATCAGGAAAGCTGACTGTGCTGAAATGGAGAAGTCCACAGCATCTGGGGTCCATATGCTCCTAAAGTGTGCACATGAATGACCATGATGTCCCTCCTCTTAGCATCTCATCAGAAGGTGGATACTACTATGTCCTGGGGTCATCCTGTCACGCTGGTAAGGTAGCCTGTGTGTGTGCCTGTGTCACAGTGTGTGGAGGGGGAAGAGCAGGGGCCATGCTACTTCTGTTCTTTAGGATGGACATTACTGACATTTGTACTCTCCCCACCCCACTTCCATCTTTTAAGTTCTGACATCACCCACCTTCTCATTCATGGGTGAACCTGACCCAGGGAGCTGAGGAAGGAAGGAGAAGCAGGTGCAGAAGCAATCTCTTACCACCTGGCAATGACAGTCACGGGGTACTCTCAGCAGCAGAAAATGGGAGAAGGACTAGATCTAGCGCTAACCTCTCTTGGAAGGGTGGGCAGCCTGGAGGAGTAGTATATGAGGAGCTAGGGTCAAGGAATTACTAAGACCCTATCAGAGAGTCTGGGGAATAAATGAATTTCAGAAACGCAGTCCCTGGGAGCCCAAATTACTATGGAGATTACATTGCTTCACCAAGACATGAAAACGATGAGTCAGCAAAATGTGTAGGAGCCTGATGCATGGAGACAATGAGCACAAGGGGCCAGGCAGTGAGCACAAGGGGCCTGCAGTGGCAGATGGATTGCTCCATTCATTAAGCAGGGATGGCTTGGTGTAGGAAGGCAAGTCAGTATTCTGTGGGCGTGGCTCTGGTGTGCAGGTCTGATCCTGCCCTTCCCTCTTCCTTTCAGAGAGGGTCTGTCTGGTAGCGGAGAAAGCCCTTGTGGGTGAGTAACAACTGGCCTCTGGACTTGGGAGCGAGGAGTGCAATGCTCAGGTGTGAGGATGAATGTCTGAGGAGGGTCTGTTTGGATGAATTTGTACGTGCACAATAGAGTGAGTGTGTAAATAGGTGACAGTGGGTGTGAGCCAGGGGTGTCACTGAAGAGCTTAGCTAAACCATCTGGGAGGAGAATGGGTGTGCAGGTGGCAGTCAGGGTCATCCTGGGCTCAGTTGCCCCTTAGAACCAGTGTCCCACGCTATGCTTGACTTTGCCAAGGTGGTAGGCAGCTCCAAACCGGGATGAGCCTCAGGAGGGTCCCTCTGGGTGTGCTAAGGAAAACATGGTTGAGTAATACTGAGGACAGATGGTATGGTTCCCTGGAAGAAAGACATGGGTGTCTGTAAGGACACAGTGTTGTTGGTGACTGGAAAAAGCCAGGGCCACAGCATTAGCCAGGAAAGACATTGGCCACAGCTACAGACAGGAAAGACACTGTGAAGCTCTGCATGGCCCACCCTGGGCAGAAGCACATCCAGCAAGCCCTTCCTGCCTCCATCCACACTTAGTGGCCTCATTTCTGTCATTTGCTTAGTTCTCAGCTTGCTGTTTTTATACTGGGATAACCCTGGAGTACCTGGCATGGCAATCCAAAAAAAAAAAAAAAAAAAAATCCACCCTTTTAGGGCAGGGAGAATAATTTAAACATGAAAAGCAGAAATTCTTTAATTCTTTTCTTTACTCGGGATGCCGCTATCATTTAGGTATCTATTTAGGTATTGATGCAAGAACACATGCTGGGGAGGAATCTCCTCCTTTATGACGGATCTTACTGCTCAGAGATCGAGGGACTGCAGAGAATAGCTGCCCCAACAAGTGCTCAGAGCCAGTGTCCCCTCCAGCCCCACCCCCTTGCAGGCTAAGCTCCCTCCTATGTGCTTCTGGGGGTGCAGCATGGGGTCCCAGAATGAGCCAATAAGTTTAGAGAACACTGAAGCGGGGAGGGGAAGACACTCAGTCCCCTGAGCTTCGGAATGACCTTGGTTGGGTCTTGTTGAAGGACTTCCTTTCTGTGTGAATCCTCTTTCTTACCTCTGAGACCAAATACAAGAAGTGACTTTAAGTAAGAAGGCTTTATGGAGAAGGCTGGAGGTGTGTCCAGATCTTGTGGGTAGTGATAGGAACCCCACATTCGCCAACTAGGACCCACATCTAAACATTCTCATACCCCCACCCCCCAATAACACCACCATTCTAGAACCAACTGTTTAAACACACGGACCTATGGGGGCATTCCACATTCAAGCCAGAGCAGCCTTATTTGATGAAACTGTATTTTTTTTTTAAATTTTCTCTCTCCTCTGCATTATTAAACTGTTGGTATTTCCAGGTACAACATATGGGGATTCAAAACCACAGGGAGTGTGCAGTGTCCCAGCCCAGTCCTTGTGGTGGAAAAATCTAAGGTTTCCCAGAAGGATGGAGACAGAAGGGTAAAATGTTTGGAGACCAATGCTCAGAAGAGAAGCCTGTTGCCTGTTACTACCAGAACATGGAGAGAGAGGTTGAGGCAGGAGTCTAGGAGCCTGGGGGCGGGGGAGCTGAGGGAGGAATATTAGGAGCCCGAGTGAAGCTAAGAAATGGAAACTGTGTCTCAACACTAAATGCATGAACCAGGAAGAAAGAGGAGAGGGCACTGTGGAGAAGGTGTCCTGGAAGTAGACCACTGTGGTCAGCACAAGGATGGGTGGGTGCTGGGCATGAGGAAGAGCCCAGTGTAGCCTGGTCAAAGTCACAGCTTCTTATCGAATGTTACATAGCCCTTGCCTGCCTCTTCCCTCAGGGGTTCAACAACTTTAAAATAGCTGTATTTATTTTTGAGTGATCTTTGAATGTTGTACTATTTTTATACAACGTAAAAAATCTCTTCATTTCCCACTTTTAGAGTGTTGAATTAAATGCTTTTCATTCCTAGAAGGCAATAAGCACTGAGTCAAAGGTGTGGAAATGCCTCTGTAAGCTTTTAATAATTCTAACAAAATACAACAGGTTTGGAGTCTAAAAATGTGCAGTGTGTTGGTTTTGTTTTTTAAAGAGAAATGGGTTTTTTAGCAACAGGATCTTTAGAGCCCTTTGCCTGGGTTGAACCTCTGTGATCTCAGAGCTGCAGATCCTGTCTGCACCTAGTTTTTCCTCAGCTGTTTAGTAACTCTAAACCACAGGCAAGTCTAATGCCCAAGGGACTTTAACTGGTCATCACAACTCACTCTGGGAGTGGCAACCTGACCCTGAAACTGAGGCTCCAAAATATGAGAGAGAGAGAGAGTGTGTGTGTGTGTGTGTATGCTTGTGTGTATACACATGTTCTTGTATATGTTTATACATGTTTGTATGCTTGTGTTAAGTGTGTATATACTTGTGTGTATGTGATTGTGTGTTCTTTTATGTATGTATGTGTACTTGTGTGCTTGGTTTTGTGCATGCTTGTATGTGTGTGTGCAGATGTGTATGCATGTGAAGGCCAGACAACAATCTCGGCTTTCAATTCCCCAGAGCTATGCCCCTTGTTTTTAAGATATGGTCTCTTAAGTAGGTAAGGGTATCTAGCCAGCAAGCTGCAGCGATTTGCTTGTCTCTTCCCCTTTGGAGCTGGGATTCCAAGCACATGCCATGCAGTTTGATTGGAGTTCTGGGAAACCTCTGTGCTTGGTTTTATAGACTATGCCAGTTCTACAGCCTTTCCAGTGTTTTGTGTTTTAACCTCTCAGCCTCTACAACACTACATACTCAGTGTCCGCCCCTCCCCCATTCTCCCATGTCTGCAGCTTCCCTTTATCCCTCAGTCCCTCAGTGCTCCACTCCCAGGCCTCTCTGCCATTCTGTCTTTTTATAACAGCCTTCCCACTGTGAGGCCAGTTCTGCCCTGCTCTCATCCTCAGCTGTTCAGCTGCATCTGTCGTGGGATTGCCACGAAAAGTCTCATCGGTACCCTGCCATCCACCAGCAGCCCACGCTGTGGGCTTCAGCTTCTGATGTTTACTAAAGTCTGGATTCTTCCCATTCTTGCTCACTTCTGTTAGCGTCTCTGGTTTTTACAGAATTGTGGCTCTAACTTTGACTTTCATCTGTGAGAGTAGGATTCTTTAATGTCACTTTACTGGTATTTACTTCCCCTATTCCCACCCCTCCCCTTCTTCCCTCCCACAATCCTCTCCCAGTTTCTTTCGTTTTCATGATGTCTTTTTTTTTTAATTACAAAAATTTTAAAAAAATGCACATTAATTATCTGGGTGTGGATTAAATTAATTAGCATGATGGCCTCTGGTTTCATCCATTTTCTTGTAAACATCATTTCTTTTCTGGTTCAGTATGATTCCATCACTTATGTACACCACATTTTCTTTAGCCTATTATCTGTTGACGGGCATATGGCTCATTTCATGACTTTGTTGTTGTGACAGGGTCTCTGAGAACTCAGGCATTCAGGTCTCTCATTGTAAGCTACCATTCATTCCTTTAGGTGTGTGCATAACCAAGAGTCCTTCTAGTCTAGATTTTTGAGGAATCTCCATCTTGATTTTCATGACAGTTGCTCTAATTTACACTTCTGTCGATCATGTATAAGGTCCGTTGTTTTTTCCTTAGTGACAGCCATCATCACAGGTTAACATGGAAATCCCAACGTAGTTTTATACAAAAAAAAAAAAAAAATGAGTGCATGAGGTAAGCTCTAATCCAGACGGGGCTGCTAACTCCACGTTCATGTCACTGCAACACGGTGCAAATTTTAGTTTTGTGTGATATGTCTGAGGTAACATCCATGTCCTGGCAAGAGATGTCACGAAAGAACATCTGTGTTGAACAGTAGTATGAATTGTTGAGGGAAAGACAAGGCTAGCAAGATAATGGCTATGTCTGTGATGATTCCCAAACGCTAGCCAGGAGGGCTTGCTCTAATCAGAGATTTGAACTTACTTTTTTCCCCTAGTGTTCTGTTTCTTTCTATTAAAAAGTTTCTCCTAAAATTCTTCTTTGATGAGGATTCTGATTAATTGAAAAATGAGTTTTTTTCTTAATTCAAATAAGTTAAAAGTAGCATTGAGAACCCTATTAAATTGGTTTACTTCTTGTAGTCCTTGTCAAAGATTGCAAGTGTTTTGGATACAAAATGTTCCCCTAAATCCCCTCTCCCATCCTGTGAAGATTCTGGGGCTCTGGTTTGCCCTGAACAGTGCACAGCACCCCTCAGGCAATGTGTGATCTCTAGTGTGGGAGCTCTGTCTACCTCGAGGATTCCTGGCTGTCTTCTGATGTCAGAAGATTTAAGATTCACTCTTCTTCACATTTATACACAGTAGAAGGTACTACCCTGGAGGAAGGGAAGGATCAGAATACTAGTCATGACTTTAGTGAAACAGTGTGGGACTGAAATCAACGTGTGTGCTGGAAGAAAGCCACTGACTGACCTTGAAGCTCCTCAGTAGCCCTGGTAAGAGGGAAACAGCCACAGAAAGCTATTCATGGCAACTGACTAGTAAATAGCAAGCATGCATCCACTGGCCATTTCCTGGTAGTGAGCCCAAGGGTGACTTCTCTCCTATGTTCATTAAAGAAAAACTCGAGGAAAGCTGGTGCAGTGGTAAAGGGGCATTTGACAACTTCCAATAGAATGCTCCATACAGCTGTATTCAGATCGTGTCACCAGCATATAGTATATACAGTGATAGAGTAGACTCAGGCCTTTTCCAGTGTCTTAGTCAGGGTTTCTGTTCCTGCACAAAACATCATGACCAAGAAGCAAGTTGAGGAGGAAAGGGTGTCTTCAGCTTACACATCCACAATGCTGTTCATCACCAAAGGAAGTCAGGACAGGAACTCACAGGGCAGGAACTTGGAGCCAGGAGCTGATGCAGAGACCATAGAGGAATGCTGCTTACTGGCTGGCTTCCCCTGGCTTACTCAGCTTGTTTTCTTATAGAACCCAGGACTACCAGCCCAGGGATGGCACCACCCACAGTGGGCCCTTTCACTCTTGATCACTAATTGAGAAAATGCCTTACAGATGGATCTCATGGAGGCATTTCCTCAAGGGAGGCTCCTTTCTCTGTGATAAGTCCAGCTTGTGTCAAGTTGACACACAAAACTAGCCAGTACACACAAGTGCATAAAAACACCAGGTGAGGCATGCTAGCCTCTCTTACCTGTCTCCTCTCAAGATCCAGGTGAGATGTCTTTTCCTGCAAAAGGTCTGGACAAGTGTATGTCTCAGCAAGCATGATTGTCTTCACCTCTAGGGTGCCAGCCAACTTACCTTTCACCCAACATGTCAGGGAGCCTGGCAGAGTCCTGAGCTCTGTCTGCCAGGCAATATCACACCAAGTCAACAGCACATGTTTGTGGGATTGTGCCACATGCTGTCTGCATGCTGACTGCATCTTCTGTCACCTACTAGGCCATGTTGTTCACTGCCATTCATGAGCCTGTGGCCATGTCACAGAACACAGCTCTCAGGAGAGAGTTGAAAAAGCACCCTGACGGTGCCTACAAATCATGAGGAAAGAGAAGCTCAACCCTACAGAAAGAAGCCAGGCGCCCATTGTTACTTCTTTAGGCAGAAATGGTTTTCTCAGGATGATAAGGAAAAAGTATTCTGAATCATTTTTAAGAAATCTTTCTTTTAAAATATCTTTATTATTTTGTTTTGTTTTATGTGTGTGTGCCTGCTCTGGGTACCCATGGAGGCTGAAAAGAGCATCAGATCCCTTGGAAGTAGAGTTAAATGCAGTTGTGAGTCAAACCCAGGTCCACTGCAAGGACAGCAATTGTTCTTACCTGCAGAACCATCTCACGAGCCCCAGTTATTTTCTTGAGACAGTCTTTCATGCAGACCAGGCTGGCCTTGAACTCACCATGTAGTGAAGTACCTTGAATTTCTGATCCTCTTGTCTCTACAACCAGGTTCTGAGACATGCTCCACCATGCCTGGTTTGATGTAGTTCTGGGGACTGAAGCTAGGACGTTGTGTAAGCTACAACCCCACCCCTGACACTATTTTTCTTATGCTTAGCTATTAGCTAACCAATTGCTTTCTTAGAAAAATGAGGGAAAGGAGGTTCCTACCTGCTTCTCAGGATTCAATCACAGATTCTCTCAGGACTAGCTTTTGTAGCTTGTACCTTAACAACCCAGGTAGCTATGTCAACCTTTCCACCCCTCAACAATCCCCCAAACACAAGTGTCAGGCTACATGTATCAGTCTCTTATAGCTAAAGTGTGCAAGAGATGCTTGTATGGGAAAGGCAGTCAGCAAACCACACAAAGTCTGTGTCACTCCAGACTTACTTACTTTGTCAATCCTCCGAGGCCATTTCCTTTCAAGACAGGAGTTGTCACATTTTAAAACATCCCCCACAGTAGATAATTTTTACAAACAACTGACAGTAACTACACACCAAGAACAACACGTAAATTAAGAACTCAGAGCGGCTGATATCTAATATAAAGTTTGGGTCCCAGCAAAAGAGTTGTCCTAAAAATAAAGGGACTGCTTGCCCCCATGACTGTTGGTTTAGTGAATAAAGGTGTCTCAGACCATGGCATTGACAGTGAAATAGAGGACAAAGGCAAGCTCTTTGCAAAGCAGAGTTCCCCCTGGAATTAGAAATCCATGTTCCCTCTGTCTCACGTGTCGCCACACCAGGTGCTCCATTCAGTCACACTAAAAACTACTTTAGGATGTCAGGATACTGTGCTTGTGCAGTGATACCCATATGACTCTGTAAACCACCCCAGGGACACCACCCCAGGGATGCTGGCTTGCCCTGTATGGACCAAAGGTAAACCTCAGCATGGACTGAAGCTCAGAAAGTCTGCAGACTGCCAGGTTGGTGTCAGTCTGGCTGCCGCAGTTCACTCTCTGCTTGAGCATAGCATGTCCCCATACTCCTGGGCTGTGCAAACTGGGGCCTGACTCCTCTATTTACAATGTAAATATCCATTTCCCATACTCACTGTACTTTAAAGTCTTATCTAATGAAGAAATGAAAAAGACATGGTTTTAAAAGTTGGTTTTATCGATACTCATATGGGGCTGAAGAGATGACTCAGAGCCTGAAAGCACATGCTGCTCTTGCAGAGGGCCTGAGTCCAGTTCCAAGCATCCATGAGATGACTCACAACTACCAAGGGGTTGACGTCCTTTTCTGGCTGTTGCGGTCACTGTACTCATATGAATACTCACCCCACCCAACATACATACACACACACACACACACACACACACGAAACCTTAATAACTATTTGATATGCACCTACTCTGAATTGAGAATGGCTTCAGACTTCTATCCTTGTTCCCAGCTTCTTTCCACAGAACAGAGGTCTTTTTATTCTAAGCATGAAGACACACATACACACACACACACACACACACACACACACCTGCTTTATATTCAGGCAAGTTGATCATACCCATCTGTGGCTTTCTCTTTATCGAAGGCAGCACAAAAACCAGGCAGCTGACCATCAGATAAGACAGGTGCATTTGTCACACACCCGGCAGCAGTAGTTGCTAGGCACCTACTCCATCTGTGCTGTGTGGGCTCTGGAATGCCACTTACATGTTAATAAGAAGATGCAAACAAAGAAATGCTTGTCAGTGGGGTGATGGGTGCTAAGGAGCTAGATAAAGGAAGGGACAGGGAGGGGTGAGGAATGCTCACTAGAGAGGGAGATCTCAGAAGTCCTCTCTGGGGACAGCAGTGTGAGGGAGGAGGGGCTGCATGTGGGGACATCTTAGAGGAGAGAGCACTGCCCTTGCTGCTTATGTGCCTTTTCCTCCCTCTAGAGCCAGAATACAGGAGTCTCCAGGGCTCCAGTGCCTTTTGTTCCTGTCAGTCAAGCAGAGTGCTGCTGCTGTGTCTTTACTGGGCCAAGTGCAGCAGGACAGGGGCATGCCACATGACTTTGAGGAGAAAAAAGAAAAGCAAGAACATGCCACATTAGACTGTGTAGAGCAATAACTGGAAACATCTAAACAGAAACACAGGTGGGGACCAAGAGGTCAGTTCCGACATAGTTAGCCAGTGTTCTGGAGTTATTTTCTCTTTAAAAGTAAAATCACTTTATTCTAACTAGTTCCCAAATAAAACATCGCATTTGCCCATCTGCAAACTCTAGGTATCTCTGAGACTCTATGAAGCAAGGACTTTCCTCTGTGGACACTCTGAAGGCATGGAGCTGTCATGAACAAGAGGTTCATTCAAGGTTCACACTTACACTCTTGTATAAAGTGCCTTGGTCATCTGAGTGAATTTTCCATATCTTCAGTTTAAACATCTTGATTAAAACAATCCTGCATCTGAAGGCCAGCCTAACCTGGCTTCAGGGTTTCTCTGAAATCCTCCTGGAATTTAACATCACCTCTGGTTCTGGATGTACCCCAGAAACTATTTGATCTAAAAAATGAAAGGTCCCTCAAACAGTAAGGCTCTCTCACTTGTTTCTTGTTCTTAGTACTGGTACCTCTCCTAAAAATGTCCTAGTAAGGTTGCAATGTAGTGAGTGCCCCACCACGGAGTCCATATCCAACCCGGCTGCACAGTTACAATCAGGCCGAGCTATCAGCACATAGTGACAACTGAGCCAGCTGCTGTAGGAGATGCTGCTGCTGAAGGCTGAGCTGCATGCGTTGGCCTAGGAGTAGCTAGCTCTCAGCTGAGAGGCACAGCTGGCCGGAGGGGCCACTCAGGAACGTTGGCTTCAGTGTCCATGGGTCGTCCTGAGTATGGGCCCACTTGACATCTGGAAATACCTTTATCTCTTTTCACAGGGTAAGAACACAGTGTGGAACTAAGCATGTGCCTCCTCAGGAAGCACAGGTGCTTCATGTGGCATCTTAGGTTGATGGCGGACTATGGCCATGGTCTAAGAGAATATAGAAACCTGCTGATAAACTCACACCCAAGCGCTGTGATGGATGTGACTGTGTCATTCCTCGTAGCACCCACTTATAGCTACTTCGTATTTTATTACTTCCTAGACCGTTTTGTATGTGTTTTGATTCTATTCACCCCTCTTCCAAATCCCCCAAGATCCATGTTCATTTGCTTCCCACTCAACTTAGTGTTCTTTTGTTTTTATTGGCTATTTTTTAATCTTTCAAGTCTAATTTGTGCTGCCCCTATCCTCTTGGCTTCTGTCCCCTTCCACTGGAGCATGCTGAACTTCCCAGGACTATGCCCTTAGAGAAAACTCACCCCTCTGGTCTCAGCTGCTTATAGTTCCTCAGCCAGGGGTGGAACTTTGAGCCCACCTTCTCCTTCCACGATGAGATTTGGTCTGACTTGAGTTTGCATAGGCTTGTGCATGCTGTCAAAACCACTGTGAGTTCATATGTACCCTGTTCAGAAGACATTGTTTCCTTGTAGTCTGTGGGTTTACATTCTTTTACCCCATTTTCTGCAATGGTCCCTGAGCCTTGGTAAGAAGAGATGTACTATATCTGTGTCTGTGTCGTCTGTGTCTGTGTCTGTGTCTGTGTCTGTGTCTGTCTGTGTCTGTGTCTGTGTCTGTGTCTGTGTCTGTGTCTGTCTGTGTCTGTGTCTGTGTCTGTGTCTGTGTCTGTGTCTGTGTCTGTGTCTATATCTATATATCACACACATACATATAAACCCTATTTAGGGCTGAGCATCACATAATCCCTTATTCTCTGCACCATTGTGTGTCTCTGTATTACTCTATTGAATGCAAATACAAGTTTCTCTAATGAAGACTGAGAGATGTACTGCTCTCTGGGCATAACAAGAAATCTTTAGGAGTCAGCTGAATACTATGCCCCTTTAGCAAAGTCATAGCAGTAGATTCTCCCCTAGGGCCTCATCTAAAGACTGTCCCCCAAGGAGTCAGACTTCCTGAAGCCCTGACCCCGCTTACTAAATCTTGCACTAGTTGATGTTTCTAGAACCGCCCATCTTTTACCTTCCTCTGAGCACCATGAGGCATACAGATATGCGTGCTGCCTCCCAGTGCCCCTCGGTAAAATATTTAGTACTTATTAAATAGACTCCCTAACAGAGTTCTGGATCAGGAGGGACTCATGAGGAACCAGCTTTCCCAGAGGGACTGTAGACAGGTGATGGTTGGTGTGTGGGAACAGGGTGTCATAGTCCTATCTCTCTCTCTGTCATGCCAGCAACTCTGAGTCCCAGAGATCATGGAGAAGTTAAAAGGGAATGAAAGTAGGAGAGAAACTTGTAGGAAAGAAGGAGGAGCCTGGTGGGGAGTTGGGGAGCATAGAGAGTTGAAAGCACATCAGATCAGGTGTTCCTGGTCAGAAGATCAGAGCACATTATATATGTATGTATGTATGTATGTATGTATGTATGTATGTATCTATGTATCTATGTATCTATGTATGCATGCATGTATGTATTATATACTATATGGTATATATGTGTGAAGGTATAAGTAATAAATACATTTGTATTTTGCTCATTAAACTAGAAACTATAGAGAGCCAGTAGGGTAGGAGGTGAGGAGTCTCCATGGGACTCTAATTTGATTGACGGCAGATTCTCCCTGTAGAAGCTTGCCCCATCTGTGTGTCCACACACACTCCAGCTTGGGTTGAACATTTCAGCCCTCCCCTGTGAGAAGCACTGGCCATCATGTGAGTCCTGTGACCCCAGGAACTGAGATGCATAGTCTTGTGACACACACTGACTGTCTCCAGTGGTACCGATACTGTAGCTATGAGGGAAAGGATGGAACTAGCCTGGGCAGACTTACTGGGTCTGTGTTAATCTGAAGACTCAAAATCGATTCCCAGGGCCTGTCTGCCTACACTTGCAGTCAGCACGGGCCCATACCGGTTAAATCGATGTTTACTCTATGAAATATTGCCTCTACAATCTATCTACCCACTATGCCTTCCCACTGCTGAACCCACAAGGCTCAGCTTGGTCTTGAGGGCTCCGTGGCTGTTTGTTATGCATTAATAGCATCTACTATAAAAGTCTGGACTGCCTTAGAGCACGTGCACTGAGTACTCACCGCACTTACTGTGACGGCAAGTCTGGGTACTTATTGCACTTACTGTAACAACGTGGATGAGTGCTGACTATGCTTACTGTGACAACATGTGTGAGTGCTCACTGCACTTACTGAGACATGTATGAGTGCTCACTGCACTTACTGATACATGTATGAGTGTTCAGTGCACTTACTGTGACAACATGTGTGAGTGCTTACTGCACTTACTGTGACAGCATATCTGAGTGCTCACTGCACCTATCGTGACAGCATGTTAGGTAATTTACTTTTGTTGTCCTAAAATATGCCGACAAAGCAGCTTAAGGGAAAAGGGATTTTTTTTGTTTGCCTTTTTGGCCCACAGTTCAAGTGTACAGTCTATCGTGGCAGTGCAGGCTTGGCAGCAGGGGCCTGAGGCAGCAGGTCCTGTCTCACATCCACAGTCAGGAGGCAGAGAGAGAGGAATGCTGGGGCTCAGCACATTTTCTCTTTGTGTTCCCTCCAGGACTTAACTCACAGAATGGCGAGTCAATGGCTAAAGTGTCTCTTTCCATCAGAAATATCCAGTTCTAGATTGTACCTCACACATGTGCCCAAGACTTGTCTCTTTGTAATTCTAGGTCCTGTTAAGTCTACTGTGTCAGCCATCAGAGAAGGGGACAGGGACAATAATGAAGGACCAGGTATCTTAGTTAGGGTTTCTATTGCTGCAATGAAACACCATGACCAAAAATTAAGTTTGGGAGGAAGGGACTTATTTGGTCTACACTTTCACTTTGTAGTCTATTGCTGAAAGAAGTCAACATAAGAACTCAAACAGGGCAGATCATGAAGCCATGGAGGGATGCTGCTTACTGATTTGCTTCTCATGGCTTGCTTAGCCTGCTTTCTTATAGGACTCAGGGATGGAACATACAATGGATTGGGCCTTCCCCCATCAATAACTAATTAAGAAAATGCCCTACAGCTGGATCTTACAAAGATACGTTCTCAATCAAGGTTCCCTCCTTTCCCATATCTCCAGTTTGTGTGTCAAGTTGACATAGGACGAGCCAGCACACCAAGGAACATGGAGAGTTTAGTTCTAGTCTGCTGTTGTTCTTTCCTAATTTATGATTGTGTAGAGAAACAAGGTGGACAGACACTGAACAAGTCCAACTCCTCCAAAGCAGGACATGGACAAAAAATAGCCAGGAAAGCAAGACTACAGAACCTGGCTTAGAGTACACTCTGAATTTAGCCTTTGCTTTAAAGGTAGGTGGGAAAATGGGTTGGTTCAGGGTATGAGATTTGCTTTGAACACAAATATGGTTGACGATTATCAGAACCAGTGAGGAAATTACCAAAGAGCCTAAATGCTGTTTTATAGGCACATAATATGTTGACATTTATTTTAAATAAAAGAGCTGGAGGACCAGTTTTCCCAAAGCCAGAAATTGGGAGTAGAAGGCAGAGAGTAGACAGAGCTTGGTTGATGGCAGATGTCTGCATTCAGAAGAGTGGTACTCCCTGCTGTTGTAGCTAAGAGTGAGAGAAGCAAGGCTGACGGGATACCTCAGCTGCCCATGCTGTCCCTGATGTGGAGACATCAGCCCAGACAGAGGCCTCATCTGCTCTTAGTGGGTGAGAGGTTGTTCCTACAGAGATGGGGCAGAGCATCTCACTGACCTGATCTCCCTCACCTCCAACCCCCACCCCTGTAGCCTCTCCAGGAAGACTGGGAATGCAGACTCAAGACCTGACTTGAGCAGGTCCTGGCTGTTGATCTTGAAGAAGTATGTGATTCTCCATGTTTGGAAAAAACCAGAGAAATAGTCACATCAGCTAATGTTTCCATATTTCTGATGGTGCCTCTTCTGCAGGAGTTCCCACCTACAATCTCAGTGGGAATCTTATAGCTAGAGGTTAATGTCAACCATCTGCTTCCCACTCCCCCTGACGCCCACCATGGCTGAACTCTTGATTGACATGCCTCAGGTGTTGCAGTGTGTACCTTCAGGCTGGCTGGGTGGGTACTGAACCTGTGATATCAGGTCTAGACTCAGGCAGCTAAGCAGAAGACCATCATGAGAGTAGGATGCTTCATAGGGTAGGAACCCTTGCTGACCCCTGTACCCTTCCAGGATGCCTGAGAACCTGCACTTCACCTCCACTCTGCCTTCATCACTATTTCCACATCTTTGCAGACCAGTTAGCAATGATGTAGCACGGGAGCTCAGGTGCCATGGAAGGTCTTTGACAATCCTCTTCTCATCTGAAAGACCTGTCGCTGAGGAGATTGAGAGTACAGAAAGACTCGTAGAGAATGTCTTCCACAACTTTCTTTAGAGGAAGGTATGAATGAGATGTGACTCCTCACATCTCAATCAAGATTCCATCTATCTTAGCCGTACCACACCTTACTGTAATCTCCTAGGAAGGATGGACTCTAAAACTGAATGACAGAGATCTTTCTTCAAAGTGTCAAAGGAAAGCCTGTGTGCAAAAACTCATTTTAAAAATGCCTTGGCCTTCTCCACTTGTAAGTATCACTTCCTCCATCATTTCACCTCTTGCCTTTTCTTCCCAGGCTACCTCTTCTCTCTACTGTCATCTTCCCCCTCTTTTTCCTCTCTTACCTCTCTTTCTCTTCTCTCTCTCTCTCTCTCTCTCTCTCTCTCTCTCTCTCTCTCTCTCTCTCT
>NW_021604687.1:7587674-7633909 GCF_004785775.1 Grammomys surdaster
CTCTCTCTCTCTCTCTCTCTCTCTCTCTCTCTCTCTCTCTCTCTCTCCCTCCCTCCCTCCCTCCCTCCCTCCCTCCCTCTCTCTCTCTCTCTCTCTCTCTCTTCCTCCTTTCCCCCTTTCACTACCCCTGTTTTTTCTCTCCTTTCTCATGAACAAATGAGAATAACAATTTCTCAATGGCCTGCACTCCCTGGAATGTAGTATAGACTATTAGCAAGCAAAGTCCTGCCCTGAACACCAGGATGAACACAGAGGGCAGCTCGCACCTCTTTTCCCTTGCAGCCACATGAGTGCTAGGCCTCCCCTATTCTTTCTAGTATCTTGGGCCACCTGATGGATCCAAGGCTTACAGATGTCAGCAACAGATATTAAACCCTCCTGAACTCTGCAAACTCTACTGGGCAAATTTCAAATGCCCTTGTTACGTGCTGGTCACAGGTGTGTGGCGGCAAAACTGCTGACTTTGTAACTTTCTACATACTGCTGAATTCAGAAAACACTTTAAAATGCAGTAGGTTTAAGGTTTGGCTTATTAAAAAAGAAACAGCAGGAAGACAGACCACATGTGGTTTGGACAGCCTTGGTATAGTAGCTTGGTGTAATCAACTTCCCCATATTGTAGGAGTTCATGTGTCTGGAGTAGAACGAGCCCATGCTGCTTTCTCATGCCTCTGTCTGTCTGACTCCTAAGTGTGGTGAAGAGCTTCTTCTGTGATGAAACAAGTGCTCTGCTATAAGAAAGACATGACTCTACTTCTCACTCTTGTTTTCAGTAGTTCTTTTATTTGTGTGTGTGTGTGCCCATGTGCCATATGTGTGTGAGTGTCCACAGAGGCCAGAAGAAAGTATCTGGTCCTCTGCAGCTGGAGTTGCAGGAAGCTGTGAATAGTTCTATGTAGGTGCTAGGAACCGAAACTGGGTCCTCTATAAGAGCAGAGATCTCTCTTCACTCTAATTCATCTCTACAGATTCTGCCATCCTCAGTTTTACTCATATAAACCAGAAAGGTCTGTACTGTTCCACTTTGTGCCTCAAAATTAACTGCCTTCTAAAATAAAGGAACCCCTTCAGGAGTTGGCCATGGCTCATTCATTATTGGATGTCAAGTCTATGTCACATGTCTAAGATTATGTAGGTTTTTTCAGAAGCACTGTAGAATTTCTTCTCCACCTCAGCCCCCAACACTGGGAACTAAACCTAGGGCCTTGGGCAGAGCAACCAAGCATTCTATGACAAACCACCTTCCCCAGACATGCTTTGTGGAACCTCTAGTAGCCAGTTACAGAGTTGGTCCTTGGGATCCAGTTAGATCCTGTAAAATAAAAAAAAAAAAGAAAGAAATGTTTTAAAAGCAAGCCTGGTTTCCAGTCTTTCCATGTGATTTCCCCTGTTACATAGAGATATTGCTTCCATGATGCTACCCATCCATATGTGCTTCAAGAGAGCTCTTGCCACAGGCTGGACCATTGGGGCTGCCTTGATTTGGAGTCTATCCTCCCAAACTGAGAGCTAAACAGACATCTTTATAATGTGGACAGCCTCAAACACGTCTCTAAAGCAATGAAAACAGATTAATGCACTGTTTCCAAGAAGGGACTTTGATGATGACACATTTTGTCTGTGAGGGAATGCTCAGTGTACCGCCCCATACTGCAGACATCTGTAACCATATCCCTCTTCTCAAAATGTCAGGGTAGCTATTCTGTGTGATAATGGCTCAGGGGCTTGAGTTCAAGGTAAAACAAGACCTTTAGGGAAGGAAAAAGATAGGAAAGAGAAGAGAGAATGGAGCATGGTTCTTCAGAACCCTCCTCAAAAATCTAGAACAAGGGTTGTTTGACCTTTGAGGCCTTTGAAGGTCACACGGTAGGAGCAGGGGAAGGTGCTGTCAACACTTGGTGCACTTCTGCTCAGTAATGAGGACTGGGAGTCTAGCACTCCCAAACACACAGCCCAGGCCCAGGGACAGCATCCAGAGGACTGTGGAGAGCTTACAGATCTTTGCTAAGTGTGCGAGTCCCAGATAACAAGATTTAAAGAAGGAAATTAAGCCCTTGGGTATGAATGTTTTGAACAAAGATGAATATTTTAACAGAGAAAATGGTATTACATCAGTTTAGCCATGCTCAAAATCAATTAATACTTAATAAAAGCTGAGAGCTTCTGATAAGCTCCTGACAGCGTGCTGGGATTCTCTGTAGGCTGCCTGCTGGGCGCCTCCACTGTCCTGCAGACACCTCTGTTACTCAGTAGTTTGACACCATAAACCCATTATCTGTGATGGTCCCAGACCTAAGATAGCCTGTCCTTGGCCATGGCTCCTCATGGGACAGCTTATTGGACAGCTTGTTAGTGGCCTGGTCTAGGCAGAATGTGCCAGGGTACCTCAGGTACCCTACCTGCTGTATAGCTCCCCTCCCCTTCCTCTTGAATCTAGGAGCTGCGGTCTTTACGAGGCCACTGCAAGAGCTGAAGGCAGCAAGTGAATACATACAAAGGTCTCTTGAGACTTGGACTCAGAAAAAGCATGTGGTCCCATCCCCTCATACTGATCCAAGCAAGTCAAGTGTCTGAGGAACTGGGCAACATTGCCCTTCCCTTTGTGGAAGAAACTACAGTGCCATGTGGATGACAGATTAAAGGAGCACAGAGCAGAGATGTGGGGCACTGTGCCAATGACCACACTTTGACAAGGAATCTCACTGATGCATCTGGCAATCCTGAGCCCTGAATATGGTAGACCAAGCCATCAGTATCTGGACTTTTGTAACAATCTTCTCTTACTGCCATTGTGGTGCCTTCTCGGACTACTTCGGTTCAGATTGCTGCATTGGCAGTGAACATTTGCTCTTGGAGCTACTTTCTATCATCAGGGGGTAATTCCATTCACCTTTAATTACCCTTCACAGTGGGAAGCACCTGCTACCTGCAGGGCTCACTGGAGAACACCTAGGGACAGTGGACAAGCAGTTACAGTTGCTGGCTTGTTGCTGCTGTGTGAGGAATCTTAGAGGTAGGTAGACAAGATAGTGGAGACTGTTGGGGTTTTGATAGTTAATCCCTGAAGGAAGCAAAGAGCTCTGGGAACTGACAAGAACCATGGGAAGGAGCTGCTGCCAGAGTGTGGCTTTGTTGGTGAGCTTTCTGTGCTTAGGCTCTGTGTGTGAGTCTGTGTGTGCCCCTGTGCATACCCACGTGTGTGCCCAGTCCTCTCTTATATTCTGCCTAATTTTTGAGGTCTGTCACTGAACCTAGAGATCACTGTTTCTGCCAGGCTATCTGACCAGTGATCTCCATTGATCTTCCTGTCTCCAACTCCCATCACTGGGGTTAAAGATGCATGCCATGGCCAAGGTTTTCTTAGGTGCTGCAGATCAGACTTTGGTCCTCAGGCTTGTGTGGTAAATAATCCACAGACTGAGCCTTCTCCCCAGCACCCTGAACTTTGGATACATAGGAAATGATGATAAATTATATTTCTTCATACTCTGAGTTGTTCTTTAGAAGAACATCTGCACACACAGCTTGAAGTCCCCTTACCCCATCTGAAAACATATCTTTTCTCTTCTATAAGGTTATCAAGACTTCTCCCACAGCTCTCTGGGATCACGTGACCATAGTTGACATGGAGATCTTTTGCAGGTTGTGACCTTGGCCAAATGATGTGCTGTAGTGAGAGGAATCATGTGCTTATGGGACATATTTCTCTCAAGCCAGCTCCCTGCATATGTAGCGCCAGTGATGACTGCTAGTAGTTTTAAAGAAGTGCAGTGGTCTGGTTTGTCACGAGATGAGGTTACCTTCTGTTTTTTCTTTATATTCATAGTTTCAAAAAGGTATATAGAGTAAAACCTAAAATAATAATTTGATTTCATGTTCTATGAAAAATCAGTATCAAACACAGTACAAATTCCTTTCCAGGTCTTTGATGTCTAACGGACAAAGCTGGGTTGGATAGGAAAGGCTCTATTGTTTAGGTCTTGTCTTTGACATTTTAAAATCATGATTCCTAAGTAATTTAGTCTTTGATACAGTTCTGTTTCATATGGGATTATCTAGAATAACATCTGGGCTGACTGAGAAGTTGGTAGCTTCTACGCAAGGGCGTTAGTGGACAGCTTAGATCTGTTCAAGGGATTTCCTCAGGCTCTGTGCAAAGGTTTTAGTGGACTGCCTGGATCCACTCCCCAGGTTTTCCTCAAACTCGTTTTTTCTAGCTCACACTAGAACTCAACCAAGTATCTCATGGTTAGTCCTTGAGGCCAGACCAGCATCTAACTGTTAAGAATGTGGAAAGATGCTATTTGGGGAGAAAAGACATAGAGGAAGCCAGTAATCACATACTTCATCAAGAATAGTCAGCTGGAGAGATGACTCAACAGCTAAGAAGCGTCGCTGTTCTTGCACACTGGAGATGCTGGGTGGCTCACTATTACCTGGGACTCCAGCTTACCATCCCGTCTGACCTCTTTGACTGTGGGAACCTGACTACGCATGCAATGCATAAGCATTCAAATACCCATGCATGTACTCACACATTTAAAAAGTAATCTTAAAAAAAAAATTTAGGTTTGGGGGTTGGGAGAGGCTAGAAAGGGGTAAGGAAGGATTTCAAGAGGGGAGGTGAAGGGAGCACTGCAGGGAGGACGCTAGGCATCGCCATTATCACAGGGAGAGAAATGGACCCCAGTTCACCCTCTTACTGTGTGTTTTTGAGGAGTGGTGGGTAGCCGCCATGATATAGAAGCTGGCTGTGGTGGAAGCCAGATGGGCACGCCTTACTATGGCTTACCGTGGCCATTGGCCCAGCCCATTTCAGCCTCATGACCTATTAGACCCCCACCTGCCTGGTCTCAGTGGGATCTGGTAGGCAGTGTGGTTTCTGGGCTCAGGGGTTGGACTTCTCCTGGATGGACAACCAGCAGCTGCAGTCTGGAAGGGAGCAACTGACAATTAGAAGCCTGACTAGTGGTCATTGCTGAAGGTCCTGGTAGGTGGAAGGGTCACGCTGAAGATAGGAGTTTTGAGTGCACCCCTGGCCCTGTGATGGAAGAGAGTGATGAGAATAGGCGGTGACTGACAGCAGGCGTTTCCTGCTGGGTGGGCCTAGCACACCGGAGCTGATGGAGCTCAGTACAGCAGGAAAGGAAGTTAAGTGGCTAGCTGCAGAAGTAGATCTTAGCCTGGCCTCTGCTGTCTGTGAAACATCCCAGAATCTTTCTGAGTTGCCCACAAGTGAGCTCATGTGCTATATCGAGCTACCTTTGAAATCACAAAGGCGGTCAACGGTAGTCCCTTCCCTGCCAAAGCGAACACTTGCATAACCAGCCACCAGGCTCTGGGGAAGGCTCCTGGTGCTCATGGCAGGACAATCTCAGCCCTATTCTGACAGCTTCTGGGATTATGCCTTTGTTATTAAACCTCCCAGCACCCCAGTTTCCCATTAGAGATCCGGAACAGAAGACCCTTCCTTTATGGACTGCCATAACAAGAATTGCAGTCACCCCTCTATCTATGGGCAATGACGTCATCATCACCTAGGTACCCAGTCCCTTCTGGAACATGGCCTTGTTTTTGTATGTTTCTTACTTGTGCCCTCAAGCATTTGGTATTATCTCTATATTACTGAATATTCCAAATACAATATTAATTCCATTTAAATGGTTGCTGTGTGTATTATTATAAGTTATCTCTAGTTTGTTCATAATATCTAAATGCAATACAAGAATCACCACATGCAAGTTGTTACACCACATTGCCTGTGAAGTAAGGACAAAACCATGCCCGTAAATGTCACATATAGATGAAATTCTTCCCATTTTGGGGGCTGGCTTACAGTTTCAGAGGTTCAATCCATTATCATCATGGCAGGAAACATGACACCATCCAGGCAGATGTGATACTGGAGAAGAAGCTGACAGCTCTACATCTCGATCTTCTGATCAAACAGGAGGAGGCTGTCTCCTGAAGGCAGCCAGCAGGAGGCTATCTCTGCACTGGGGGGAACTTGAGCATGGGACCTCAGAGCCCACTCCCACAGTGACATACTTCCTCCAGTAAGACCACACCTACTCCAACAAGGCAACACCTCCTACTAGGACCACCTTTCCATGGCTATGCATATTCAAACTACCATATCAAGCAACCCAGGGAATGGTCCAGAGTCTGTGATGGGACTCGTGTTCCCTCCTGCTAAATGTCCTCAGAGGAGCAACTAGGAACCCCCCAATTTCTTCTCTTTTCTTGTCTCTTGTCCTACCATAAAAACCCATTAACTGCCTTAATATGTTTTATCTTTAAAAATTCTTATTTCTATTTTTCCATCCATCTTGAAAAATAAGTTGGTTGCTCTAACATTCGTGGCTTGTCGTTATTTATATCCAGAGCTTGAAATATTTCTTTTTTATTTCTTCTTCCTTCCTCCTTTTCTTTTCCTTCCTTCCTTCCTTCCTTCCTTCCTTCCTTCCTTCCTCCCTCCCTCCCTCCCTCCCTTCCTTCCTTTCTTCCTTTCTTTCTTAGTTTTTCTCCTCACAATTTCCATGTCTGACCACTACTCTTACTGTGTCTTGTCATAACACTCATATATACTTAGAACCAGATATAGGGTGGAATTTCAACGTTAAATATTAAACAGGAACCTTTAATCCCAACACTCAGGATTCAGAAGCAGATGAATCTTTGAGTTCAAGACCAACATGGTCTATAGAGCGAGTTCCAGACCAGCCTGAGCTCCATAGAGAAACCCTATCTCAAAAAATATATTAAAACAGGAATTTGAGAAGTTACATCCTTGACAATGGAACATGGACAATATTTGTCAAACATTTTACATTACAGAAAGGACAGCCAGATATCAAATGTTATAATAATTAATGATGGAATACTTCAATCTGTTCAAACCATTTTCTTAAAGAGACTTCCTCCAGTGCTAGAGATCTTGAGTAGCTTCATGGCCTGTCTTCTGGAAGCAATTCTTTAGGATGGATATACTTGGTATCCACTCTGGAAAGAGAATCACCCTTTCTACACTTGTTTGCATTTTGCCTTAATGTCCTTTGGAGCCTTCAGTTGTTTTAGGTTTTTTGTTTTTGTTTTCCCTGTGTCTTAAAGGTTTCTAATGTTTTTGACCTTATGTTGATGATTTTAAGTGTTGTCTGTCCTGGTTTGATGTTCCTGCACTCTTGGCTTGAGTATCCAGACAGGTTTCTTCACTGAAGCATTTTTTTTCTGTTTCCTCATCATCCAGCAACAGCAGCCATAGCAGCAAGTCTTACTTTTTCTGTGGAACCTTGTTACCATTTCCTGACAAGGAATTATTCCAGCAACATGGCTGCCCTGGCAAGGGATTTCATCCAATGATCTGATCAGAATGCAGATGTGCCCTGGATTACATTATGATCTAGCTGGAATACAGACACTCGTTTAGCACACACCTTTAATCTTTAACAATGAAGGTAAGGTTAGTTTGTAGAAGGAAGCACCCATGTTTGAAAGTGATTTCCATTTTTAAAGTGATATGCCCAACTCACATGAGAACAGACAAGAATGACAGGCTACATAAGAGCAGTGAGAAAGAGGGAAAAAAGGGAGCAAGGTGGTGTGGTCTGTATGTACGGCACTTTTACCAGGACCGTTTTACAGAGATGAGTTACAGAACTAGACACAGGTGAAGGAAGACAGAGTGAACCAGAGAATGAGGAGCCTGAAGATTAGAACATATTGCTAAAGTTAGTATGAGGCCAAGCAGAGGAATTCAGTCAGAAGCCATGTGAACATGAGAAGCCAGATTGAATCAGTCAGCTTGGAAGATTAGAGTGTATGGAGGCTAGAAGCTTCAGGGCCTAGTCCTAGGGATAGTAGAACAGAGAAGGAAACACTCTGGGCTCAGCCCAAGCCATGTATTCATTCACACAGGTTGTGTGTGGCTCTCATCACATTCCTTTGTCTGAGAAAATAAAAGCTATATTTACCACTTTCAGGGCAGATCACTTCCCAGACATAACTTCCCTACTCTTCACTTTACCTCCTGACTCTACAGCCACTAGGTGCTGTCCACTAATTTGCACAGGCACCAACCCACACTCCAGCCTTAACACTACAGGGAATGGCATTTTAAAGTTCCCAATGGAAATTGCTAGGTACACAGACGTTTCCACAGTTGCCAGTGTTACCTTAATTGGACAGCCTTTGCAATTCATTGCCCCAGTCCCTAAAATGTCTGTTATTAAAGCTAATCAGTACTCATTTTCATTATTATCCACCTTAAAGTGATCATGTTTGTCATCCTTTACTTCACAATGGAAAAGGTAGTTCTGAAGCCCTGGAGATGGTCATGCCCATGGACTCTTCATGAAGTGGGGGCATGCATTTTGTGTGAGAGAAACTGGATGGAGATAATTGTATACTGTTCCTCAGAATAGACAGGAGGGACAGAATCAAGGCAAGAAAGAACAACACACACACACACACACACACACACGAACAAGAAAGCAAATGTAGTAAGTATAAACAGATTTATAAAAATGCCCATGAGAGAATAGTGATGTATATCACTCCTGTTTTGTAGAGGAGACACACATACTTGGTGTTACGGCTCGTCGTGTCTGTGGTTAGATTGCCTTGCATAGTGGTTGTGGCTTACGTTCTTGGCCAGTGCTGCTTTGTTCTTTATAGCTAAAGCCAAAATATGTATTCCTCTGGCACAGGGAACGCTGGCTGGTGGCTCCCTAGGCACCAATCCCAGTAGGATCTTAATGGTCTTTCCCATTCTCCTGACCTTGCCTTTATGGCCTCACACCTTGGGGGAATCTAATTCATGAGGAGTGAGAATAGTCACAGTATGACCAGGCTGGACATGAACAGTCATCCCTCCAGCCCTATTTCCTTGGGTAGTGTGAACTCAGTATAACATGTCATGTGACCAGTGCACTCTGATACAGTGTCTCTGGGTCATGCCTTCTCCCCATATGTTCAGAAAAACATCCAGATTTCTGAGCTTATGCCAACATCTCTTTCATTACTAAAAACTTCAAAGCACTGAGAGATAAACAGTAAAGATTTCTGTGTTTTCTCTGGTGTTTTCTCCTAATACTGGTTTCTCAATGGTGAAGCCATTTTCTGTGTCATTTTACAAGAATGGGAAAGTCAGAGAGAGTTTAGGTGACTTCCAAAATACACTCCTTTCATGGGGACTTGAGCTATGTCTTGTACAAGTCAGGAGCCATGCTCCAGTCTATCCTTACCCAGCAGACATTTTTTGAAAACCTAGGGTGGAAGAAAGCAGGAACCAGTCTTCTCAGTGGCCATACTGAATGTTCCCAGAACCAACATGTTCTCTTTTTGACCATGTTTGTTCTGTTACCACAGATGTCTTAGGCAGGTGTGAGGGTTATCCTGTCAACTTGTTAAGACCTAGAATCACTTAAGAGACAAGAACTTAGGGACTTTGTAGATTGAGTTGATTGAGAAGAGAACACCCATCTTAACTGTGGGTGGCACCATTCCCTAGGTTGAGGTCCTGGACTGAATAAAAGGGGCTAAGTGCCCTGAGCACCAGCATCCCTCTCTCCCTGCTTCTTCACTGAGGATGCAATGTGACTAGGTCCCTCATACTCTTACTACCATGTGTTACTGTCCACGGTGTAACCTTGAACTGTGAGCTAAAGGAAGCCCTTCCTTTCTTAACTTTCCTCTTATCATGTAGTTTGTCTCACTAAGCAGGACCATAATGAATCCAGTAGGTCTTTCTTGACTGGAAGAGGCAATAAATAGTGGAAGTTGCTAGGAGATTTTCCTGTTATACAGAGAAATTGTTACTCTGGTTATTTAAACCAGCCCATCCTTGCCCTGAGGGCCTTCTGCATATAGCTTCATCCCCCTGCCTGCTGGCAGAATGAACCTCTCCTCTCTTGTATTTTCAAGCAACAGCTGCTTGCCTTAGAAGAGCTCGTTGTGGCTGGCTGTATTTCTTCTGCCGATAGCTTCCTCTCTTACTGTAAGGTAACGCACTCAGCATAGGCCAGTCCCTCTGGGAGTCAGGAGCCCCTGGCATGCCTAGGAAGCCACCACCTGTCAACAGCATATGGTACCAGGCATCTCTATAGCTCCAACTGCACCAGCAGCTGAGGTTTCCAACTGTGCACTCAGCTGACTTGGAAGACAACAGGGTTTAGCCAGTACTGACCTTGGCCTGATAACCTTCAAAGGCTCCTAGGAGATGAAGAAAGTACTTAGGCCCCTGAGAATATCCCTGAATCTCCTCTTCAGTTCCATAGAAAGCCATCCCAAAGCCTGCCTGGCCAGCCTTCTACTGATGAAATAGAAAATGAGGATTAGAAGAAAATGAGTCTACGGTGCTGACTATAGACTCAGAATACTGAAGTCCCCTCCCTGGTCCCAGCCGATCCATTCAGCACTCACAGCCAGCTCTTTAATATCCACTGTCCTCCTAGTGGGAAGGGAACCTTTTACAGCTCTGCTGGACCCTGAAGTCCTTCAACATAGAGCAGACTCACCTTGATATGCCCCTCCCCCATCATGGAAAGATTCCAGAATGTGATAAAAACCCAAGCATGGAAGCATCAGGTGTATACAAACCACATACCAGACACTTTAGCATACTAGGACTTTATAGTTCTTTATTCTATCCAACTTAGCATAACTGACCTAAGGAAACTGACATCTTAGTGAAGCATGCTTGCCTGAAGCCATCTGGGCAATTAAGGGGGAAGTGTGCTGCAGTGTCCATGTGGGAGGAAGCTGGGTAAGGAGTTATATGCTTCCCTCTCAGGTTTATTTAGTACCTGATTGTCCCCGCCCCAAGATTGGCTTTGCTGCTGAGAGGCCAAGGCAGCTCAGCTTGAACAATGCTGGGTTGTTTTTTTTTTTTTGCCTTCAGTCAAAAGCTTCTAAATCAAGAATACAAATCAACTGCAGTTCTCCTCCAGCTGTGCTTCGTATGCTTTTCTGAAGCAGGATGCATTGAGTCAGCCCCGGCAAACACAGGCAAACAACTTTCATCCACAATCCCAGGCTGGCAGTTTACAGGCAGATGCAGCAGAAGCCCAGAGGGCGCTGTCACGTTGCGAAATCAAACACAGTCCAGAAAACCCCCTGCTCAGTACCTCAACTCAGCCACCATCTGAAATAATGGCAGTTGGAGCCAAACCTGTGGCTTAAACCAGAATCATATCTTTATCTTTATATCTGTGCTGCTTCCAGTGATTCCCCGTGAATTCATGAGCCCACCATACATCAATACTTCGTGTTATTTTAAAGCGGAAGATAAAACATGGGACTTGGTTTTGTTCTCAGCGACTCCTTTTCTATTGTATCGATTGAGATAGAGATGAAACGCTGAGCTTAGAATGGCCCCCTAATTCATTTCTTTTTTTGTGAAAATGGCTTTTATTTTTATCAGTGATGACTGGCAAAGGCTCTTACCTTGGAGAGATTTAGGCTGAGGTCATTGAAACGGTCCAGCGTTTAGAAATTCTTATAAAACCCAACCTCGCAAATTGGGTTGGAATCCTGCTAAGAACAGGTTTGCCTGTGCCAGGCTTGTGCCCAGTTCCATTTGGTTCCTGGCAGAACAAGCTTTGAAGAATGGCACTTGGTTTTGTTTATTTGGCATTTCAGATTCTGTACTCGCTGGCTCCCTTTCCAGTCCAAACTGCTGAGGATCGAAGGTGTGGACTGCAGCCTCTCAAGGTGAAATCATCAGAGGTGACAGCAATGTGTCACAGAAAGTGTGAGGGCTATGTGGCACCTGCCATGGAGGGACTGTGTTTTGGGTGCAAGATACCCCGGTCCTAATGTGCCACAGAGGGTATTGTATTTCATGATACCTAGGTTCATGGTACCATGTTACCAGGTACCATGAGGTTGCTGTATGAGTGTGCCACGGAGAATGCTTTGTGTTTCATGGCACCCAGGTCCCATGTGCTACGGAAGGTACAATGGGCTGCAGGGTGGTGCAACGTGAGCTTCATGCTGTTCCTTTGGCTAATCTAATCATGTTTCCTGGACCTACAAACATCTCTTCTTCCTTAAGAAAGAAAGCTCTGACAAAAACACACTAGGCTTTGCCTCTCCTCCTGAGATTTTTGTCGTTGCCTCCTCAAATATGGTGGGAGAGATAGATGCCTGTCCTACTTTCCAGCCATGAAAAATGCATGCCCAGAGCCCATGTCCCAAGCCTAATGAAAGCCGGTCTCTTTGATGCTGTTTTCATTGGGTCCCCACTGCTTGATTTGTAACGTGTTGGGTTAACAGCCTGAGCTCTGTCTTTGCATCATTCTGCAGCACAGTAGGCAGCTGAATTCTAAGCATCATTCAATAAAGAGGAAAAAAATGCTCCCTTTTAAAGTGGGCTGTGAGTACTGAAAAAAATAAAATAAAATAAAATAAATCTTAGTGTATGAACTTTACAAGCTCAGAAATGATCAAAATTGATTTGCTTTTTACTAAGAATATAGTTTCCGAGGTAAAAGGCCCCTATTTCATGTATTATCTTCTCTACTGGGGCATTTTTTTCTTTTCTGTGTAAAACACTCTCTTACTTAAAACAGGGGCTGGAGAGATACTCAGCAGTTAAGAGCACTTGCGGGTCTTCTAGCACCCATGTTGGGCCACTCAGGATCACCTGTAACTCCAGCTTCTGGGGACCTGATATTTTATTCTGACCCCCTTGAGCACCTATACACATATGCTCATATACACAGGTTCATAAAAGCAAAGAAGTAGATTACAAAATAAGTCCAAAGCTGTGGTTAGTGTTGCCAATGAAACCATCAAACAAAAAGACAAGAAAATAATAGTGTTTGAACAAAATTCTGCTGTTTAAGGTGGATCCGAATAGATCACCAAATGCATTCTTGGGGTTATCCACTGAGGCTCAAAGAACCATGTTCTAGCATCACAGGACCCATGTGTGATGCAAGAACAGCCACACAAAGTGGGTACCACAAGGCCTTTCCTCACAGAATCTCACTAAGTTACAATAGCAGGGCAGAGTGTGTCCTCACATGAAGCAAGACTCAGGAACACAAAGTTACTTTCCTAGAGTTGCTTCTAGGGCTATGCAACAAGAATCAGCGTCTCTGTTTACTCCCTTCTGCCACGAGAGCTCCTTTTTGCTAACTTTCTAAAAGAAACATTCTTATAGAAGTAGTGAATAAACACCTCCTTGTAGAGCTGAAAGAATGAAAACACTAGAAGAAACTGTGAAATGGAACCAGCTGGGAATTTATAACCCAAAATATAATGTAAAAGTATTGAGATGCCCTTGGATTGGATTAAGCAGTTTTCAGACAGACAGACAGACAGACACACACACACACACACACACACACACACGACACAGAAGCACAAATAACAAAGCAAAAATAGTCATGTGAACCTCATGAAAAGTAAAAGCTTTTATACATTAAAACACACTCTCCAAGAAGAGAAAACAGTATGGAATGTGGAAAAACTTTTGATGAGTCTTATGTCTGACCAGGAACTTATATTTAGCATATAAGAAACACAATAGAAGACGAACAATCCAAGTGAAAATAAAAGTTGTTGTGTACACCTTTTCCTTTAAGTCATTTGCACCATGAAGACAGCTGCCATGAAGGCCTTTTCCTTATTCTATCTCTGGTTCGTTCTTCAGAAGAATTCTTTTCTTCTGTGTACGGTGACTGTAGCACATCATAGATTCAGAATTTTTAAAGTTTCATGGGAGGAATTATGTTTGGTCAAGCACGTGCACGTGCTCATGCGTGCAAGTGTGCGTGTGCATGTGTGTATGTGTGTGTGCATGTGTGTGTGTTTGTGTGTGTATGTGTGTGTGCATGTGTGTGTGTTTGTGTGTGTATGTGTGTGTGCATGTGTGTGTGTTTGTGTGTGTATGTGTGTGCATGTGTGTGTGAGTTTGTATGTTTGGGTGTGTGTATGTGTGTGCGTATGTCTGTGTATGTATGTGTGTGTGCATGTGCGTGTGGGTGAGTTTGTGTGTTTGTGTGTATATGTGTGAGTGTGTATGTATGTGTGTGTGCATGTGTGCATGTGTGTGTGAGTTTGTGTGTTTGTGTGTGTATGTCTATGTGTGAGTGTGTATGTATGTGTGTGTGAGTGTGTATGTATGTGTGTGCACACGTGTGTGTGAGTTTTTGCTGGTTTGACAGCTCAGTCCATGTAGCTTCATTACAGGTTTTGTCCAGATGTTGTGTGTCTGCATCTGATAGTCACTAGTGCTGCTGGTTTAGCTGCATTGGCAGACTTTCTGATCTCTGCTTCTCTCTCTGTGAATCTGCTACTGTGTGATCAGTCACTGCAACTGTCCACACCACAGGTTGAAGGCATCCCTGGGCAGAAAGCTGGTGTGTAGGGTGGCTTCAATGCATTCCTTCTCTCCCGGGCCAAGGTGCTATATTGTCTGTAATCCGCAAATCAATCCTTTTCTCAAAATGGCTATTGTGTAAGTCTTGTCTAGGTTTGTCAGTGAGAGAATCCATATGGCCACCCACAGCCCTCCCTTGCTAGGATCACAAGTCTTCCACTTCATTTTAAATCACTCTGGTCTTGGTATACTGCAGTATCTTGATTCTTTCATGGAGAGAAGTTTAAGGTAAGTCATAAATGAACCAACTACATTCCTAGTCTACAAAATCTTCAGGTTCAGGGGTGGTAGAGGTGGAGAGAAACCCCAAATTCAGTTATTGGAGCTCATGTAAGTTCACAACAGTCTGTAAGTCTAGCTCAGGAGGTGTTGGTGGCCTTTTCTGGATTCTGTGGACACCTGCACATATGTCACAGACATGCTTATACATATAAAGTAAAAATCTAAACCCTTGAGTCTAAACAAATTTTAAAGAGAGATTAAAAAGTATATACATTCCAGTGTTTTTAAGAGAGGAAGCCGAGTTCTGGTGAAGCATGGGGAAACACTTGAAGTCTCATTGTCCACAAGAAAATGGTGACTGGTCTCTGCATGAGATGAGATCTCACAGGGGACAGCTTAGAGAATGCCAGCTGCCTTTATCTCCGTCCTGAGTCACTGCTCTGTATTCTGATCTGGGCTTCCCATCTTGATTGGCATCCAATTTCTCCTGCTTCCTCTTGCCTCCATTCACCTAGGAAATTCACTCAGATTGTAAGAGGGTCAAAATGTAAGCTGTCTTCTAAGTCCCTTTCAAATAATGAAGGAGGTCTGAGCTTTGTTCTGAACTGAGTCTAACTGAAGGGGTAAGGTAAAGGGCCACCCACTCTCTGGCCCCAAGTCAGGTGCCCCAACTCTGCTGGGCTCACCCTGACCTGTGCATCTTTCTCTCTGTTCCTCAGGTTCTGTCACAACACAAACAGTCTGATTCCAGGAAGGCATTAGTAACTAAATTTGGCTTGGGGGATTTTGTTAATCATGGGTAAGATAAGGAGACCCTGACAGACACGTCCTTGCTCGTTTCCCTGAATGTCATGAGAGCTGAAGAGTATAGAACATTGGATATTGGAACACATCTTCCTCCATCGAGTTCGCCTCCCTAACTACATAATGCTTCAAATCTATACTAGCTCAACCTCATCTTTAGCTACAGATATGCTGTTTCTTGCCTTCCCATTATGGGCAAATTAATACAGGTGTCAGCTATTCTGAGCCTACTCTGCGTTCTTCACAGGCAGCTTTACGTCCTCAGTGTTCTGAAAACAAATCTCCCCTCAGGTCACCATGGTGCCTCCGAAGGTTGGTGTTCTTGCTTGGAACCTGAATAGGATTCCACTCAAGACAAGCCATGTAGTTCTTCACATCGAGATGCCTGCATGGTGTCACTGAGACTGAGACTCAGGTCTGTCACTCTGATGTGTCTGAGCATTTGCTTCCCTGGTGATCCAGTTTTATTTTTGTTTGTTTGTCTTTTGTTTTTGTTTTTTTCTGCCTAGACATTGAACACCATTAAATGAAACACTGGGAGACTGTTTTCCATGGAACAGTTGTCTCTCAGTGTAATGAGAGTATAAGAAGTTACAGAAGAATAGTCTGCAGCTTCCCTCTGCCTTTGCTCTTCCTGCCCTCATCTTGCCTCAGTTCCCTAGGGTACAGAACATAGCTGGGCTGTCCTGCAGTCTCCTCTCATTATATTTCCCTTATCACCCATATTCAGAGGATCAGCCATGCACCGTATGTGCGAGCGAGAGCAGGGTGACTTGTAGTCACCCACCTCAGGGGTGCCATTGAGAGCCTCTCTTCTGGTTGTGGGACATCTGAACTAGGTGTCCATCTAGAGATTGTTTCCTCGTGACATTGGCAGTGCACATCTGTCTGGTCTATTGCAGCATCTTAGAGCACAGCCTGGCTCCTGCTGTATTCTCAGTGGCTACATGTTCAATTATGGACATGAGAAATGCCTACTAGTGTTACATATGGAGGGAGACACTGGAAAGGGATGAAGGCAAGGCAGAGGTCATTTTTGCTCATTCAATAAATTTCACTCAGTCTTCAATGGAGCTTAAACCATTGTTGTTGTTGTTGTTGTCTTTGTCATCTCCTTTATTGTCTTCTGAATAAGCAGGCAGGAACTCTTCCTGGAGTCAAGACAGGTGATGGTCTCAGGGCTGGGACAGAAAGAGCGCTTCACAGCCTTCCAGCACTCCCATGCCAGTGTGTCTGGGCCTGAAGTACCATGTTTACCAAGACATCACTCTAGCCATGACATCTTCCAGGCAGTTCCCATGCTCAGGGCACAGGGTGACTGTGATATTAAAAGTAGCATTTGTTGCTCTTTGTGCTCAAAGGAAATCAAGGTGAACTTGAGCTCATTAGAAGCAAGCTGAACGCTCATTTGCATGAGCAGAATGTAGATGGGGGGCTTCACTCAGCTCAGACCCAGGGCTCCTCCTGAGCCCGTTTGTTCTTAATTAAGAGTGATCCTAGGGGATAGGAAAGAGTTCAGAATGGCATCCGAATCCCCACACCAGAACTCCAGTCTTCGCTTCCATTATCTTCAAAGCCTCATGCTCGGCCCTCAAAGCAGGTTCAGAAAGAGGTCTCAGAGAAAGCACACGAAAAATACACTAAGTTAAAAAAAAGCTACTTAAAATGCATCTATACACAGATGAGTAATACACTTGTCCCTAGCATTTATTATCTGTGGTGTATCTACTTAATATTAATAATCTGCAGAGGAAAATAGCATCTTTTTTTTTTAAATGGTGTAGTTTGCCTGTGAAATCTTATGTTACCATCTCTTCTTACATTGGCCTACCTCACTAAGGGTTTGTTATCTTTTTCAATTTAATTTTGTGAATAACACAGCATTTCCAAAAGGAAAGCAAATATCCTGTCTAGGGCCAGACATGTTCATTCCCTTCAGCCACCATCAGATATGTCTGGGGCTCCACCATGTTCCTTCTTTTTGTTCTTAATTTGTGGCCCCTGGCTCCATGGTTGATGTGCACAGTGTCATTGGCTTCAATGGCTATCATTCTGTCTCCAGAGATGGTTTATTACAAGGCCAGGAGCCCATCTAAAGTACTTGAATTGTTTTCTAAATTCTCTCTCCAGTGAACACAGTCATTAAAGACTTGTGTGAAGAATAAACACTTTTATAATGTGGCTGTGTCAAATTCTCAGGATAATGTTGCTATCGATTTAGTAATAGCTGGCAAATAATGACCACATTGGCTCTCCCCCACTTCTGTTTTCTTCCTGTGTAAAACCTTTGTTGAGCAACCACAGCCAAGGTAATGATGGCTGACAGCCTATTAAAATTCAGCCTTCCTTGAGGCCAGAGAAAGGCTATTGTGGGACCTCAGATAAAGATCCCTACTGCCTTGCTTGCTGGTTCCAGTGGGAACCTCTTTTATCGCAGATTCTGGTACTAGATGGGTTTTGCTGCAGCAGCGTAGGGGACACAAACAATTTTAGTAGCTCTCACTGGACACATCTTGAGGTACAGAGCAATTGACAGCAAAGCTGACTTGATGAAATTTCACACACACACAGCCCCATATGAGCAGATCTACTCTCTAAGACATGGGGTTGAGTTTTGGCTTAATTTATTATGTCTTGAATTCTCTGCACATAGTTTAAATTTTATCTTCAGGTGAAATCCTTGCTAATATTGGCCATAAAGAACCAGTTACATACAAAGTCTTAGATGTTTACTGTATGAGGCAGGAGGGGACAACTCTGGGGGAAATGTGGAGGAACTTGAACAAGCAGAAAGCAGACTGGTGTTGACTCTGAGCCCTCATGGATCACAAGGCTGTCAGCTCATGTTTTGTCTAAAGATGGTACTTGTGAACAGAATAGTCTGGAGTGACAGTCAGGAGAGCAGCAAAGCAAGTCCCCTCTGATCCAGAACCTTCTCTTCTATGCAGCCACTGCTGTTCTGAGCACTTCAGTAGTGGGTCTTTTACTGCCGTTCTTCCCAGCATGGCCAAGGCTCTGTACAGTACAAGGTGTGGGGAGGCATAGAGTCCCTGACCTCAGTGGGCTCAGGCAACAGCCATCTAGTCTGCAAGTAAGGACAGACAGGAGCCTGGGAGGACAGAGCAATGACTGGAGAGACATGACAGGAGATGGAAATCACATCCTTAAGACAAACTGTGCATTGATGGAAGGCAAAGGTTGAGCTTGGAAAAAATCACAACTTCATGGTGAGTTAAATGCATAAGTATTCGATAAGTTGCCCCACGCCTGCTGCTGTGGCAGAATTTAATGATAAAAGCAGCTATGGGCCATTTTGCCAGAAAGACTTAAGCCACCTGGAAAATGATTGATGTATGTGGGAAGCATCAGGCACAGAGGATGAGAAAGAACATGCCAGGGCCTCTCCCTGTAAGAGCCAGGACCACAGAGTAACTAGGAAGATAAGAACTCTGCCATCTCTGGCAGGGCTGACTCTGCATCTCTTGCACACTTGGGGAGGGCTCAGGGCCTAAGAACTATCTAACGGTGGACATTACAGACACCCACAGGCCTCATGGCAGCATTTTGTAGTCAAATGAACATTTGCCATGTTTCTGCTTAAGAACAGAAAGTCACACAGGGGGTCTTATATCCTAGTCTGTGAGGGATCATTCCACTACAGGTAAGTTGTCCATGGTCCCTTCAACTCAGTTCCTATCCATCCTCACAGAGTGGAAGATGCTGGGATGTAGAGGCTCATAGGTGCATGCTGTGCTGCAGCAGAGCCCCACTCCTACAGTGGACACTAATCCAGGTACCATGACCTGGGTAGAATGACCACTTACACGGGAGAACCTCTCCTCATATGGGATGATGCTGGGAGCCAGACCCGGCTTGGTGGGAGGAGAAGGTGGTCTTCTTTCTTCTCCGGTTAGTCGGTTCTTCTTGAGGCAGCCAAGGGGGTTAGGAATTGGAAGAGCGTTGGCGAGGGGTAAGACTTGGTCTTACGAGATTTGGGGTAGTATCTTACGAGATATTTAGGGTTGCTGTTTAATGAAATCTTTCTTGTCTACATTACTAAAGTTTACTTACTAGGCTACTGTAGCTGACCTGCAATCTGTTTGATCCTCTGAGGCCAGAAACTGCTGTTTCTGGCACTTAACACCTCAGCCCAGGGACAGCAGAGAATTAGGCAAATATCCTTAGTACTCTCTCTGCAGGCACTGCCAGGCTCTAACTTAGGTCTGTTGGTTTGAGGTCACAGGAAGAAAAGACACTTAGAGAAGCTATTATAGTTTATTACTAAGTGTAAAGAGTATCCTATGAAAGCTATCTAAAAGACAAAGCAAGAAGGTCCTAAGTGGGGGAAAAAGGAAAAAATTCTAACAAAGGAAAAACTCCAAGTGGATAGATTCTAAGCAGGGAAGAAAGAAGGAGAGGAGAGGAGAGGAGAGGAGAGGAGAGGAGAGGAGAGGAGAGGAGAGGAGAGGAGAGGAGAGAGAGGAGAGGAGAGGAGAGGAGAGAGAGGAGAGGAGGAGAAGAGAAGTGCAGTGAAGAGAGGTGAAGTGAGTGAGTCGCGAATGTCCCTTTGTCTTATACATAATTCAGAGTACCTGATCACATGTTACAAAGTTCATCACAAGTTCACTCCAAAATTCAAATCATAAATTGAAATAGAAGTTTACAATCGAGAATGTTTACATGCATATCCATTAGGAGTAATTATCTGACTAAACATCCATCACCTGTCTAGCTCCACAGGTTCACCGAAGGTTTAAAACTATAACTAGGAAATTAGTGAAGTTTTGTGTAGATAAACCCAGGCAATATTTTCTCTTCTGTCCTAGCACCTATAATAAATCATGAGTTCCCTTTTGGTGACCTTTGGTTAATTGTATTACAACCACCTTGGAATGTGCTCTGAGCAGGAGAGAGTCTGGTTACTATCTAAGGGCTGTTAACTGATGACACTTGGGAGACTGGTAGAGTTCTCATAGCAGTTTTGACTATCAGAAAGGGACATAATACCAGTCCCATTATAAAAAGAGCTAAATAATCATTGATATAATTTTAGGAATTCTTATAGGATCATCATTAAGACTTAAGAAGTCGTCTATTTGTCTATATAGCATCACTACAAGACAGTACATCTTCGTGGGTCTGCAGAGATCTGCTCCAAAGGGGAGTGCTATTGCTTAGTGATTGTATATATATGTTTAATAATAATAATAATAATAATAACAGGAAAGGCATATTAATAGCAGGATCTTTCCTAAAATATGTCCAGCATAGCCTTGCTGATGTGGCACACTTGTTGCAGATAATAATCTGAGGCAAGCATTTCAGGATGATCAACTGCTAATTATTAGCTTGTCCTATTATGGCTCCTGACAGGATGACTCTTCTTCCACAGGTGGGATGACCCTTCTTCCCCAGGTGGGATGACCCTTCTTCTCCAAGTGAGATAGCTCTCTACCCTCCCTAGGTGGAATGATACTTTCCCTAGTGGGATGAACAGCCTCCTCAAGTGGAATAAAGTTCCTCAAATGGGGTGGCTCATCCCTATGTGGCATGTCTCCTCACCGTGTGGGATGATCCTCTGAATGTGGACATAGGATCCTCCCCATGTGTGACAATCCTATCCAGGTGAGGTGACTTTCCCACATGGGATTGCCCTCCCTCTCCAGGTAGAGTGGCTCCAGGAGAGGGTTACATGCCTCTCTGCTTATCAGAAGGACATGGATAAGGGAACCAGTCTTATTCATCATTGTGTTTTAAAGCTGAAATGTTGTATTATAGAAAACTTACCAACATCCTTCATGACTACAGAAGGAACCAGAGTCCTGAATTTAGCGTAAACCGTAGCACGCATATAAACATGTTTACACCTCTACATGCATATAGACATGTTTACACCATATGGGGGACCATCTTCATATGGGATGACCCTTCCCATGTGGTCCCCCATTCATGCCTGCACACTTCCTCACATAAAATTGGGAAAACTTTAGGAGAAGCCTTGCATAGCAAACCAGCCCAGCCACCTCCCTGACGTGAAGCTCCAGTGTTATGCTATGCCACAGGTATTCTGTCTCCTTCCTTCTGGTGTTTGTGGAAGATGGGCAGGTACTGTCTTTGACTGGCTCCTTCCCTACTGGGCACAGTGTATCTTGGCACACACTTGTGTAAAGTAAAAAGTGGTATGTATCAGTTACTCTTTACATTGCTGTGACCAAGTACCTCACAAGCATCTTAAGGCAGGAAGAGTTCATTCTGGCCCACAGCTGGAGATCTCAATCCATCATAGCCAGAACTCATGATGGCAGGGGCAGTACACAGATGTGGCAGTACAGGTGGCCTGCTCACGTCTTTGTGGATCAGGAAGCAGAGATGTGAATGCTAACACTCTGTTCGTGTATTTCTCTTTCCCTCCTGTGTGGTCTGAAACCTCAGGCTATGGAATGGTATCACGTACACTCAGGTTGTGCCTTCATGTCTCACTTAGACCTCCATGGAAGCTTCCTGACCCTCAGAGCTATGTTTCTTAGGGGATTTCTATTCCAGTCAGTTTGATGACCATGGGCCATCACCTGATACTGGTGATATTTGTCTGTCTCTTCTGCTACCCCACATCCACTCATCCTGGAGTCTCTTCGACTCTCTTATTGGCGCCCTCCCTGCAAGATGTTTACTCACAAGGTCATCCTCTTTACTCAGGGGCCAATTTAAATGAGAGATTTCCTTCCAGATATAAGCCAGAGATGTTTCTGTTCAGCTATCTGTATATTCTGAGACCTAGGCAAGTTCACATATCAACTTATCTCCCAAGATCATGAAGACTAGCTAAAATCTAACAAGACGGAGCTGGTGTCTGCCTCTCCAGAGGTGACTACTCAGGCTTTCTCAAGACACATGTATAGAGGATGAGAGAAGAATCAGAGCAGGGAGCTCTGTGATGACCTCAATTCTACTTCTGTATTTGTTGTGGAGAGAAAAGCAACCTGTTGTACCAGACATCTTCAGACTTTTCCTTAACAGGAGAACCACAAGAGCTTGCATGGGCTCAGAAAATGAGGTGTCAAAGACCCAAGGAACACAGAAATGGTTTATGCCACACTTGATGGGGAAGTGAGGAGTGTGTGTGTGTGTGTGTGTGTGTGTGTGTGTGTGTGTTTCACAGGTGAGGAAGAAGTCAAAATACACAGGTATCTCAGGATGCATTTTATTGTATTGACAAAGATGACTAACTGAAGTTGCCAGAACACACCTTTCTTCAACTCTGTGAGGGGTTGTATTTACTTCTGCTAGGAGGTTATAGCTGCTCTTACCAAGACTCAACGGGCAGGAATGCCCTCTGCTATTTAGTTTGCACATGGGTGATGATATGGTCTGTCCTAAGAGACAGAGCTTGACCATTTTCCTGGTCTTCCAATGAGAGGAACCTTGAGTGGCTTTAGGCTTCATATACAGGTTCTAGAGCCTGGCTGACCTCTGGCTCTGGCTCCTCAATTCTGGGTGTTGATACCCAAGTTTTATCTAAGCCTTGCCTCTCTGTGAATGGACCTGTAGAGAGTCTGCAGTACACTGTCCCGGTCCTGCTGTGAGGGGTTGTGGGAAGGCTTACCCTCAGCATGCATGTCCCCGCTTCTGCTGTTGATACAGAGGCCTGGCTCCAACTTAGCTGTGTGCACTAAAACAAGCAGAACTGAACCTCCTGGGACAGGCACTGGGTCTTTTTCCTTCATCTCTTCTCTCTTACTTCCTCTCTGGTTTTTGCTTCTCTTCTGTCCTCCTCCTCTCTCCCCTCCTCATCTTTCTCCTCCTCTTCCTCCTATTCTTCCTTCTGCTCCTCCTCCTCAGTCCCTTTCTTTCCTCCCTTCTCCCTCTCCATCCCCTCTTTCCTCTTCTTCCCCTTCCTTGCACCTGCATTTCACAAATAATGAAAAGGCCATGTTTTCCCACAACCCTTTACGTCTCACAAGCTCATGTGGCTTTGATTATTTTTCTCATGGAGTCACTATATTTGAAGGCTTTTCTTCGATCAAATATAGACATAGAAGAGACTACTCTCTTGTAAAATATTTTGGATTTTTTTTACCAAAAAAATTACTCCAAAATGGAGTAAATAATGACAAAAGCTGTATCTCTGTTAGAAAGAAATGTAGACAGCCCTTGGGAACCAGAGCTTGTGTGGCCTCTTGCCTGTAGCAATTCCTGGTTGAGCTCTGCTTTTAAGCACTCACCTGTGAACACCCATGGGAGGAAGTTATGCTAGTATTCCACATCATTCCTATCTCGGCAGTAAAAGATCTCTTTTTCAAAAAAGTATGGGCTAAGCGAGAAGGAATCATGGGAATGAATATAGTGTTTATGGCTTGAATTAAAAGACCAAGCCTGGCACACAGCGCAGCTATCAATCAATACAGAGTGTGTGTTGTCAGCAGCTTGATTCAGAGTTGGGTGAGGTAGATGTCTCTGTGTGGAGTGTCATCAGCATCAAAGCCACTTTTCTGTGTATTACTTTTCTCATCCCCCACAAATCATGTTGCAGGAGATTGATGGTCATTGAGTAAATTGTGGTGTGTACTTTAAGCTGGGCTTGTTGCAGGCAGAGCAGATTTATTAGATGATCAGTTTGATTTTTTTTCTCATGCCCATGCTCCTGGAGCACTGCTCTCTAAACAAAGGCAGAGCAACCTCCTCAGGGCTCAACGAGCAGGCATTTGTCTGGAGGGTGCATGGTGATGTCTGTCATCAGAAAGTCACCAAGGGAACCACTGGTGGCCACTATGGCTGAGAGAGTCTCTGGGATCTCTTTGCTTGAGTTCTTCATGCTATAATGCCATTCTGATACAACTCTGTTATCTGATTCTGACCTGTGTAATTCCTTTGTCTTACAAATGGAGGGATAAACGCTTTCCCAGTGATGGGAGCTTTGCTTGTACAGCCATCTTTGATCATCTCTGTTCCTTAGGAGATACTTGCAGAATGTTGTAGATGGCCATTTTGTAATACCAGCATGTTTGAACTCTTACTTATGGGGCATGAACATAAGTCAGTCAGGGTCACACAATCCACCAAGATCACTTTATAGATGATGTAATTTGGCAGAACCTAGGAACCATGTATCACCAATGTTATCACTCACAGACTTCCAGTAGCATTGAGGAAGGAGGGATGTTTTAAAACATGAAATATATGTATCCTAGGATGCTGTACTGATTACTTTCATTGTTACTGTGGCAAAATACTGGGCAAAAGCAACTTAAGGAAGAAAGGAAGGAAGAAGAAAGGAAGGGAGGGTTTATTTTATCCCACAGTCCCAGGATACTGTCTGTCATGGCAGAGTTGACATGACAGCAGGAGCAATAGGCAGTGGGACACATTACATCTGTAGTTAAGAGTCAGAGAGCAATGGATGGTGGTGCTCAGTTCACTTTCTCCTGGTTATTTACCCAGGACCCCAGCCCATGAGATGCTACCACTATTCAGGGTAGATCTTCCCAGTTCAGTTAAACCTGGAAACATGCTCAAAGGCATACAGAGACTCTTAGGTGGTTCTCTATCCAGTCAAGTTTACAAAGATTAACAATTACCAATGTCTTTAAACCATAGTTTCTGGTGGCAACAATAGATGACGTGCCAGGACTTAACATCCCCTGTGAGCTACATTGTCTAAGAAGCTTTTCTCTACTGTTCTACATGATATGGGCATGAAACCATGACAGCCTTGAGATATGCGATACATTTAGCAAGGAAACTGACAGAAAGACCCTGATGAATGCGCTCGAGTGGGTGTGAGCTGGTCAGCAGGTCACCACAAGGAAGAATTTGGAAGGAGCTAGAGAAAAATGTTGCCCTTCACTGAAATCAGGGCTCCTGTGGCTTAACAGGACACCCCTTTCTTCCAGCAGCAATGTTGACCTATGCAATGTCCTTTCTCCCATCAGCTGTCATGACAAATGAGCCCAAGTCCACTATAGTGATGAACATGCCTGCCCTTTTTAGAAAAGAATGTCTTGAAGCTGCTTAGTACATTCAGTGTTTTAGTCCCCTGGTGCATTTGTTTTGTTTTATTGTGTAGACTGTGACACATTAGGCGGCCATGAAATGAATGTATCAGGTTGTGTTTAACTTAAGAAAATAAAATGCAACCAAAACTGTACCCAGTGCGTGGTTGCTGGTAGACTAAATGGTTGTATTTTCCAGGTTTGTCATGGATAATGTGATGTTTGGTCATGTGTTTGTTTCTGGGTGTAGGAGAGAAGAGGCATTTACTGCATTGCAATATAAAATGCATTTCTTTTTATTTAAATGTATTTATTCTTTGAGTATTACATACATATATACAATGTATGTTGATCATACTCACCCCTCACTCCCTCCTACTTCTCTTAATTCCCCCTCAACCTCATGTCCTCTTTTTTTTTTTGCCTTTTTAATAACTCACTGAATCCAATTAGTGGTGCCCTTATGAACATGGGTGCAGTATGAACAATCTACCAGGGACCACACCCCTGATGAAAACTGGCTCTCCCTTTACCAATAATGATCAGCCATGGCTCCACAGGTAGGGATGGGACCTCATGAGCCCTTCTCCATCCATATTCCAATGTTGACTGGGTTGGACAGGCTACAGAATGTATCTCTCATAGCTTACCACAGGCACAGAGTTTGAAAGCCTTGGAGAGGAAGTGGATACTGATACCAAAGACCTGAGGCAGCAAGGTCCTCTGCAGTCCCCCAGGAAAGGCCAGTCTTCTGAAACATCCCTTGGCAGACTCCTGGGGAATTAGATGTCAGCCTCTGGAATGTTCTATGTTGCTGTTTGTGTATGCCTTAGGCCTTGGGCCACATTGTTCCGGTTGATCAGATGGTTTAACCTAAGGATACGACCCACAGTGAAGGTTGGATTCATTGTTGGATATAGTGAGCAAGTGAAGTCAACCATGTAAACACTACTTGCTTATGTGAGCAAACCCAGGGACAGTCCTGGTCAGAGGATTAGGTAAGCATCCTTGGTTGTAGCACAATTTAAAGAGGATTAATTTTGCCATGAGACTTCACTAACATCCATCAACTTTCCACTGGTTTGCTTAGACTACCTCATGTGCATTTTCTTTTTCTTGATTTTAGCCTGTATCCCTTTGATTTAAGGCATCACAGATACAGGTATGACCCAGGGAAGCCATCTTTTATGACCCCTGTGAATCTGGGGAACCACTAACGCAGGGTTCCAGGACGACAACATGGGTGCTAAAACAGGAATTGAGGGCTGGAAAAGGCTTTGGGGACAGAGACACCAAAAGGGACCTTGAGATCTAGCTAGGACATGAAGCCCTAGGCTGTAAGAGGATCTACACGAAATGAAGTATTTTGTGGCCATGGAGGAAGGATATAATGCTTTACTATCTGCATCAACAGTGATTTTGTTTAATCATCATAGGCAAATACAAGTAGGTTAGGACAAAAGGAACTAAGTATTTGGATAGTCTGCAAGTGCCCATTCAGAGCCAACAGCATGAATGTCAAGCAAAATCATAAAGGTATATTGGTCAATTTTCCATTGCTATAATAAAATAATCAGGTTGGGTAGCTTATAAAGAAAAAAAGTGTATTTGGCTCATTGTTCTGGGAGTACAGGTATTTAATACCTACTAGATTGCTCTGGTGAGGACCTCCCAGAGGAAATGACCTCAGTGGTGGAATTGTGTATGCAGTGGAGAGATTGAATGGTAGGATGAGAAGCCAAACAACAATTCAGGAGTCAGGCCTGCAGTAGTAACTCTCTGTAAGAATTAACCCTGGTCCCAAGCAAACTCTTCCTATACAGCATCCCAATGACCTAACCACCTCCCACTGAGCCCCACCCCTTAACCGTACCACTACCCTTCACATGCTGAGGACTGAGCTTCCTGTGTGCAAACTCGTAGGAGACACACCTATATCCAAACCTTTGCACAAAGGAACTTCTAGCTTTCCTGACATCATTGTTCTATCTTCTGACTACAGATTTTAGTAGTATTTAATCTTATAAATCATTTTTAATTATGATATATTGTAAACAAGTGAGATATGTCTTCAGAGTCCATGTGAAGGACAATCAATATAAAAATCAGAATCCAGAGTCCTCGGTGGGAGCTTGGGAGAGGCTCGCCTGATCAAGCTGCTTCTCAGCAAGGATTCTTCTCCTGTTTCCCTGTGTGGTTTGGGAGAATAACACAAAAGAGATTAGTCGTTAAAGCTTTGAAATTTAATTATGATGAGGGAGTTCTAAAGGAAATTAAACATAGCATGATTACTTTTGAAAAATATAAATTCAATAGAGAATATTGGCGAATAATTCTTTCTGTACTGCTAGCTCATGCTCCCTGCCATCAGGGGGTAAGAAAGAATTTTGAGAGCCATTATTAACTAATAAAAGTTTCTATATTTTCACGTCACTTCTGTTTCTGAATATTTTTGAATATTAGTAATCTCCTTGGATCTCCAGGTCTTACTGATTAGGACAGCCTGTTTGAAAACTAGAATCCTGCTGTATCTTCTGCTTTGAAGGGAGACTTTTCATGGTAGTCTTGTGGCTGGAGAGGGGTTGAGGTTGGAAGACAAGAGACTGATGGCCCATCCTAGCCACACCTTCCTATGCAAGCTGGAGTAGCCATGAGATTCCACAGTAAAAATGTAAGAATGATGGTCCCTGAAGGCCAACAATAGGTCTTCACTCTTCTAAATCACCCCAGCTGACAAAGATCTCCCTCTCAAAAGCTGTGACATTCTACACTGTCTGTGACAGATCACCTGTCTTGTGCATACTGAGTTTTTCTTCTGCCATTGTACAAACACCCCAGGCTTCGATGAACACATTTTGACTCATACCACAATGTGATCTGAAAAGACAATATCCTTCATTCTCTTGACATTGCAGGGTCACTTTTTCTTGGGTATCCTTACCTCTCTCCGTGGACACATTGTACTTGCCTGTGAATTTAACAGCTATCTTGTGATCCACCATTCCCACTGACCTTGGTCTATGAATCTGATTCAGTTTCCATACTTCCCTTATTCCTGGCAGTTAAATCTCTCCTAGTGCCATCTTCTCGCTGGAAAAGCTGCACATCCTCACAGCATCCTGTCTCTTCACCACTTGTTAACACCAAGACCACAAGTAAGTTTAAGCAAAGTGTCCTTTGGAAGGTTCCCTCTCTGTTGAAGTACACAGACTTCCCTCCCCAGCCTCCGGCTGCCCTGTGGGAAAATACCCTCTCCAAAAACTCCCTCTGGGTTCTATTGTTCCTCTGGAAGCCACTGTTCTTGGTGCCATCTTGCCAGCTGGAACTATCTCAGGATATCTGAATGTCCCTACACCAGGGGACATAGAAAATAACAGAAGCCCTTGCCTATTCCTGCAGTATCTCAGAGGATGACTGATCTGATGGGCACTCCACTTGCCCAGTGCTGCTTTCAGTACTGGCCACAGTAGTATTTCTTTAGTTCAAGACCTGTTTGTGGGACTTCAGGGCTGAAAGCCATTATACACATACACACACAAACACACACACACACACACACACACACACACACACACACACGGGGGGGGGGGGCAGAGAGAGAGAGAGAGAAAGAGAGAGAGAGAGGGAGACAGACAGACAGAGACAGAGAGAAAGAGAGAGATGCACACACAAACACATACTCCTGGAAATGATATAGTACCTTTTTCATATCTCAGAGATGGTGTGTGTATGTGCTTCTCTGTATGAGTGTATATGTGTATGCGTGTGTGTGTGCATGTGTGTGTGTGTGTATGATGGAAATAGGAAAACCCTAACCTTGAATTCTGGGCTTCTCCATTCCTGACATTTTTTTGATTTATCCCCCAGAGAGAGCTCATCCTTCACCATAGGCTGTGCCTTCTCTCATCTCCTACAAAACCATGAAATGACTTCCCAAGGGGAACCATGGTATCTGATAAGAGAAACAACTCCCCTTACCTGTACCAGTGTCTAGCCAAGACCAACTGCTGCTCCCAGCACGTCTGTGAGTAAATCAGGGTATTTTCAGCAAAATTCATGGCCTGCAGGTATCACAGATATTTTCATATTATAATGATAACTTCAGAGGACTTGAAATTGAATTTATTCTTGTGGTTGGTTTGAGATCGAGTAATGTTCAGCCATATACATCTTATGGCTTTGGAGACACTCAGGCTACTGTGATGATCCATCCTGGACAGTCCCAAGCTTCCCACAGTCACCAAGCACAGAGCTTCAAGTACTCAGTCAGGCACTAGGTTCAAATCAATGCCTTTGGTGGGTGCAGGATTCCTGGGGAGCAGGCTTTCTGTTCCTTACAGAGTCAGTCACACAAATGGGCATTCCTCATTATTTCTCATCTTTACCAATGAACTCTGTACTTATAGCCAAAATGAAACATCAGAACTGGACATCCATCTTGGCAGCCTGTATCCTTGTCAACGGCAACCCATAGTCAAACATTAACATATCTAAGACAAACAGCCCCTGCTCTGATGCTTAAAGAAACATATTTTAGCTTTGCTATGGTTTTTTTTTGTGACATCAGGAATTATCAATAAAAACAATTGCATTTTATTTTGTAGACTTATGACCATGTTTCAAGATAATACACTTTCTCTTTCATCTGACATATTTTAGTAGTTAACACATTAGAAGAGAAGCTTCTGAGAGAGAGACTTCGACTTAGTATCCTGAGAGTTCATTGGTCCAACCCTGCCCTGGTCTGAAGAAAGGAATGAATGTTGAATATTTTTCTAAGCAACTATCTTTCTCATCTCCTTCCATTTGTAGGGCATGAACACAATTCCCCTTTCTCTTCATATGCTACATCTTCTCCTGTTATGTCTTACCTCCTTTGCATCTTCTCCTGTAGATCTTACCTCTTTTCCAGTTGCCTTTCCTTGCTGTGATAGTGCATGCAGCACGTTCTTCATGCCCTGTGCATTGTTTCTGAGTCCGGCACCAACACCATTTATCGCCATTAGCCTATGTGTCACCTGTGCTCAGGTCTCCCTTCATTATTTCATGGTTCTATTAAATTGTTATTCCTAAGAACCTTTAAGGAATGGGGACAGACTTTGGGGTTCCGTCCCTGAAGCCCCTTGTCTCTCATATTAACTGTTGTCCTGTGGAATCTTTTGACATAGGCAAGGGTCTGACACCCTTCCCTTTATCTGTAGAACACATGGATACCTGAGAGTTGTTTTCTTTTTAAAGTGTTCTCTCTCTCTCATTCCCCTCCTCCCTATTTTGTCTCTCTGCACTGGGATGCACTGGAAAGAATGTCTTGCATTCTGACCCTGTGGTCTTGTTTCTGTGATGAAGAAGATCAAACCTAATCCACTCAAGGCCTCTTAGGAAACCAGTATTCTTATTTAAATTCAGTCTGCTTTCTCTTAGCTGCCCTCTTAGCCTTCATTGCTAGACTCTAAGTCTTTCCAGAGGAGTCCTAGCCTTGTGCCTCTGCCTGCACCATCTTCATAGGTCTTTGGTACATTATGTCTGAGTCCTTGAATCCTTCTTACATGCTAAGCCAACAGCTAGCTGTTTGGATTCCTCACTTGAGTTTCTAGCAAAGAAACACCCATTCGTGCCCGTATATCTATCTGTTTGTTTGTTTGTTTGTTTTATCTTTAAAAACTCTATGGGACTTCCTGTGAACTGGAGGCATTGGCACACAGTCCTCTCCTTACTTGTTGCCTATCCTTGTGCAAGAGCAAGCGCCCTTTCTGATGAGCAGTCACTTCTTAACTTCTCTTTGAACATGTTCTTGGGTCCCCTTTGCTATGTGAATGGAATTGATAAGCCTGAGGTCACTTGTAAACATCGTTGTAGAGACACAAACAGAACAGCACTGCCTTGGTGTGGTGGGTAGTGAGTTCCTGATGACTGTGGAACATGAACCCTGTGATTCTGATCCTGGGATTTGTGCCTATATCAAATTATGATTTCATAAGTAACCAGAACAATGCAGGCTTTTCTCCTTTACCTGTTGTCAAGATGAATAGGTTTCTTCCCCTAAATTTCACAGTCCACTGTTTTTCCATAAAGCCTGAAATTTATGTAGACATTGTCTCTGAAAACAAGGGAAGGGTTCTGTGACTCATGGTGGCTTCCACAGAGCTGGAAGTATGAAAGACTCTCATGTGTTCCAGTGTACTAAGGGGAATTGAAGTTCTAGGAAAGGGAGAGATTGTTTAAAGTAATTTAGGAAGGGGAAATGGGTCTATCTGACTCTTAGTAAACCCTTATTTCACCTCTATACACCATGGGTAGTTATCCTTCTCTCCTGTACCCAGGGTCTCTAGAGCAAATTTATAGTGAGCTTCTGCATTAGTTATTTTTCTGTTGCTGAGATAAAGCACCATGACCAAAAACAGCTTATGGGAGAGTTTATTTTGAGCTTACAGTTCCAGAGGGATAAGAAACCATCATGGCAGTGAGACATGGCAGCAGATGGACCAGGAGGCTGAGATCACATCTTCAACCACAAGCACAAGGCAGAAAGTGAGAACTGGAAGTAAAAGATACACTCTCCAAGTCCATCTTCTGACATTCTCTCCCCAGCAAGGCTGCAACTCCATCCTAAACAGCGCCATCTACTGGGGGCTAGTTGTTGAACTGCCTGAGGCTACTGGGACATTTCTTATTCAAACCTCCGTATCCCACCCTCACTCTTCTTCCCTCCCTTCCTCTCTCCCTTTCAGAGTGTGTATAAGAGTGTGAGTGTGTGAGTGTTTGAATGTGTGTATGTGTAGTCATCAGTCTATCTTTCAGCTGATTTGAGTCAAGATGTAGTTTGTATTGAGTTTTTACACACGTGTCTTCACTGTGCAGCGCCCGTCTACCTTTGAGGATACTACGCGTGGCACAGTATGGATGAAGTAACACATATAAAACCCCGATATTGGTTAGTTTTTTACCAACTATGCACAACCTAGAATCACCTAGAATGTGGAGCAAGATTTGAGAAAATCCTCCCATCAGACTATCCCATAGGCCAGCCTGTGGAACATGTTCTTGATCAGTGGTTGATATGGCCCACCATGGGTTGGGTAGTGGTCTTCTGTAGCAATGAAAAACCAGGCTGAGAAATGCATGGAGCCAATCCAGTAAGCAGCACCCCTCCACATCCTCTGCTTCAATCCCTGCCTCCAGGTTCCTGCCTTGACATTCTGCTGTGGCTTTCCTCAGTGATGGACTGTGACCAGGGATGTGTACATCACATAAACCCATTCCTCCCCAAGTTGCTTTTACTCATAGATTTAATTAGAGCAACAGAAAAGGTAACTAAGGCCCTTGCCTTTCCTCTTTTTGTTTCTGCAGTCATCCATCCACTCCTATAGCGTGAAACATAAATAAGCAATCCACACTACAGCTGTGCCTGGCTGGCCTGCACATCTTTGGTGAATTCTCTGGCTCGGAGCTCCAAAATCTCTCCACCTGATTTGCTAAATTTTCACTGGTGGGTCGCTACCACGCCAGCTCCATGCTTCTAAATTTCTACGACCTTTTGGGGTGTACTTCTTGCAAACCCATGCTTTGCCACTGTAACTTTCTCTCTGGAATCCAGCTGAGTTGCTGCATGAAGGAAAACATCACAAAAACTTAGTTCAGAATAAACAGGTAACTCAATTGCTGGGCGCAACAACGAGCATCCTAAATAAGCCATATTAAATATAAATCTTCCAGTGGCAAATCCTGGCGGATTCGCCATCCAAACCAGGGGCCACTTGTTAGCTACATATCGTCCTCCAAGCTGTCCCAGTCCAAAAGCAAGTATCTGGCTCCTGTCTCCCTCCGGCTCACTGACCCGGAAGTCCCGCCTACTCCTCGACCGGTGATTGGTACCTAGAAATCTTTATTCATTAGGGGAAGGTTCTCAGGAAGTCACCTGAGTAAAGCATCTAAATACAAAGAGCACCAGGGCTGTCCACAGCATTACACCAGCCACCTCCACGATATAATGGCATCCTGGTGTAATCTGTTATCTTGGAACTAGCAAAGGACCAATAAGCTATCCTTATGTATGTGCTGCCTGAACCACCTCTGCTGCTCAGTGGTGTTCGAGGTTCCGTTCATCCGTGCTGATTTCATTTCATTACCCTGTATCACTGACCTTGGCAAAGGTCGTAGTGGGTCATCTGACACAAAGTGGAGAGAGTTATCCCTTAACACTGCTTGACCCACTAGAGTCATTAAACTCAGTCTCACACCTGCCTGCTTGAGCTGAAAGGGCCATCTTCCCCAAATTGATTCTCACTACAGCATCCTTCCATACGTCCCCACCATCCTTCAATCCAGGTTTCTCGGTGCTCATAAGTTTTAAAGTCTTGGTTTTCCTGAAGTCTTGTTTCTCAAGGAGTCTTTATCTTTGCTTTTGGGAGACATAGCTCCCAGAGAGTCATTAGGTTTGATGGCTAATGGGTGTTCTGTGAGTGACAGAGGAGTATAGCTCCCTTAGATAGGAATCACAGTGTGGTCCCGAAACAAATTCACTTTTAGGCTTCAAAACAAGTACAGTGTACAAGTCACACTCTGCAATTTCTTGCCTCTTGTGGGTGATGATAAGCTTATGATAATAATGACTTTGGCTTTCCTTGTTAAATCATACGGATCTGACCTAGGAAGTGGTGGTACATGACTTTAATCCCAGCACTTGGGATGCAGAGGCAGGCAGATCTCTTGTGAGTTAGAGGCCAACCCAATCTACATAGCAAGTTCCTGGACAGCCAGGACTATATAGAGAAACCCTGTTTCAAATAAGTGAGAAAAAAATTATAGATCCTTTTATTCATTACAAATAATGAACCAACGACACATCCTAAGGCCCTTCTTTTCCTTTCCTGGCCCATATCAGAGCACAACAAAAATATCATTTGATTGGTGTTTCCCTCATGGGAATTCCATGTAATTGTGGTAGTAAGCCTGGGAATTAAGATATCCTGCATCCAGTGTGCGAATTCCATAATTGCACATCACAAGTTCATCCTGCCTTCAGCATACATAGGAAGGCTGTGTGAGGTAGGTGCCCAAGATGATCAGGAAACAAACATTTCCAGCAGGGACAATGGACTGAAAGGTTTAAAATCTCATCTCGGCAGGATACATAGAGATTATGTCCATAAGTCATGTCTACGGGTCAAGGCCACGTTGATGGTGGCTTCACCTTTTCTATCTACAGTATGTAGTACCTGTTAGCTCTGCTGGTGGACATGGGAGGGTGGTGCTCCTACAACCAGCATGAGATAAGCTGCTTGGTCTTTAAAAGGCTTTCTGGAGTATATTTAATCACTTTTAAAATTTTTATCATAAATGGTTTTCTTAATTTGTTACTAGTGTCATGGAATTCAGGTACCATGGCATGTATGTAGAGAAGTTTCTATCAAGTGGAATATCTTTTAAACCATGTATAGGTATAGGTACAGGTATAGGTATAGTTATAGGTAGATGTATATGATGTGTATATATATGTATATATATGTATATATGTATATATGTGTATATATATGATATATATGTATATGATATACATGTATATATCTGAATGTGTATGTGTCTGTTGTCTGAATATAAGTAGTTATACCACATGCATACCTAGGGGTGCTGTTGGAGGCCCAAGAGGACACAGAGTACCTTGGTTCTAGATAGAGTTTGGATAGTTTTAAACTTCTGTGCAGGTGTTGGAAACCAAACTTTGTTTCTCTGAGAGGGAACCTCGTGCCCTTAACTGCTAAACTCCTACCCCTTAATACTTATTATTTAGTGCATGTGTGTGTGTGTGTGTGTGTGTGTGTGTGTGAGAGAGAGAGAGAGAGAGAGAGAGAGAGAGAGAGAGGAAACACATGAATAAGTGAACAAAGGCCAGAAGTTGAATCCCCTGGTACTAGAGTTATACAGTAGTTATGAATTGCCAGATATGGGTGCTGAGAACTGAATATGGGTCCTTTGTAAGAGCAGCAAGTACTCTTAGTCAGGTAGTATCTCTTGTTTTGTTTCTGTTGCTCTACATACTGCAAGCTTACTAGCACTTAAGCTTCTTGGAGAGCCTTCAAACTTGCTATAGGAATATTGCAATATAGGTGGATGTCACCGCATCTAGATCTTTATATGGGTTTCAGGTACTGACTTTGGTTATGATGACTTCATGGCAAGCACTTTAACCTGCTGGGCCATCCTGCTGGCTCTGAAGTATCTTTCTTCAGTGGTAAAAATAAAGAAACTAAGTTTAAATATCTTGCCTGCAGCCCTTTTGAGGCCATGAGTTGTGATTTTTTTTTATTCTTCCCTCTGTGAATTAGTCTGATTCTGGATTCTGTCTTTCATGGGCAGCTGAGATATAGGAAAGAGACCAGCTCAGATAGCTTACATGCACCTCGCACCCAAGGCATCGCTTTGACCCTTATTCATGGAGCAAGATTGGAAATGACAGATGTCCCACGGGTACTAGATATTTTACAAGATCTGTTTCCCCTCCAGAATATATTTCTGGAGAGACCTATTATACTCACGGACGTTTGCAGCATTCCAGTGTGCACGGGAAACCAGTTACATACAGTAAGGCAAGGTATGATATAAGCATGTGAGCACACTAGCTGTACCACTCACCCATACCCTCCAGGGAGTAGCTGGGAACCCTGGGAGTCTAAAGTCCTGACAGCCATGTTATCAGTGAGTATGCCCAGCCATCTTCAGCCACAGAACCAATTATATCCCAAGGCAAAAAGAAACGAAGAAGCAGTCTATTTGTGAATAATATTCAAAACTGGAATATCATTCTGTTGAGTCTGTCTTCCCTGTGCAGACTTGATTTGAGTCTAGATGCAGACATTTGAAAATTCTTGCACTCAACGAAAAGACACACCAAAGAGTCAGTGAATAAGCCAGGTGAGGAAGGTGGCCTTCTCAGCCTGTTCAGGAGCCAGAGAGGTAGCAGCTGCCCTGGAATGTGGAAGGTCCATTGGGAAGAGATTCCAGTTTATGCATAGTCTGTTGGTCTGCTTTCTCTAACATACCACATTTAAGTGTTTGCTGGGCCAATCATGGTGTGGCATTAATGCTGAAGCCTCCAAGGACTTTCTGCCAAGACCCACAGATTCTCACCTGGAGCAACTCTTAGTCATCAAGATGATGTCACAGATGGATAAAAGACTGAGTAAATACTATAAGTAGTCAATAGCTCACTCTGGAGAGCCATGTAGGACTGCTTCTAAAGTGTGCAGAGAAGCACACAGCACAGCAGAACACACTGTAAAGAGAACCGTGCAATATCACAACAAAGAGGACCTTGTATAATAATATATTTAGGTCCGCAAACTTGTATTAAATAATTCCAAATGCATAAAAATTATTCTACTAGCTTCTTTTCAGTAACATCGGCATCAATCTACTCTGGGAAGATAAACCACCAGGAGGGTTTTCTTCCTTTAGTAAGTGGCATTGTGCAACACTAGTTTCTCTAAGACGCTTAGCTTCCTGAGAATAGATGGCCTTACAGTAAAATATTTTAAAATCCTAAAGGAAAGCCCTTTCTCTGTTCACCTTATCAATCTTGCAATGGAATCAGAGTATTTTCAGCCCTGAAGGTTGGGATGCACAAGAGGACTCAGTGACCACCCTACCTCTGTGCCCAGTACTTTTCCTTGCTGAGTCAGCGTCACTCAGCAACACTATTCTGCACCGGCTTTAGAGGTCATAGCCATCCTATTGCCTCAGCAAAGGATGCTGGGAGAGCAGTGGGGCAGAATCAACATTCTTCCCATTTTACTTTCTCCTCTGAACATCACAGAGCTTCACTCAGACATGGTGTTCCTTAGAAAGCTACAGAACATGAAAAGCCACAGGAAATGGTCAAGAATCATTTGCGTTCTCATGACTCAACGAACCATTAGTAAAAGGTAAATAACAACGTGACTTTTGAAACTCAGTAAGGGATTCACGAGACCAGTTGATTTCTTTAAATATTTACAAAATTATGCCTGGTGAGGGACTATTGGCAGCTAATGGCTGTTGGAGGAGGGACATATTTCCTCAGTGGTGTCACCACTGTGGAGGTAAATAGTGTGCTACACATGCTCATGCGGCGGTTCTAATTAAGCTCAGGGCGTCACACACGCTCACACACGGGAGGATATGATGTCCCATGGAGCCTTCTGGGGTAAAGAAGGTTTTCAGTGGAGGAGGGATGAGAGAAGGCAGTGATATGAAATGTCTAGAAGTCTTTGTATACCTATGAGTCTGTCAACAATAGACAAAGTAATTTAAAAACTGCAAACCAGTCAGTAGAGGTTCTGGGCTGCACTTCAGGTAAGACTATCATGACATCACTTGGAAGTTCAGTTTCACAACTTCTTGGTATGTGCTACCCTGGAGGTACATGACAGAAGAAAGTGTAAAACAATGGGTGGAGATTGTCCAGCTAACCACCCCCACTCAGAGAGTCACCAGGAACCTCAAGATCTAACACCTTCAACAGAGTAGCTTTACAATTGCTAAATAAGAGGGCAGGTGAAAGAACTGGAACAATACAGCTAGCTACCTACCCCACCCAAGCTGAGACTGCTTTATTAACCTGCAGGACCTTGGTTCACAGTTTCTCCCTTTGGGGGCTCTGGATCTCTTAATGTCCTGGCTTTCTGACGAATCTCCAGGTCATAGGAGAAAATACATATTTTTTTAAAAAAAAAAGTCTTAAATTATAAATCTGTTTTTATTTTTCCTAAATGAATCAATAAGTTTCTCCCGATTCTGAAAAATGAGCTCTGGGAGAAGCTGAGTTTAGATGCAACAACCCAGGTCGCTCTCCAGGGTCCTGAATTAATTTGTCTTTTTTTTTTTTCCTCTGAGAGTCAGCTCTCTCCACAGTCTCTCCCAGCTCCTTGTTTGTTTTTATTCACTTGTTTGTTTTTGTTTTGCATTTCATTTTTTTAATTTGTAAGAAGGAAATCCATTCCAGTCTCAGTAAGTCTTGTTTTAAATAACCCAAGAATATTCTCAGCTTCAGTTGAGACCTCACTGCTCCCTCATCACCTCTAGCCTCTAGCCAGCTCTGTATCCCACCCACCAATGGCCCAGTGAATACAATAAGGCTTAAAACAATCCAACCCCCTCTGAGCTATAAGTTGTGTGCACATGAGCCCAACTGTATAATTCATTCTCAGAACATCATGATGAAACATTAAGGCTATAATCAGCCCTCCTCATCTTCTGGATATCTGATTGTTCAATAAATAAGAAGGCAGAATTGGCTCATAGACTCATATAGTGAGTTAATTTTAATTCTTCCCAAAGCATGGAAAGACTTATAAACAGGAAGTCTTCATTTTGGTAAGAATCAGTCTACCAGGCTGTCTTACTGCCCATGCGACCAGCTGGACAGAGAAATGCTGTGAACTGGAGGAAGGGTGGCTCTTAGGCAGTTGGGACTCTTGGACTTAGTAAGTCTGCATTTCTGAGCTCCCACAGCACCCCCAAGTGGTAACATTCAGCTCAAAGTTGTTCCTTGTCTGGGGGCTTCCAGGTGACTCTTGTGGCTTTATTTCTTCTGCACATGTTTGGTTGCTTTTCACAGATGACTGAGTTCATCAGAGGGATATGAACCTGAAAGCTGAGAGAGCAGTGTGTGCACTGGATGTTGGCTTGTCATGAAGGAGATGCTATCCCAAGAGAGGCTGCTGGTGGAGTTGGGGCAGGAAGAAGCATGGGGAAGGAGACTAAAGAGAGGAGTGAGACTGTGCGAGATGGATTTATGTCTCTCCTGCCTCACACTCTTTACATGGGTGAATGCAAAGAACAAACAAGACATAGGTACAGCCCAGCAGCCACAAAAGAAAAGCCTTCAGGACATAAGCTTGAATCCTATAACTCAACTTCCCTACCTTCCTTTTTTAACACCAGATGCTCTGGAGAGTCTTTGAAAGGCAGATTGTGCATGTTGACTCTTCTTTGTGGCTTGGCCCCTTATGATAACAGTCAAGGTCAACAAATAAGAAATAAGGGGCAAAATTCACATTCAAGGTAAAGACCTTAAACATCCTCTCCCATACACAATTCTAAAATGAGCACAAAACATATATATGTGTTGAGAATAGTTTCTTCCCAGATACATTGGATATGGTGGTCTGTGCATATCCATCCACCCAAGCTGAGATGTTTCTCATTGTTTGGATACTCATTTAGATAACAGATATCTGAAGGCCTGAGTGGCCTTCCTGCTGTTTGCTGGCAGGACATTTCAAGACTGTGCTGTCTTCTTGTGGCTATCAGCAGTCTTAACATAGCAAATGTATTCAATCTTTAGACCCTGTAGCATGAAAACTGTGACCTACAAATATACTGGGCTACATGTATAGCTATGCCAGGATATGTGTTCATGACCCACAGGTTAGACATGCATTTCAAATTAGATTTTATGACACCATGTCAAGGTTTATATTATAGAAGCCTCTTTAAGGGCAAAAGACTTATGTGTCAGAAAAGTCGGGAGTGCTGGCAAGTGTAAGAGTTTTATTTTTATATATCTTACTAATTACTTATGGAATCTCATTCTTTCACACAATGTATTTTGATAATATGCACTACCTTAACTCCTCCAAGAGCCTTGTGGGTATTGTGTGTGTGTGTGGTGGGGGGGAGAGAGTAGTAAATATGTCTCATTTGTGGCTGAGCACTCTATAGATTTTTCTAGACACTGAGCAGTTGTGAGTTCCTGCATTAACCGTCAACCACTGCACAAAGAAACTTCTCTGGTGAGATCTGAGAGTTGCTATGATTCCTGAGTACAGACAGAAGTGGTTAAGGCCATGGTGTTCTTCTCCAGTCACGTGCCTCCCCCTCTGTACTCTGTCCTGTCCAGGGCTGACACTCCTCTGGGCCTCATCAGCCCCATGCTAATGAACCCCCCGAACCCTGTTTCTATCCCTTAGAATATGAAGAGGCTTTTGACACTGAAAGCCACTTGCTTCTGTTGAAGGAACATGCATAAACCAAGAGGAGGCCCTCAATTGAGGGAGGGCCAGTTTCCCCAGAATTAAGGATACTGGCATCCTAAATTCAGAGAGAGAAAACACAAAACAAAACAAAACAAAACAAAACAAAACAAAACAAAACAAAACAAAATGATTTGTCTTGGAAGACTAACTACATGTGACAGTAGTATTTTCTGGAAGTTTGGGTAAGTTCCACCCTTACCCCTCCCCGTATGTAATACCTGAAGATATCAAGTGATCTCAAGATCTCAAGCACTGATAAGGTCCTCCACTCTTACCACCCTTGTGGTGGTCTGAATGAGGAAACTCAGGCCTGAGCCAGGCCTGCAATGAGGTGGGAGTTCAGGTGATGGTGCTCAGATCCAGAATCTCTGTGCTGGATGGAGAAGGCCCTGGCTCCAGGTCAGCAACCTCCAGTTTTAGGTTTGCAAACATGTGTCTCTTCTTTTTGTGGCCACAAGGGGGCTGCAGTGCTCTGAGAATCGCATCCTTAAAACAGCTATGTTCAGAGACCAAAAAACAGGGAGAGGTGCTAGACTGAGTAGTGAGTAGTGTGTATGAAAAAAAAAAAAAAACACGAAAAACTAGCCCCTAGATTACTAGGAAAGAAAAACTGTTCATGAAAGCTATCTAGAAAATACATTCTCTTAAGTAAGAGAGCCATTGTCTTAGGGTTTCCATTGCTATGAAGAGACACCATGACCAAGCCAACTCTTATAAAGGCAAACCTTTAATTGGCACTGGTTTACGGTTTCAGAGGTTTAGTCTATTATCATGGTATCAAGCATGGCAGCATGCAGGCTGACTTGGTGCTGGGGAAGGAACTGAGAGTTCTACATCTTGATCTGAAAGCAGCAGAAAGAGACTGGATTCCTTACTGCATGGAGCTTGAGCATAGGAGACCTCAAAGCCTACACTCACGGTGGCACACTTCTTACATCAAGGTCATACCTTCGCATAGCGCATGGGTCAAGCATTCAGATACTTGAATCTATGGGGGCCAAACCTATCCAAACCACCACAGGCATCTACCTTAACTTGAGAATAGACATTCTGCATGGTGGACAGATGGGAAAACACACATGTGGCAGGTAGTCGGCTATCAGTATCAACTGATGATCATATGAGCCATGTTCATTTTTTTGGAAAGCAAAACCAAAAGGTTTGGTTTTCTTCAAAGTATCCATCCAAAAGGCTTCCCAACAGCTTTCCAGAACATTCTTCACACTGCAAATCTAGGAACAGTAAACCATAGATGCTATCTTTTTAGAGCCCATCCACCATGAAAAACTAGGTCTGATAAATACCAGAAAGAGGGCATTCTTATGTACCAAAATTTGAAGAATCTATGTTGGAGAGAAAGCAGCCAAAGGCTTCTCCAAGCCTCCTCCTTTGGAGGATCCAAAGTGGAATTGAATTGAGCATGGTGGTGAACGGGATTTTCTCAAAGATGGAGGGAAATGGGCTGGAGAGTGAACTCAGAAGTTAAAAGGACCTACTGATCTTTCAGAAGACCCTGGTTCATTTCCCAGCATCCACATGGGCTCACGACTCCTTGAAATTTTAGTTCCAAGTGTCTGGCACAATCTTCTTTCTAACTACCATGGTCATATACACTCGTGTGTGTGCATTCGAGTACACATGCAAACACACACACAAACACACACACACACACACTATTTTAAAAGTGATTGAAGACAGCAGTGTAAGGTAGAAGAGCATGGCTGGCTTCTGGTGAGCCTCTTCTGGTAGCCACATAAGTTAATTTTAGACATTTTATCAGTCCACTTTCTTTCAAGATAGAAACCAAGGCTGGGTGTGGCTTATTCCTCGGATGCTCTGCACACACATCCGAGATGCCATCATCTCAAGCGGCTGTGTTGTACTCTGTGGAGAACTCCCTGCAGGTACTTCTGTGTTTGGTCTTAGAATGTTTACAACTTCTGTGTTCTATGCTGTATCTTGAATGTGATGATTTTATGTTACAGAGATAATGGCCTATTTAAGAAAGATGCTTAATATCGACTGTACTGGGAACCCCAGCACCCCTGACGTCACCCCTGACGTCACCCCTGATGTCACTCCCACTCATCTCCGTTTCATTTGGAGTTGAGCCTGGCTGAGTGGTATCAGAACCCTGAAAGGCAGCTGTTAATATGACTTAATTCTGCCATGGCTTTACCCCAAGAAGGCAAGAATCCTTCAAAGCCCTTTGCAAGCATTCATTTACCCAAGTTTCCCCACAGGGATGGAAAGGGTTCTGTAGAAATGATGCAATTTGAGTATTGTTAGGTTATAAAGCAATGTAATAGTAGTGATTGTGGGTGGGATGCTGAGGGGACTGAGGTAATAGGCCTATCAGGAGCTCAAATCAAGAGGCAGGAACAAATGAAACCCACCGCACCCTATTGTGGTGGAGAGTGGATTCCACCTGTTGCCCTCTGTAAGTGAGGAAAAGAACTGTTCAAACTGAGGCTTACATGACTAATGGATTTATTTAGCCAACAGGCAATTTCTGTTTACCTGTCAAGAAAAATATAAATATAAGTCATTGTAAGGGGAATTACTTTTTTGCGTTCTAAATTACTATGATTTGAAAATGCAGTTAGCTGTATAGACAAATCAGTTTTAACCTTTATGAGGAGGAAACTGTTGAGCAGCGGGTGGAGTGGAATGGATGGGGTTGCAGTCCACGGGATTGAATTACCCACAAGAAATGGGCAACTTCCTTTCACTCTCATTGTTCCTAAAAGAATCTGTTTTCATTAACGAGAAGCCACCAGCTTTCCTGACAGGCACACCCACATATGCATGAGTCAGGCTATGCACTGACAGCTCTTGCTTTTACTCATGAGGCTGTGACCACATGAACCATGCATGGGCTTTACCGACAGCTCACGGAGATGAGTATTTACATATAGATACTGGGTACCACCTCTGTCCACACAATGCATTGAAATTCAAGGAAGTCTACTGAGCTACCTCAAATGACACCAGCCCGTTTTTCAACCTTCAGGTATGCCATGGGAATTTGGATTGGATCTTAAGTGAAAAATGTAATAACATAGATTTTATAATGAACATTTTAATGGACTTTCACAGAGCAGGTTCAGGAAAATTAAGTTCATAGAAGTCGGTTTTCAACTTAAATATGTTTATTACATTTATTGGTCTTTAATTAAAGACAGGTTTCTTTTATTGAATTAACCAAACAGCAAGGCCGCAGCAGAGGTGCCGAGGGCTTCTTGATGGAATCGGTGTTTGAAAGTAAGGCTTTCCCCACTTTTCATTTCTGCCACGCTCTCTGCCAAGTTGAATGCATTTTGGCAGAATGGGAGAGGCTCTTTGTTTTTAAAGCACGATGTCAAAAATGTCTCTTGAGAAAGGCATCAAGAGAAATGGATTCTTTCCTTTCACTCCAGGGGACGGGTCAACTCAAGGACAGACAGCATCCGGACATGTCCTCCATTCTAGCCTGATTTTGAATGAGCTGCTGAGGAGATAACACCGAGTCAGTGAGAAAGGGCTCTTCTTTTTCGACTCTTAAAAGTTCCTCTCCCTGGGCTGGATAGATGATTCAGTGAGTGAAGGTACTTGCTGCCCAGCCTGATGACCTGAATTCAGTCCATGGGGCCCACATAGCGGAAGGAGAGAACTGACTCCTGCAAGTTGTCATCTGGCCTCCACAGGCACGCTCATATATACACTAACAAAATATAATTTACCTCCAGGAAAATCCTTACTGGACCCTCTAAAAATATGGGCCTCTTCTTGTGAATACGGAGCTTGGAGACTTTTTCAGCGTGCCTTTGCCCTATCTAGAGAATAGTCCAAGTGTGTTACTCAAGGGTTCAAGGATAACACTTCTCATCCTTGAGTGGGCACTAGGCTTTTACAGAGGGCTGTTTCAGCATAGATCTCAAGCTGTCAGTCCCAGCTCTTTGTTTTGATGGCTCTAGAATGGGTATAACACTAGCATCTGTATTCCAAACATGTCCCCAGTGGAGGCTGGTGCAACTATCCACAATCTTCAGTGGGTTGAAAATGGTGTCTAAAGACCACACTGTAAAAAGTCAGGCTTTGTAAAGAACACATCTGCAATCTGGGAGTTTCTGGCATTCATGTCCTGATAAAGCTACCCTTTGATAAGACCAGCAGTGTATAGCTGTAAACAAACAGAGAAGCTGTATCACTCCATTTTTTAGGGAAGTCTGAGAGTCTACTCATGTGTAGCATTCATCTGATAGAAGCCTGTTGTCTTGTCTTCATGGCCACAGGTTTGGTTTTAGTTCATCATTTCCACTTCACAACACAGCACAAGCAGTACATAGTAGGCATTCGGGCACTTTCTGATCAAAGACATGGAATGCTTGTAGTGTTACTAGGAATGCCCTTTCAATACACAGACTGGGATCTTTTAGTTAGCGATAAGTCATGGCATGCTGTGTAACAAATTACCCCTGAGTGCAGCTGATTATACAAGAAGTTATCCAAGTCTTGGTTTTATGCTAATGAACCTCAGTTTTGCTGATCCACACTGGGCACAGCTAGATGTCTTTTCTCTGTGCTTCCCAATGGCTTGGCATGACCACAGTCTAGGAATTAAGTCCAGGTCTAAGTGGCAGCAGCTAACAGGGGGCAAGTGTCCTTATGGTGAAAAGGTCAGCAGCCTCTGCCTGCTGCCTGCTTATTCATGCATGTCAGTCATACAGCCAGTCTCAAGGTCATCGGGTCAGGCAAAGATCATAACTGAAACTCTTGTGGGTGAGAGGATATCTGCTAAATAATATCCCAGTCTGTCATGGTTTGAGTATGGAAATGGTGGCTTTCCTCAAAGATGAATCATAAGGCTAGAAATAAATGGCTTACAATTAGAGTCCTGTGTATTCAACTTCGCTGGGTTCTCTTACTTTCTCCTCAACCCCATCCTCTCCAAAAATGAGCAGTTGAAGAAAGCATCACTCAACTGCAGAAGAAAGTGAAGGTGGGAGATTAAAACTTTGCTGATTTTATAGCAAGTTTTTAATTGAGTTAAAATAAGTGTTTTCCTTTAAAACACATTGATATTTAAGTATGTTGAATAGTTGAGAAATAATTAAATTCCCACTTTGCCTTTAATTTTTTTCTGAGTGGAGAATTTTGTGCGGTCCCTGTTTGAAATCTGGGCAGAGCCTACAGCCCAACTCATCCTTAGTAGTCATCTTGCAAAAGCAGGCAAACAATATACAGGGGGGAGGGGTTGGTGATTCGAAGCTAAGAAGGTACTTCTCCTGTATGTTTTAACATTGTGTCTTGTGGATATCCAGATGTTTGTTTCATTTATCCCATATATAGAAGGTCAAAGTGCTGTTATCTGAAAGTACAGATGCCTAATGCCTCAGGAAAGAAGCTTTTTCAGGGTATGCTACAGTGGCCATTTTATATCTCCGATATTAGCAATCAGAAAGGGTAAGAGTCTTTTTGGGGTTCCTTTGTTGTCAGTTTAAAAAGATCTGTGACATCTGCTGGATCGGGTGATGTATGCTTATTTGTGATGTCTTATGTTCGTTCCAGGGCACAGTGTACACAGACACAATCATAAGGCATCACAGAGAAAAGAGAGCAGGCAGACACTGGTTTTAAACAGCACAAAGGAGTGCAAATCTTGACACGCAATAGCCTACAAATTAGCCAACGTGTTTCATCCACTGGATCTTCTCTTCTAGGCAGAAAACCTTGTTCCAACCAATTCCCTGGTTGTTAAAGAATTTTATAGTTTAATGTTTTCATTACATCTGTTTCTCTCTCTCTCTCTCTCTCTCTCTCTCTCTCTCTCTCTCTCTCTCT
>NW_021604687.1:7633919-7651419 GCF_004785775.1 Grammomys surdaster
TCTCTCTCTCTCTCTCTCTCTCTCTCTCTCTCTCTCTCTCTCTCTCTCTCCTCTCTCTCTCTCTCTTTCTCTCTGTGTGTGTGTGTGTGTGTTCCATAACATACTTGTGAAGGTCAGAGCACAACCTGCAAGAATCAGTTCCATTGTACTGCGTGGGATGTGGAGATTCAACATGGAGGTTGTCAGGTTTGGTGGTCAATACGCCCGTGTACCTGCTGAGCCATCTCAACTGTCTTGTAGTTTTTACTTCACAAACGAGATGGTCAAAGCCAAGTTGAACAAGGATGCTTCCACCTGTTTCCTTCCAAGACACTAAGATCCAGTTAAAAGCCCCCCTGGCTTTATTTTTCGTAACAACACCTCATTCCTTATGTTGTTGGGGAGAGGTTTCCAGAGGCCAGACTTGATTAATTATGTGCCATCATAATAATGATCAATACATTCATCATTCTCTAGATCCCTATTACCTCACTCACAGTACAGTATTAACCTGCTTAATCTTTCCCAGGGGATTATGCAGTGCCACAGTCTCTAAATGTACTGTGTGTGCAGTTTGTGTGCCCATGTTCAGGGGAAGACTGGATCTGCAGGTACATTGCCACAAGTTCATGGCTTCATGGTCCCTTAAAATAGCCCTGCCTGCTCTTCCCAGCTCTCTGGCTCTGGTCTCTGTTTCCTTCAAGCCAGCCTGGCCAGGCTCTGTCTCCTCCCCCTCTCCCATCTTCTCCGTTTCTCCTGTTGGTGCTTCAGATTTGCCTCTCTGGATAGAAAATTTTACTTTAATTCTTTCCCTGATTTTAAGTTTTTATGGCTTTTTGTTTTACAATATGTTTAATAGGAATAATCCATATTTTCAGAATAACTTAATTTGAATTTTAAACTTTGACCAAAGTTGAATATTTACAGATTCACCAGAGAAAATAATTCTTGAATGACAACACACACACCCTTTCTATCAACTTACTGAATTCATCATTAAATAAATGATTCAATCTTGGGGCTAGAGACATGGCTCACCTGTTAAGCACATATAGCACTGTTAAAGAGGACCTGAGTTGAGATTCAAGCACCTATATCAGAAAGCTCACAACTACCTGTAAGTCTACCTCCAGGAGATCTGACACCTCCTTTCTCTGAGAGCATCTCATTCACGTGGCCATACTCATGCAGAAACACATAATTACAAAAAAAATTAAAATAGCTCTTTAAAATTCTGTCATTACTTCACAATAATTAACAGGGAGGAATCCAGGAAGCAAGTAGGGGGAGATGCCAGACATGGCCTAGACTAACAGACACAATTTGTGCATCTCTCCACACGAGGGCACTTGAGCACGCTCGAATGCACCAAATGAGTTTGTTATTGGAAGCTGCACAGCATTTGGTGTCAAAGCGCCCCTCTCACTGTATCTCAATGCCAAAATGGGGTGGAACAAGGTTTGGAAAGGTTGCTGACTTCCAAGCTCTTTAGTGTTTCCTTGTAGTTATACAAAACAGGCAGGCTGGAGCCGGATGTACCCTGGAAAGGTATCCTGAGGCTTGAACTAGGCCTGACCAGGAGTTCTAAATTCTATTGCCTGTTCTAGGCTTACCCTTCCCTTCTTCAGAAGATCAAAATAATTTTTTTTTTTTTAAATCCCAGGTGATGGAAGGAAGGTGGGTCTGGGAACAAATGTTACCCTGCGCCTACTCCTTACAGGCCTTCCTTCTTTTCCATGGCTCCTCCTATGTTCTTCAACTGCATTCCTACCCTCAGACTCTCCAGGGCCTTTGTCAAAGTTAACCAAAGCCCCAAAGCCAGAAGAACACTACCAGGCGGGAGTACCTGCCAGACACTGGAAGGCAGCTGCGTCCTGCAAACCAAAGCAGATACCTTGGGAGCCATGACCCAGAAGCCCTAGGGACCCCAAGGCAGTTAAGGTTTCTTTGCTCAGCTCTGTCCTCTTGTAGTGCTGTCCTCTCTCACCGGGACACACGACCTCCCGCCCAGCTGTGAGTGCCCCCGCCCTGAACCCCCATGCACAACCCAACTGATATCCAGAGAGTCTTCCTGTATCTAGCTCTCTGGAACTGGAAGTCTCCAGGTGCCTTCGCCACAGCGGGAGCTGGGTACCCTGCTGAGAAGGGAATGGAGGAGCTGCAGGGGACGGGGGGGGGGGGGGGAACCAGAAGATGAGCTGGTATCTAGGTGGTGCCAAATAATGGGGCCTAGACATGTCCGCTCCCTTGGTGTGTTTCTGGTGTCTTGCCTTCCTTCCATCTCTTTGGTGAGGCCGAACGTGGCTGTGGCAAGGACTTTAAAAAAAAAAAAAAAGGCAAAGCAAAAAGAGAAAGCGATCACTCCGACCCCTGGCTTCCGCCCCGCCGGGGAGGGGGCGGAGAAGCTGAACCAGGCAGAGTCGCTCAGCACCCTGGCGACTCGACTCGCGAGTGGCGCGGAGAGGCCAGGCTCGCCTTTCTTCTTTCCCCACCGCCTCCTTTTCCCCCCTTCTCTCTTTTCTGCTGGAGGGGGTGGGGAGAGGAAAGAGAGACAGAGAGAAAGGAAATTTTTTTCCGAAGCTTCCTAACCAGCGAGCCAGCGCACAGCGGCCCATGGCTTCGCTGTACCAAAGGTTCACCGGCAAGATCAACACCTCACGCTCCTTTCCGGCGCCCCCGGAGGCCAGTCGCCTTCTGGGTGGCCAGGGACCGGAGGAGGATGCGGGCCCGAAGCCCCTCGGGCCGCAGGCGCAGGCGGCGGCGCCCCGGGAGCGCAGCGGTGCTGGTGGCCGGCCCCGGTTCCAGTACCAGGCGCGGAGCGACTGTGACGAGGAGGACGTAAGAGCATCGTGGTGGGTGGGTGGCGGTGGTGGGAGCATCGGCGATGCACACGGGCCTGGCGACTCGTAAGGGTCTCTGGGTCCCCTACGCCTCTTTTTGCGTTTTCTCCTGCCTTGCCGGGAGCGTGCTCAGACACTCTCCTTGGCTCCTGATCTCAGTCATCATAGTCCGGAGCAGATCTTTGCGGTGGTGGCCAGGAGTTGGTACCTGGAGCAGGAAGGGTTTTGGAGCTGTGCCTGCTGAGATGTGGACTATGCTTGGAATTCGCTGGATGCATGCATGTCTGTTTGTAACCGCATCCTGCTGTGGTTCTCAAGGAGGGAATTAGATGTGTGTATGCTTAGAGTTGTGTTTTAGGTTTATTTTCCTGCTTTATGGCTCAGGGAACAGCTAGTTCAGGTTGTTTTTTTCTTCTTACCACTTGTCACGGCAACTATCCAACCAAGGTGGCTCTCCTCTCCTCTCCACTCTGTCCCCTTTTTACTGTCCCCAGACACCTTCTCTCTACACCCAAGGATTAGACTTTAAAAAATGTCCTAGCTTTAGAGCCCTGGCCTCTGACCCAAGCCCAATACAGCTCTCACCAGGCATGCTAATTAGGGCTGCAAGCCCGAGTTCCAGCAACTCTACTTGGACCATGCTCCTTCCTCAAGAAGTTCTCAGAGAGGTCTCTTACTCTTGAGGCTGGAAGTCTAGGCTTCCAATACTGAATTTGCATATTCACCTAGAAATCAAGAATTCATTCAGGGTACCAGTGGCAGCCACAGAAATGGGCCAGAAGGTCATGTACTGATCCCTCTCAGCAGTTGGTCCCACTAGGACTTTCAGGGAGGGAGAGCTTTTCCTGAGACCTGTTCCGGGGAAAGAAGGCAACTCCCAGGTGAGCCCTTGGGCAGCCAGGTCTGGTTTGGCTGCAGCAGCCCTCAGCTGTGCCGTGTCTGCAGAGTTCCTGAGGTCCCTTTTCCATGTGGATCTGTAGCACCTGGGTCTTTACACAAGCCTCTTAGTCTCCTTCACCCTTGCAGAGCAGGGCAGCCCATCACCCTGGAGGAAACATGAGGTGTGCCCATGAGACATACAGGGTCTCACTTAGCAAGACTTCAGTGTTTAGTAATTTTTGGTGCAAGAGAGTAATAATGTTTCCATGAGGGAGGGGATCTCAATTGCCACATCTTACAAAACCGGGGAGGCCATGCTACTGTTAACTGTTGAGTTTGTTTTGTTTTATGATCGCATAGGGACGGCCACAGAGGTGACAGGAGTTGGTGGGAGGCCCACTCACAGCCATGCATCATGCATTTTTTTCCTGGTCATTTCCAGATTCCTCTGGCTAGAAAAAGATATCACAGACTAGTGTACCTCACTCTGGCGGGTCAGTCTTGGGGGAAAATGGACACATTATTGACGTCTGGTTTAAAGAACTAGAATTCTTTGAGGGTGGTATTGAGCCATAAATAATTCTAGTGGATTCTATTTACTTAGCATCCTGTGGATATAACTGGGTTGCAATGCAGACAAGAAACACACACACACACACACACACACACACACACACACTGAAATCTGGCTTAAAAGCTTCGGGTTATGGGTCTGGAATGAATTTGCTTTGCTAAGCAGGCTCTAGATGTCGCTAGCAGAAAGGACAGACAGTGCTGGGAGCACCAGCTGGTCTCCGCCCATCTGAATTAGGTTTGTTTGTTTGTTTTTTAAGATCCTAGCTGAGAGCTGGCAGCTCCCTCTTTTCATTCTGATGCACAGCTAGAACTGCTTCTCAGGCAAGTCTGAGGTCAGCATCAGAGCAGATCAATGTGACATCCACCATGAGAGTTCTGAAGGGTGCCTTCCTCCAACTCAGATACATCAAGTTCCAACACTGTGTTTGTGTCCTGCAAAAACCAGAAATGTGTCTGTGTGTATGCATGCAACCATGCACATGGGCATTGGTCAAGTGTGCTTAGTATTCTGTGGTGTGTATGTTTTTTCCAGTATTAGGTTATAATAAGCACATACCCTTTCTATAAAGCAGCAGTTGTACGGGATGAAGAAGCATGGGTGGGGGCAGGTGTTTATCGGGAGCTTTATAGGTAGTACAACTGTCAGGTAGAGGAGTCATGATAAGTGAGTAGATTTGAGCTGCTCTTGCCACAAAATCAACAAAAACAGCCATGTGAGGTGTGAACATGTTTGTTTACATTCTCAATGACCATTTCACTTCCTATATGTGCCTATAGCATCATGGTATTCACCTTCTATGTACTCACGGAAGCCTTAATTACGTTTCAGATGTAGAGTTGAACCAATGGCACATAGCTAAATGTAGCCTCAATTTAAAAACTTCCTTTTTTTAAAAAATTGACAAAACATTTACCGAAAGACAGAAACACAAATCAAGCTATCTTTCTTCCAAAAACAGAGGCTACGGGTTGCTTGCAATTAAAGGTAACTGATAAAGTCCTTGTGTTTAAAAAACTGCTAGATATGTCAAGATTGAAGGATCTCACAATACACCTCTGTCATCTCTCTGTCTCTGTCTCTGTTTCTCTCTCTCTCTCTCTCTCTCTCTCCCCCTCTCTCTCTCTCAACCAGAAAGCTGATATGTGACTATTTTGGACCACTTTGCTTTGCTCAGGAACACACTTGGTTCGTGTGTGTGTGTGTGTGTGTGTGTGTGTGTGTGTGTGTGTAACTTTTTTTCGAAGGGATCTTAAGGAACCTCAGTGCTCTCTCTCTCTAGAGCTGTCCAGGGTGCTGACTGCTCTCTTTCCATTAGCTCATAGAAAAATCTCCATCGTCTGTGTCCGAGTGAGCAATCTGAATACAAGACTGGTGACCTCATCCTGAATCTGTGTTTTGCCAGTCAGGCACAGCTGTTGCAATACACAGTGTCATAGTTGTCTTTCTGTTGCTGAGATAAAACACTGACCAAAACCACTTTGGGGAAGAAAGGATTTGTTTAAGTTTACAACTCTCGGTCGGTCATAATCTATTGCTAAGGAAAGTCAGGGTAGGAACTTGGAGGCAGGAATTGAAGCAGAAGCCATGGAGTAACATTTCTTACTGGCTTGATTCTCATACACCCCAGGGCCACAGCCAAAGTGTCACACTATCACTTCAGACTGGGTCCTCCTGGATCAATTGTTAATCAAGGAAATGTCCCACAGAATAACATACAGCCCAATATGATGGACAGATTTCATCAATTGGTGTTCTTTGTCCCAGATGACCTGAGCTTGTAGTATCTAGTTGCCAAAAACATACAAACAAACAAACAAACAAACAAACACCCCTCAGCTTCCCTGTCCTGGTTATCTGATGCTCGTAAGTGACATATCTCCAATATGCATTAGGTTTTACATTATCTTGTCCTTAGACCCAGAAATGGAGAAGGGAAATAGAAAATAGTATAGTGCACAAACAAACATAAAGACTGGGAGAAGGCTCCATGAGTTAAGAGCTTGCCACACAAGCATGAAGACCTGAGTTCATATCCCCTGAACCCATGTAAAAGTTTAGCATGGTAGAGTACCTGACTATAATCTCAGTAGTCCTATATAAGAGTAGGAAGTGGAGTCAGGAGAATCCCCAGAAGCTTGTGGGCTGGATATCCTGGCGCATGCCATGGCAAACAATGAGAGGTGCTGCCTCAAATAAGGTGGAAAGAAAGGAATAACACCTGAGACTGTTCTCCAACCTCCACAGAAGCACTCTGGTGTGAACCTATTTGTTGTCTGTCTGTCTTTCTGTCTCTCTGTCTGTCTGTCTGTCTGTCTGTCTTTCTGTCTGTCTCTTACACACTCTTTAAAAATTACGTAAATCAAATATGTCTTTGCATGACTGAGAAATATAACCTCCACAAAATTTAAGATATTCTACCGAGACTCACCCAGATAAAAATCTAATAAAATCTGCACAGAACACTTCTGCACTAACATTAAGGGGCTAGTGGTGAACAAATCACACAAGTGCAGACACTATGACTCTGTAACCAGTAATCTGTCACCTGTGCAGGTCCACGGACAGCCTCTTTGGGTGATATCATGGTTAATCACAACTACTGGGTTGATGGAATCTAAAATAACCTGAAAGACAAGCCACTGGGTATACCTGTGGGGTGTTATTTTAATTTTGGTTGGATTAGTTGAGTTGGGAAGACCCGCCCACCATAGGCAGCACCATTCCCTAGGCTAGGATCATGGCGTGTGTATAACAAGGAAAATGTGAGCTGAACACCAGCCTTCACCAGTCTGAAACATGACTGTGGATGTCATGTGACTGTTTATCTCAAACTCCAGTGGCTGTGACTTCTCTGCCACAATACGGTGTACCCTGAAAATGTAACTGAAAATCAACTCATTTCCCCTTAAGTTGCTGCTGTCAAAGTGTTCCATCACACTGACAAGAAACTAAGATGGTGGAGATGTCCTAGGATCTTTCATTTGTAATCGGTTTCCTTGTAAATTTTACACTTATTTAAACAAAGCCAATTAGTTGGAAACCCGCTTTGAGAAGCCATTAGCCAATTTTATTTAAAAATCATTGTGTAGAGTTAAAAATAAGTTGACTCTAAAAAGCTTCTGAAAGTTGCTCTTAGTGAAATTTGGTGATTTGCTGTTGGAATTAACTGTGACTCATTTTAAAATATCAGCTTTTATCAGGACCGTTCTTGACTGTTTCTCTCCAGTCTCTGCTTACAGGCACATGGCTGTTTGCACACTGTCACTGTGGTCCTCATGCATTGGCACACGGCTGTCTCTGCTTTCTTCTTTCTTGGTGACTTAGATTTTCCTAAAGATGTTTACATGCCAGTAGCCTGATTTTAAAACCACAAACAACCAACGCTGAGATCCAACGACAAACCACTACCCATGATGTCAGTCAGCCCAACAGGTCCAAGTTCTTCATGCTGGGTGTCCTTTGAGTCCTGAGTCCATCTTATTTTTTTTTCTCTGCCCTAATCCTTCAGTGATGTGACATCTTATGCCCCTGGGACTTGTTAGTTTTGTGACTGGCTTCTCAAGCAGCTTGGTACCACAAAGATATCCGTATATTCGGAAAAAAAAATTTTTTTTACCAGTGTTAGGTGATTATTTTTGTTCTCCTAACCTGAATTTTTAAAAAGACTAAGCATTTCTGCAGTCCTCTCCTTCCCAGGACCTCATCATGACATTAGCAATGCCTAGGATACTACTCCCTGAAGGGTACAGGGAGAAAGGGGGTCATTTGGAGCTGTGACCAAAGTGGCACCCAGTTTGCAGTGTGCCTTAATCTCCACACCAGTGGTAGCTGCAGGGCAGATACACTGTGGGATGCTCACTGAGCTTAGCAGCTTCAGGGATGACTCATTACCTTCTGTGAACAACTAGATCTAAGGGGGAACTCCAGAGTCTCTCTCCCCCAACCCCTCTCCCTGACATGCTTTCTCCTTTTGCCTACAACTTCCCATACATGGGTCTTGATACTAGCTCCCAGTCACTGTCTTTGCCTCATCTGACTTGGGTGGAGATTTGCATTCTGAGCATGGCTGTGACATGACATGACCTTGACACGACCTGTACACAGGATGACATAGGTGTGCTGTCCACCTCTTGACGAGATGTCGATGTCATCACATGACTTTTCTTTTCTCTTGGTGCCATCCTAACTTCTGTTCTAGAGGACAGCCACTCTACTTTTCAAAGCTTTGGGCCTTGTGCTTTTCATGGTACCATAGTACCATGTGAATCCCCCCTCCTTCCTTCTTCCTTCCTTCTCTTCTTCTCTTACCTCCTCCATAGTCTCTCTCTCCATCTCCCTATTTCTTCCTGCCCACCTCTTTTGGTTCCTTTTAGTCCTTTGGAATTTCCTTCCTTTCTCCTGCCCTTTAAAGTTTAGATATCTGGTCTTTAAACCCCACCCCAGCCTCCACTTTCATGCTTTCTTCACCTTTATGCAAAGGGAACATGGTGTGTCCTGTGGCTCCAGCCAGATTATGCAGACAACTTTGTTACCCAGGATGCACTTCTCTGAAGATAATTTGCCCCCCCCTTTTTTTTTTTGAAGAGGGTAGTTCTAGAGTTCTGAGGGCTGTAGAATAACTGATTGCTCCACTAAGCTCTCTTAAGACATGTCAACAGCTTTGGAGATTATAACAAAACATCTACATAAATAGGTCACTAATTCCAATTGAAACAGCACAAGCACACAAAAGCCATATTCCCCATGTCCAGGTTTCTTTCTTATAATACAATTTTCATTAGGTGAGCTTTGAAGCCGCCTTATCTCCCTGTCACGCCATCTCATGTCTCACTCCTGGACATAATGTTTTATTAAATATATTTTAAAAATCTAAATTTTATTTAAAATGTTACTGTAAAATGTACTTAACACCAGAATCAGCAGTGCTCGGGTAACGCAAATGGTCACTTAGCTTCACTATAAATTCTTTCAATAAAAATTGCCCGAAGTCATGCAATGTGTGTAGCAAGGACATACAAAGTTCTTCCCTCTAAGATCAGCAAATTCAGAGAATCAGGGAATGAGGGGAGGAAGGAGGGAGAATTCACACAGTACCGTGAAAAGCATGAGGCCCAAACAGGAAGCTGAGAGTGCTGCAGGAAAATAGCAGGTTGCTCATAACAGAGACATAGAATGAGGAGACGTCAAGCACAGCATCAAACATGCCTTACTTTGCTCTGTCCCTTCGAGGCGCAGGCAGCACCACCCCTGGCTCACGTCACCTGCACAGTTGCCTCAGCTGGGAGAACAGAGAACCAGCCTTCGCACTCTGCATCAACAACATTAACAAGAACAGGCTGCCGTGAGTTGTTATTGGGTGGGTCAGCTGTTAGCTGTGAACCACAGCAAACAAATTCTGACATGTTAACAAGCTTTTGCTCTTTAAAGCCAGAAGAAGAAGAAAAAAAAAAAAAGACGTGTTTGTGAAGCAGGGAAGTGATCTCTTCCCAGGGGACGTGAGCTATTGGCAGTGAGAGACTTTGAGGAGGGTATGAAAGCCAAATTTACATGGCAGGCTAATTTTTTTTTTTAAACTGCTGCCAGCACATTTCTAAACTTTACATGGATCTGTTACCTGTAGGTTAGAATTTCAGAATATTAAGTTAGTGTCTATGCTGTTGGTTCATTTTCTCGCGTGAGATGATCTTTCTTTGATATATATCACCAGGTGGGCAGGGTGGTTCCTAGGTGTTGGCCCTAGGGGTCTTCTTTCCTTCTACAAAGTAGACCTTTTTCATTTCTTACTCAAAGCGTTTTATCCTTTGCAGCCGGATTGATGGGTGAGTTTAACTTTGTGAGCGCTGGCAGGAGCTGCCGAGTGAGCTGTACATGCTGACCGTACCCGACCCTGCTCCTTTTAATTACTCCGACGATAATGATTCATTAATCAAGTGCAGGACAAGTGCTTCCCTCGATGTGCGATATTGATCCTCTCAGGCAGCGTTGCCTATAAAAATAATAATCCTGTGATCCTTTTAAAATTAAACTCTGGTTAATAAATTGAATGTTAAGGGCACAACGGGACCTTCATGCCACGTCATGGTTTCCTTCCATTTCAAGCATATCGATTTGATTTTATAGAGATGTAAACCACACGTGCCCTTTCCCAGGAACAACGTTTACAACATTTTCCCTCAAAGTGGCCCAGCTTTAAACTTATTTTGGGTGGATTTTTTTTTTAATTGATACTCTAGTTTTACAGATGACTGGACTACAAATGCAATCAGTGAAACGACAGCAGACAAATCAGAGATTTCTGGGCTCCCCGGCTCATCTTTCTTTTCTTTTATGTATATGCCATGTCGTTAAGTTGGAAAATTAACTTCATTATGTCAGCCAGTTAGAAATGGAGAGCATGGAGAGATGGCTCAGTGGTTAAAACCTCTTCCTGAGATGCTCACAACCACCTGTAACTCCTTCTCCAAGAGATCTGATTGATGTCCTCTTCTGTCTTCTACAGGTACACAAGCACACACACACACACACACACACACACACACACACACACACACACAGGACCTGTGAGATCCAGGGAGTGGAGTTACAGGTGTGAGAGATTCCTGGCCCCCAGACTTGCAGAAAATTGATTGTTGCAGTAGAGCTCTCAGTAGGCCATGGGGAAGATGGCTAGTATAGAAAACTTATAACAATATACAGAGGAGGAAGGATCCATGTTTATAAATGGAAAGCCTCTTAGCTCCCAAAACAGTGTCTGTCTCTAACAGAAGCATATAAACTTATCTCAGCCACTACTGCATGTGCTCACAAATTACCTACAGATGTTTGGAAGTCAGAAAAGTCATCCTGGCTATAAGCCCAATGGATATGAAACACACACACATACACATACACACACACACACACACACACACACACGCACACACACTCACACTGAGAGAGAGAGAGAGAGAGAGAGAGAGAGAGAGAGAGAGAGAGAGAGAGACTTTAATTCAAATGAAACCTAATGTTTTTGAAGATCATCAAAGTCACTGTAAAAATCAATTTTTAATCTTCTGTAATAGATTTCATGTGAGTGTCACCATTTACCAGATAAGATTGAGCCAGTTTTAATATAATGCTTATTTTTCTTAAAGTGGAATAAATGCCATAGGTTCCTGTCCCAACTGAGAATTGAGAAAGTGAATTTTTTTTTCTGTCTCCTACTGTTCACCATTGTGGGATGGTTAATAGACAGAGCGAATGGAACAAGGACATTAGCTTTCAAACAGCAGTGCCCCCCCCACTGTGTTACCCACAATACATTCATCTAGCCTTGTGTCTTCTCTTATATAAATAATATATGTATCTATATAGCTATTCTGCACAAAATACAGAAAATATGCATCTGACTTCCATTCATATGCCCTACATATGGCCGCTCTATATTATAGACAGACACACTCTATGAAAGAACAGACTTAAGGTGACATTGAGGAGGGCAGGAATGGAGAGGGGAGCGTGGCAAGCACTTAGAGTCAGAGACTGTTGCTAATGGGAGGGCTTGGCAGGTGAGGTAGAAATGGGGGGGGGATGTTGCTCCAGCAGCCTGAAGCTATGGGCATGGAAGAAAGTACAGCTCCTCTGACAGAAGCTTCGAGAAATCAATGTCAGGTTTATTGTGTCTGTCTGTCTGTCTGTCTGGCAGTGATGTTGCAGCCAATGCTGCTCAGATAGGATCTGCACCTATTCTGGACAGCACGCTCATAGCCTCATCACAATCTAGCTGGTCTAAGAAGACCGCAGCAGCGGGCAAATGTCTTCTAGGTGGACAGGTCATCCTTTATTTCTGGGCCCTGGCGGGTTCAGTCACGATGGAGTGGTGGATGCACAGAATTCTCTCTCTGAAAATTTAAAAATTTTGTGTATGAGTATTTTACTCACCTGTATATATGCATAGCCTATGGTTGCCTAGTATCAGAGGAGGTCAAAAAAGGACATAGATCCCCTGGTACTGAGTTACAGACAGTTGTGAGCCACCATATGGGTGCTGGGCATTGGACTCTGGTCCTCTATAGCAGCAGCCAATATTGTTAACTATTGATCCATTTCTCCAGCCCCCTTTCTGATTTTGAGAGCAAGTACCTCCCTTCCTTTATCTCACAAGCTCTGCAGTTCTCTGATAAACTGATTTGGAAATTGTCCTCAGGAAGGCAGCAGAGGTGGGGTACCTGAGCACACTATTCGTATCAGCTCCTTTCTCAGGGGAGAGTGTTTTGTTCAGTGGCAGGGGAGGAACAAAAAGACTATCTCTCTGAAGGCAAGAGGCTGTGTGGAGTGTATGGGGAGCTGGTGGGTCACAGGGGAAAGAGTGTGTGGCAGCCTCCTAAATGTCTGTAAGGGTTCACTTAGGAATGTAGCCTCCAAGAATCTTGAATGGAGGTTGTGTAGACAGCACAACAGAGAGCCTGGGCCGGGCCTCCAGGGTTGAAGGTTCTGGTATAGAAAAATTCAATTACCTTGGCCAAGCACTTAGCACAGTTTCTTGTCTCCATGCTACATGGGTTTGGACCAAGACTGTTTTCAGCTTAGAAGGTGAAGGTTATGAGCTTTCATCTAAATATTTCCCTTCAATGTAATCATCTTCTCCCTTGCTATTGTCATGGCTGATAGTGTTTAATTCCTACTGTGTACGTGGAAAGGGCGTAAAGGGCATCTCTTCCTTATTTCCAAGCATTTAGCTCTTCCAAAAGGATAGGAAATTCAACCCCAGCTCTTCCTCATCGCTAGCTGTCTATTAAAGGAGGGGATGCTGGGGAAGGCAGGGCACTGTTTCTATAGAAACCGAGCTGCTGGTACAGCAGGGCCTCTGGCTTCTGTGTTGGGCAGCTGGACTTCCTGAATGCAAAATCACCCACTTCGTTTCTCATGGTATCTCCCTGGCCTTGTTTTTTTCTGGTGTCCATCCACACGGTGCTAGAAACAGCTCAGCAGAGACCTGAGGTGAATCCCGCTCCCCATGATCTCTCTAACCCTGCTGCCTCAGAGCTTCCATTCATTGCACTATGTCAGGGAAATCAGCATCTCACACTCTGGGCTTCTGTGCTGCAGGGCTTCATCCCAGAGTTCCTGGACGCTTGAGTGTCACTGCCAGGTCCCTCTGCATCAGCATCCCCTGCCTGAAAAGCATGGTCATACTTAAATAGGGGAAAGTTTTCTCACTCTGCTTAGGACGTGCCTTTCCCTATCCCAAATCCAGTCCACAGCCTGCGTCCTTAGGTACTGATCCTCCTGCAGGTGCCTGCTTTTCAGGAGCCCTGCATAGATTAGGTCCACCCATCACAAGCAAAGCCACCTCATGTCACTCAGAGCAGTGACCGCAGGTGTGATGTGGTCTGGTCTTTTGATGACATCGGGCTCTGTGACTTCTCTTTGTCTAAAACATTGCTGTTGGTGTATCTACCAACCCTTCACCCAGAAGCCCCTCCCTGCCAACACACTCACCTTTATCCACCTGCCTGCTGCCACAGGCTCAGATCAAGTTTCCTCTTAAGATCAGTTTCTCAAGACCCCAGTCCGTCCTCCCTGGTTGGAATTAGAATCCTTCCCACACGCCACACCTGGGACTCCCATTCCTGCTACCCTTCCATCTTCCCTTGCCACGGGGCTTCTCGATTTCTGATACATTATGCAACAAAGTTTCTTGTGCCTCTTTTCATTTCTTTTGTCCTTGGTCAGAATCTTGGCTGAGCTGGGAAAAGGCCGTAGGGCTGTCTTCTCGTCAGGCACACATAATCCCTGAGCTTTCTCAGTGTATTAGTCTGTGAAATAGCGGAGTGATGGTTCCACACCTGAGATGCCTGTGGTCCCTTCCACCTGAATATGCCTCCCCTATTTGCCAAGCTGTTGTTGTTTGTTGTTTATGGTTTCTTTTAAAATATAATGTTGAGGATTTAATCCCCAGTCTCATCCAGGCTCGTTCCACTGGTGTGTTGAGCTACGTTCCCAGTCACCATGTTAAAATTTGGAAGCATTCCAAAGCAACATTTTTTAACTTTTCCTGTGGATTCTCCTTAGTATCTGCAAGGGAATTCTCTTTTTGATTTCCATATTGTTGGGATAAACACCGGTTCTTTCTGACTGCTCAGCCTAAGAGAACAGATGGGCAAGTGGTTATCAGGAAAACAGCAGCATGGAGACCAGAGAGCCGCCCAGCAGGTATGAGAAGCGCTGCCCACATTAGCTGCCTCATAGCTTCCTGTAGCTCCAACTCCAGGGGATCCAATGCCCTCTTCTGGCCTCCATGGGCACTGCACTCGTGCTTACATATGCATAAACACAAAATTATATTTTTGAATCTTAAATGTTAAAATGTGTTTTGTAGGATTGGCATTTAGCATTTGTAAAGTCCTGTATTGTTTTAATAAAATTGACAAGCGTGAATTCAATTAAAATATTCTTCAGTCATTTTGCCCAATTTTGTTGTTGTTGTTATTAACAGAGAATAGAAGCTAAGCACCCCACCAAGGTCATCAGTTTCTATAAGAACAGCAGGGCAGGGAGTCGCTTTGATCAGAATTTTGCATTACCTAACCCAATATAATTAAAAGAAAGAAAGAAAGAAAGAAAGAAAGAAAGAAAGAAAGAAAGAAAGAAAGAAAGAGAAAGAAAGAACAAGCCATAGTTTTTCTTTTTATGTTCACGTCTTTATCTGGCAGGTAAGAAATCAAATGAGAATATTTTGAATCCTGCATCATTAGAGGAAAATTCAAATTCCCAGACCAAATGCAATGTATCTGCCAGGAAAAAGAATGTTCTGGACTTTATAACCTCTCTGAAATTGCCTGGGGCTCTCTGGCTGTGCATAGCACCCATTTCTATGATAATGTAGTCAGGACAGTCTTGTAGAACGGAGCTGGCTCAAACAGCTCAGACCTCTGGCATAGCTCTGTCCCTCAGCAGAAGGACTTAGACACCTGCCCCTCAGGCAATATCAGGGCTGTAAGACATCAAAATGTGTAGGGCAGAAATCGGCAGCTGAAGATAGAGTGCAGCCTATCTCTGATTGGATGCTTGTATATCTACACTTTCTGCAGTAAGGAGTGTCACATCCCCAGAGGGTGGAGCTGAGGCCTGCCTTGTGAAGTCACAACATCTCAGACAGTATGCTAAACAGGTAGCCAGAGATTTGTAAGCAAACCATGAATTACCACTTGTGACAAATTCTAGAACTTTCCAAAGTGTCCCGGTGGCCAGCCTCTTAAACTGTGAGATTCAGCACTGATTTGAGGTCACTTAACTCAGTGTAGAAGTCATGAAAGTTGTGCCAACGATAGAGGGTCTCCGAAAGCGTAACAACCAAGAGGCAGTTCGAAGGCCAACATGTAATGTGCTCGAGATGTTTCTAGCAGCAGTGGCCTGTGTTGTGTCAGCTGACTTCACAGCAGCCTTGATTCTGAGCTTATTTTGTGTGATATATTTATGTGAAGGGATGTTCTCAGAATTGACAATTATAAAGTTAAAATATCAATCAACTCTGAAAAGTACTAAAGATGCTCTATGTCCCAAGGAGCTAAATATTTAGCCAACATTTAATTATTTATATAAAGTTAACAAGCAACCCGTCCCATTAATATGCAAGTTTGCTTTCAGTGTTCATAAATGATGAAGTTACATGTATACCAGAGACTTGTGTGAAAATACATTTCTTTATAACTTATCATCAGCAGATGTTAGATTTGAATACCTATTTTATATGCCTGCATTCATGGGGTTGCATAAAAATTTATTGGGGAGATAAAGGTTTGAAAAGACAAAGTTTAGGAGCCTTACCTTAGTGGTAAGGATTAAAGTTGCTCCAAACAGTTCACTCTCTGGTCACCGGGTTTCAGTTGCCAAGGGGACTCAGAACAGTTAAAAACAAAAGATGCACAGAAATCCTCTTTCTGCTGCCATCATATGAGGACTGGGAATGTGATCACTGGCAAAATTCTAACACTCAGCAGCCAGTCCAAGTGGTGCGGTGTCTGTGGGGCATCTGAAAAGCCATTGCATGTCACCAGAGGTGATTTCAAGATGGCTTTCTGTGTCCAAGATGACTTGAGATCCTGTGTGCATCCATAGGACAGCCACGTGGCAGCAGAGATGTCAGGCACAAGGTCCACAGAGCTGCCCCTCTGCTGTCCCTCCTGCACGTCCCTATGAGACCTAGTGAGGGCCTTACATGGAGTGAAGGCTTCAAGGTGGTGTAGTGTGAGGGCAATTTCTGGCTGTCATTTCCAGCCTTTGTATATGGACCACAGGCACATCTGCTGTAGGACAGACCAATGACCTTGAAAGGAGAAGGATGGGATAGGATCGGTCCAAAGATCAAGGATGAGATAAAAGTGGATGATTCGGTAAGGAAGTCATGGGGAAAACCTCAAAGGACATGGATGGTAAAATACAGCTTGCAAGGAGACATGGGGGCACAGAGGACTTCCAGGGCTGGTGGAATTTGCCAATGCTAGCATTCTTCTTGACCTGCAGGGAAGGCCCAGCATGCCTGCGAGAACAGCTGTGTTCAGTGGCATGCAGAAACCACAAAGTCTGATTTAACCAGAACCCAACACAGATCCTGGGCTGTGGTTTGGAGTCTCCACTTTAAGCTACTGTACTGTTCTGAGTCCTGGGGTTCCCGATGAGAGCAAGCAGGGGAGCGAGGACAGGACACAGAGAAATGACAGAATGTTGCTCCCCCGAAGCAATTGTGCTCTTTAAATATTTTACTTGAACGTGCAATTTCCGATGAAGAAAAGGTTTGAGAATAGAATGAACTCTGCTGGAGGAGCAGGCACTTATTCTACGAACTCTGAGATATCCAGCAGGCTCATGTGATGAGATGTTCTCATTACAACTCAGAAAGGCGCTGCAAGGAGAAATAAACCAAGCCTGTACTTACCCACCAGGACTAGCCATTGTTTGTTGGTTGACTCAAAGGACCTCAGAAACAGGAAAGCAGTGTGGGACTGCCTGTTCCAGGCTCCAACCTCTTAGCCTGGATGTTGACTCTGCAGTACCTCCTGCTCAGGGGCTTCAGTGTTCTTCCTTGGGAGAACTTCCAGGAAGCAGTGGCAGCATGCTTTCCCTCAGTTGATCGTCAAAGCTGCATTGATATGTCTGAAAGCCTTGAACCTGCCCTTGCTGTGCCACAGACTGACACAGTTCTGACCAGTCTTTTGATCAGACCCAGTTAGTTGTGCTCCAAAGG
>NW_021604687.1:7656419-7662428 GCF_004785775.1 Grammomys surdaster
TTAGGAAAGAAATGTAAAATGTCACAAATCATTACAAACAGCAGTGCCTCCACTCCTCTGTGTGTCCAGCCTGTCAAGTGGCTAAGTGTACACCCCCAGGGACACTTGGTTGCCACAAGCTTGCTTTACAAAGTGACCCATTTCTGTACTCAATTGGGCCTTGCAGCCTGCACAGAGCAGCACGTCTCTGTCACCCAAGCCCTTTGCAGCCTCCTCAACCCTGTGTCTTCCCTTCAAATGCCAGACTCTTCCATCCTCCTGCTTTGGCATGCTGGCTACCCAGGACCTCTCTGTATCTTTTCAATTCTAGAAAATGTCTATCATTTTAAAGACTATGTCAAGGTCATTTTTTCCCCTCTGAGGTAGCTGTTGGAGGTGGGATAGCCTTCTGCTGCTCCTAGAATTAACCTGCTGAGTGGTAAATCACATAGGCATTATATCCTAGACACAACCTCTTCCCTCACCCTGCGTTCTCACTCCAGATTGTTTATTAGTGCAAAGATGCGTCTTTTTTTTCTTTTTTTTCTTTTTTCTTTTTTTTTTAATTTCTTTTTTTTTTTGAACATGAAATGCTTTTTTTTTATAGCATGTTTTACAAGGGGAGGGGGTAAGAGGGTCCAGGTGGTGGAAAAGTACAAAATCTTCTTGGCCTGTGCCTTGAAACATGTCATGGTCTATATGGTACACTGCCTTGAATTATGATCTACCTGCAGTTCTTCAGAAGATATGGTACACTGCTTGAGTTATGGTCTCCCTGCTATTCTTAAGAAGACATGGTACTCTGCTTTGAGTCTATCTGCAGTTGCTAAGCAGGATCTTGCAGTTGCCAAGCTTCAGAGGATGCAAAGATGCATCTTAATTTTGTTTTAGAATCTCTGGGGCTCCATGATGGTTATTATTGATCAGCAACTTCACAGGGTCTTGAATCACCTCCGACGAGTCTATGGGCATGCCTGTGAGGGAATTACTAGATTGGTAAGAAGAACCACTGTAAGTGTGGGCGTCACCATCACATGAGCTGGGGTCCTGGACTAAATCAATAGGGGTAAGTGACCTGAGTAGCAGCATTCACCTGCCTCAGCCCCCAGATTTCAGATCTAATGCCATCTCCTGCCACCACATTGTCCTGCTGTGCTGAAATATAGCTTCGTGGGCCAGGATAATTCCTTGCTTCCTAAAGTTTTGGTCAGGCACTTTGTCACCTCAATGAGAAAAGTAACTAAAACAAGACAGTAACAAAGACATGTGTCAAGTTTAAGATATACACGTGTTTGGTAAAAGACAGATATCATTTGGATTATTTTAAAGTGTTTCCACCCGGCAATTTATGAACAAAGGATTCATAAATAAATCCAGCGGTGAAAGACAAAAGTGAGCTCCTGAGAGGTAGTCTGGTTTTAGAAGTGAGCCATTTTCTCTGGGAAGAGCCAGGTGGTAAGGGATTTTGGCTTATGAGCCATATAGTTTCGACTTCAACTTCTCCCCTCTGTGATATAATAGAAGCATAGATGAGGAGGTATGGCTGTGTCCACTAAACTTGCTTTAAGAAAACAGCCAACTGAATCGAACCCATGGATAGTAGCAGGCAGATGCCTAGCTGTGAGGGATGGGAATTGAAGATGGCCATAGCTGGGTTGAATGGCCCACAGACTGACCGTGCGCTGAGCATCTCTGTACTGAAGAAAGAAACCAAAAATAAAAGGGAAAAAGGGATAAGTTAGCTCCTGGCTCTGAGCTGGTAACCCAGTAGTGTAAGGATCTGATGGTGGACATGTGGCAGCTAGAAACCAGTCAGCCTTGCATATTGCTGAAGGGTCTCACGGTGAATGCACCATCCGGGTATTGTTCAGCTGTGCCATTGCTATGAAGCTTCTGAGAGGTGCCAGCCACACCCAAATTGCAACAGAACGGAATCTTTGCAGAATGTGAGCCAAGAAGGCAGAGAAAGAAAATCAGATCCACCAGCAATGGAGGGATGGTTGTGGGAGGCGATGGAGAATGCAGGGGTCTCAGAGGTCAGTCAGAAGGTCAGGCAACAGGCTTCCCGGGGTGCCAAGGGTAGACATGGCCTTGTACTGCATGGTACATGGAAGGTCGGTGGGAAGAGCGAAGGCTCAGGCACAAAGGGCAGATGATTCCTGGGGCCCATGAGGTCAGTTTTGAGAGAGTCATGTCTTTTTTCTGATTCCATCTCAGAAATGAGCATCAACTGAAAGAGACAGGATCCCCCATCTGCAACATCATTAGTACACTGCTAATGAGGTGATTTTAAAGTCTCTTCAAATAATGAGCCCCCAGTCCTCCTATTTGCCTTCATTTAAAAAGCTCTTTGAAGACAGACGAGAAGAAAGTTGGCTGGACATTTCCAGCTCTGACAGGGCTATTTTACCACGATAATTAGATTCGGTCTCCTATCTTCTCTGTTCCAACTTAGCATAGCTTTATCAAACACCAGAGCTGTTCCTCAGCCACCACACTATACCCTGTATAATGGTTTGTGTATGTTCTGTCCAGGGAGTGGCATTATTAGAAGGTGTGGCCCTGTTGGAGTAGGTGTGGCCCTGTTGGAGTAGGTGTGGCCTTGTTGGAGTAGGTGTGGCCTTATTGGAGTAGGTGTGTCACTGTGGGTGTGGGCTTTAAGACCCTCATCTTAGCTGCCTGGAATCAGTATTCTGCTAGCAGCCTTCTGAAGGTGAAAGGTAGTTGAAGATGTAGAACTCTCAGCTCCTCCTGCACCATGCCTGCCTGGATGCTGCCATGCTCCCACCTTGATGATAATGGACTGAACCTCGGAACCTGTAAGCCAGCCCCAATTAAATGTCGTCCTTATAAGAGTTGCCTTGGTCATGGTGTCTGTTCACAACAGTAAGACTCTATCAAAGACACCCTGCCTCTCTGTCCCTCTATGAAGTCATGTGGTGATCTACTTTGCCATGGCCACTCTTCTCATGGTGTGAGTACCATGTTTGGCCAACCTTGTGGCTCAAGTTCCTATGAAACTTTTGTCTTAGTGTCTAGCTTGGGACTAATCCACAGCCTTGCCTGAGTGGCCTTTTGTGATGATGGAGTTGGTGGAGTAGGGTGTGGGGATAGCATGGTTACTCCAGTGCCACCAACACTTCTGCCTCTCCCAGTGCAGTTCTACAACGTGTTCACTGTGACCTGTCTCCTGGTCTTGCCTGAGTGTATCTCCATGGTTGTCTCAGTTCCCTATGGCTGCTGTTTCAATCATAGCATCTCCCTGGTATAAACTCTGTGATGCCCTAAACAGATCCACCATCACCAAGCTGGACACCTCCTCACCCTGGTTACCAGTTCATTGCACTGAAACTAGTTACTTCTCTTTGTGGTTTGAGTAACAAATACATTCTGAGGTGATTTTCACAAAGTAATGCTAGAGTTTTCACAAACCCTCTCTAATGAAGTGATCTGTTGTTCTTTAGAACTGGAGCCCACTCATGACAAGACTTTTGTGGAGTCTTGGAAAAGACACACATGTAATAGATGTGTCCAGAGCTCTGTCTGTCCGTTTCCACACTCTCAGCTTCTTCACTTCCCACTGGCTGGATGGTGATCTCAGACAGACAGCAAAGATGGTCATCTCAGTCTGGTTTATATATCTTCTATGTTCTTGACAAAAGAGAAAATGGAGCCCCCCCCCACTCAATTTTGAGGTGAGGCTGAATGTAATCTAAACATGTGTCATACTGGATATACAGCCAAGAATGATCTTGAACTTAAGATCCTCCTGTATCCTCAGTGCTGCGATTACAGATTGTACCACAATGCCCAGGGTTTTCAGTGCAGGAGAAGGAATCCAGGGCTGCATGCTAGATAAACACTTGTACCAGCTAAGCCATATTTCCAGCCTTCCACTCAGGGTTTCTGGGAAGCTGCATCAATTGTATGACATGGTCAGTCACAACATCATGGTGTATGCTCTGGGGACAGATGGGAGTTTGGCTGAAGACTGAAGCTCACTCAGAAACCAATGGCTCTCCAGAGCTCACTGTGTTACCTCTTTGCCTGAGCTTCCTCCCCAAAGTTCCTTTCCAGTGTGCTTTTAATGCTAGCAGGTCAAGAAGGCCCAGGCTCTCACCTGTCTATATCCTAGGATGTGTTTATCTCCTGCCTTGACCCCATAGCAGCCGTCATGGTCCTGTCATTGGACTCTCACCATCCTCGCCATGTGTGGCAGCCATTGGAGTATGACTGCTATTTAGAACATTCACCAATAAGGCAGAGCTGGGGTGAAATGGGGGGTGGGGAGCTATGAGGGACATGGGGAGTGATGCCTGCCTCACTGGACAGAAACACAACCACAGTACCATTGCCAAAGTATCACTCTATGAGAAAAAGCAAGACTGAAGAAATCAGGTAGGAAAAGTAAATGATGTCCCTTGCTATTCTTGCTGTTCCTATTGTTTGGAAGACCCTTCAGTAGATGCCATCACAGTTGGCCAAATTACCTTCCCCAGTCCAGAATCTACTGGGGAATTAACTTTAAGGCATGATTAGAAAGGACCCAGATTAGGACCAGGCTAATGATGTAACCTCTCAATCCTTAGCTCCAGGGCTCCTCTGAAGGGCCCAGTCCTACCAATCACATAGATGAGGCTGGGGCTCTGAGGAGACAGACACTGTACAAACAGTGGCTGAAGGACTCTACTGATATGCCAGAATAATGACCTCAGTCTGTGATGGTGTGGTATTACTCTACAAACCCCTCTTGAATCACATTCACCTGTTACATCCCAGTAACTTAGTGTTCTTACTTCATAAATTCTCACCTTCTCCTAAGTCCTTCCTTGATGCGGTTGTGGTTATTAATATCAGCCGTCACTGCCTTACTTTTTACAATCATGATTGTATTACCATGTTGTCATATTACCATGTTACATGCTCCATGGATGTTCCTTTAGGGCAGAGCCCTCTCCAGTCTATGTTGGAGCCATGATGATCCAGAATAGCCCAAGGCGTTTGATGACAAATGTTCTATGCTCTGTTTTTTCAGATTTGGTCACCAGGGCCACATGATGAGCATTTGAAATGTGGCTGATGCAATTGGGAACTGACCTTCAACCATTACTTCATCCATTTTAAACTCATATCATTGTATGTAGCCAGCAACTCCCACACTGAACGTCAAGGGTTTGGAGGACCAAGATGGGAAATTTATACTCGAAGTTGCAGGAAAACGTGCTGATTCATTCCTTTGGCATAAAATCCCTGGATGAATCTCTTTGTTAGCAATGGGGTCTCAGTCCAGTATTCATAAGTAAGCAGTCCTTATTTCAAGTTGAGCATACTGTCTTATCTGGCCAATGCCCAATCCTGTGTGCAAAGAACGGTGTGGCAGCAGAGAGGAGATACTTGATTCCATCTCAAGAGTGTAAGGAATGTCTTCCGGGGAAACTGAGGAGCCACTGTGCTTCTTGAGGGGTTAGGCAGTCATAGGATGGAGGAGAAAGAGGACAGGTCCAGATAGCAGCTGTATAGGAGAAGCTCAGGGCAGCCTCATAGCTTCAAACACAGTTTGTACCAGTGCAAGGTGCTTAGATAGGAGCCTGGGACAGGCTTCGTATCTTTGTGTCTCTTAAGGGAGAGTCACCCTTTAGATGACCTTTGCCAAGGTGAGAGGGAGTCATGAGAGAAGTTCATGCAAACCTTTGAGAAGTGTGCAGAGGTCTTCTTTTGCTTTTGTTTTCTCACACTTAATTATTCTGACTTCCATCTGGAAAATAGACTGTTGTATGTGGCTAGTGGAGGATCATCTAGAGAGAATGGGCTGAAGATCTTGTTGAATTGAACCTACCTGCCTCCTAACACAAGCAACAGAATGGAGCATCCACTAGACATGCAGAAGACACACTTGTGTCCCTGTGGGTGGACTTCTATCCTCCCTCTAGTTCTCCATTTTCTGAATACTAACATCATTAGAAAGAAGTATCAGTGGAAGAGAGAGAGAGAGAGAGAGAGAGAGAGAGAGAGAGAGAGAGAGAGAGAGAG
>NW_021604687.1:7662438-7689370 GCF_004785775.1 Grammomys surdaster
GAGAGAGAGAGAGAGAGAGAGAGAGAGAGAGAGAGAGAGAGAGAGAGCATTTGGATTTGGAAATGGAAGCTTCTGGAAGCACCAAGGGATGCTGACAGCAAGCTGGAGACAGCTGCCCTGGAGGAAGTGCTCATACAGTGAGTCAGTGCTGCTCATCTGCATTTTGATGTCATATGAAAGGAAGGCTGAGAGCATTGGGGACATCCTGTATTTAAGGGGAAGACTGCAAGAGATAGCCTCAAAGGAAGACAAGGAGAGTCACTGCTGTGGGTGGAAGGGGGCTCCTCTGCGTGCTGAACTGGAAGGCAAAGGCAACAGAGGTGGTGTCAGCAGCCAGGGCAGCTCCAGCAAGAGCACAGGCTGAGGAGTTAGGATGCAACCTGAGAGCCCAAGGTGAAGATGTAGCAGAAGGAAAGGAGACGTGCTCCCGAGTCCTCAGTGCTCTGCAGCATGGCCAGCCTCTCCTGACAAGGGGCAGGGTCAATGTAGGAGGGAAGATGCCACTAAATGCTTCATGACTGATGCATAGAGAGAACACTCCAGACCACATGATGTTTATGAGAACTTAGGAAATCAGATCAGTGGGTACTTCCCTTAAGACTATTAATGAGAAGTTATTCTGTGAAAATTGTCAGATAGCTATAAAGTTTCATCTCCCTGGTACTTATGCAGTGCAGGTGTACACACAATACATACATCACACATATACACACCACCACAATACATAAACACACACACACCACACACATACACACACATCCACGTACCTACACACATGCACACACACACACATACACACACACACACACACACACCCATTTAAGAAATAGGAAAAAAAGCAAAAAACAAATCAACAAACCAAAACCCAGCCAAGGTTGCAACTTTGGCTCTCTCAGCAGCATCAGCTGACCGTCCCTGCTGTGGACAGTGAGCGGCAGGACCTTGAGGCTGGAGAACGTGTGCACACACACAGTTGTTGCACAGTTAGAGCCCAGGATCTACATTTGAAGCTACTTCCAAAGTAAGAAGTGCTTGCCACCTGCTCCGTTTTCTTCTTTACAATGCCAAACAAGAATAGATTGCTTCTCAGAAATACTTGTGATTGTAATTATCAACTTAGAAAATTCCTGTTTATCCAGTTGAGATGTTCTGAAAGAGTTGGGGTGTATTCTGGGAGAGCGGCATAACATACTGGTATGTTCCAGTTGCTTCTACATGATAGCCACACAGTTGGATTTCCAGCCAGCTTCTGCAATTATGTCTCCTGGGGGGGGGTGTCCCTTCCTCAATGGCATAGGTAATCAATGTGCTTCTCCAAAAGGCTTAAAGAAAATAGACAAGTCCAGCCTCAGCAATAAAATTCCCTTTTAAAAAGGACATTATTAAACTGTTGTCTTAAAAGGTAGGCAGGTAGGCATTCTTCCCTTGAGCCCCCAGTTAAACAGTAAACAAAAATAGCTACCAGCACATGGTTTTCTTTGCATCTTTTTGTTAACTGAAGACATGGGAAATTGCAGAGTACATTCACATACTTTCTAATAGGTAAATTATCCATGGGTCAGGTTTAACACTGATGAATAAATTATGTTTTGAAAGGGAAGCATATTATTAAGTCACTCATTCATTGTGCCCTCCTCTCTGTGTCATGGAACTCGAGGTGCCCAAGTGTCACACGCACACACACTTTGCTGTATCGCCTGCCAAGAACCAGAGTATAAAACACAGCTCACATGCATGTCTATCTGTCCTTGTATTTGATGGTTTTACCCTGGGAGGCTGAACAATAACAATATCGCTTCAGCAATAAACAGGGCACGTGTGCCGGTTGCATCTTTTTTAATATGAGGATTCTGGGAGTGAAGGCTAAGGAAGCGCTCTGCCACTGGCTGCTCTTCTGACCCTTTTATCTGAGAATAGGAAAGAAAGACCAAAGGCAGACTGCTGGCCTTCTGCATGCTGACTACTGTGATCCCTTGCCTTTCTTTACTCCACAACAATTTTACTTTATTTGCATGTGGGTGCATGCAGAAGCCAGAAGAGGATACTGGATCCCAGGAGCTGCAGTTACAGGTGGTTTAAACTATCTACTGCAAATGCTGGAAACTAAAGTCAGGTCCCCAGAAAGAGCATCAAGTGCTCCTAATTTCAGAGTCCTTTAGCCCTGTGGAGTTTTCCTTAGTTCTACAGCTGTGGCTGTTCAGTCTTTATTAACTGAGATTGACCCAGATCTACTTTATGGAAAATTAACAAACCTAGAATAAATTGCAAGGAATTATACAGTGAGCCCATGGCACCTACCACCGGCTGGGTGGTGAACAAGATGGGCAGGCTCGCCATAACCTGCCCGTTCCTACCATCATCTCATTCCCTCCCCAGGGAAACGTTCTTCTGTGCTTCCTTGGTTCTGGTGGTAGACCTGAGTTATACAGAGCATGCTAGTAAGCTCACCTCTAGCAACTCTTCAAACAAGTAGCAAGAAAGAGGGTCCTCCCTTGACAATCAAAACCAGATCACTAGGAAAGAGGGGAGGTTTCTTCTTTTTCTCCAACTCAACTTTTTTCTGAGCATGGGAAGAGTCAAGTTGGCAAAATGAGTCTAAAACCTCAATCATTAAAAACAGAAAGAGTCGGCATTCTTAAGCAAACAAAGCATTACACATCCTCTTGACAGCTTCCATTTGTCTGCCTGATCTGTCTGGCGTGGAAGAGTAGGATTGTGTGTTTTGTGAGTCTGGCCAGCAGAGGGCATAGTTTACTGCTGAGATCCTGGTTTTTAGGGTTGTGCAGAAATGCAGCAAGGTTGGGAGGAGCAGGAGCCTTTTGAAGAATAACTCCTGTCTCAGCAGAGAGGTTTATCGCATTGGGGAGAAGCTGCAGCAGGCTCCCTTTACGTAGAGGGGCAGCCCTGTCTGGTCCCATTTGACTCTATCCGCAATCTCAGGGGTCTCTAAGGGACTCTTGCAGTTGCTCAACGGTATCTGATTACATCACCACAAACAGACCTTGTGCAGAGGCCTGGTGTCCTGCCCATGTTCACAGAATGCCATGAGCTGTGCCACTCCCTTAGGGAGCCCTCACAAATGACATTCAGCACTGTTTTTCTGAATGGTGAAAGGGCTCTGGGGGTCTCCCAGCCTTGGGACATTTATGCATGGCTGAATTGGGTTGTTACTTTGGAGTTACTCTAGCAGAAGGGTTCGCAGTGGGCTTCAAGCAGACAGTTCTTCCCCAGCATCAGGGCCCTTCAACAGGCTCCAATTTAGAAGTTTAGGATTTGTCTTTGAGTGTGGGTAGGCACTAGTGAGTCCACTGTGAATCTAGTAGTAGTAACCAGTGCTACAGCTCCTGAGGTGCTTGCCTGAGCACCACCAAGCAAGGAGCTGCAATGCTTGGCCTTTATATTCATGGTCGGGTCAGAGCCTCCTGTAGCTGTCCCTGATCTGCAACAGCTGAAATAGGGCTGCCTGCCTGCACAGGGCAATCCCAGGGCCAAGCACAGTGCTCGTTTGTATGATTCTTACTGTGTGGAGTGTGCACTGTTGCATATTTTTAATTATGTGACTAGGGTAAGGCTAAACACACTAGAAATGTAACAGACCAAGACTGAGCAAGGCAATGGAGAAGAGATGGCCTCTGCCAATAAGACATCAATCACGTGCTGAGGTCCTGGTAATTTTTTATAATATTGTTTTAATTAATTTTTTTTTTTGTTTTTTTGAGACAGGGTTTCTCTGTATAGCCCTGGCTGTCCTGGAACTCACTTTGTAGACCAGGCTGGCCTCGAGCTCTCGAACTCAGAGATCCGCCTGCCTCTGCCTCCCAAGTGCTGGGATTAAAGGCGTGCGCCACCACCGCCCGGTGTTTTAATTAATTTTTATTTCATATGTGTGAGTGTTTTGCCTGCCTGTATATATTACACTACTTGCATGTCTGACGCCTGCAAAGGCCAGAAGAGGGCATCAAATCCCCTGGGAATGGAGTTACAAACTCTTGTGAGCTTCCTTCCATGTGAATGTGGAACTTGAACCCAGGTCCTGGGAAAAGCAGCCAGTGTTCTTAACTGCTGAGCCATCTCTCCAGTCCTGTGATCTGGTAATTGTGATCTGTCCACTGCACTAGGTAAAGAAAGATTACTCAGTCTGATGAGTGGACAGACAGACATAGCAACAGACAGACACTTACATAGCTCCTACTCCAGTATGACTTTAACGATTTCCAAGTGTAGACTCCTGTAGCCGTCACTCCTGTCTGTGATGTGATATTTATAGCACCTATCTTCAGGGAACATAGGGAAAGACAGGGTAAGTCTCTGAAATGCCAACTTGTACCTGGAAATTAGCATAAGACAGAAGAGTCTTTACAAGTCAGTGGGAACAGCATTTATCCACCTGTGTAAAGAGCAGAAAGTCAGCTTCCTTTATCTGACTCTGGAACTAAAGACTAACATTTTTAAATTATCAGGAGAAAACAGAAACTTTCTGTTGAACAAGGCTATGAAAGAACACCTTAATTATGGCACAAAATGTTCACACCAGAAAGAAAAAAAAAAGAATTATTTTTCTGCATGGCAGAAGACAGATGAGAAATCTCTAAATTTTAGGAAGTCCTTGTTCTGAAGGCTCCGAATCTTAAGGCCTTGGACCTCGTACCCCTGGTGTCCAGAGTTTCTGTTCCCTGGATCTGATGGCCCTGCATTTGATGGTCCTGGCATCTAGTGGCCCTGGCAATTGAAGACCTGATGTCTACTGATGCTGGGTCTCAAGGTTCTAGATCTGGTAGCTCTGTTGTCTGGTGGCCCATCTGTGGCTGTCGGTGTCCCAAACAGGTGGATTTATTCCAGCCAGCCTTCAGGCTCTTCACTCCTCGGGATGGCCAGCATCCCTGAATCCTGCCCTAAGTACCAGCAGAGCTTTTCCCTATGACCCTTGGAAAATCCTCCCCTCTTTAAAATACTTCTGAGGAGGAGGTAGAAGATACAGTTGAGAGATGGAGTGAATGAGCCCCCCCTCCCCAAAGCCCCACTGCAGAGGCACCTCCCTGGTTCAGGCTTTGAGCAGTGACTGCTTGCACCTGGCTTACCTCAGGTATCAGACATCTCCCTGTGACTGTGCCCTGAGCAGGTCCTGAGTATCACTTCTCTGTTCCTTAGCATCATATTTTAATTGGCTTTTTTGGCAGGCAGCGAAGAAGAAGTATGCTGAAGGCAGACATGTTGTCATCACTTCTGTAAATGCTGCAGACATTCTAGCACCTTCCTAAAGACAAAACAAATTGCACTGGAAAAGTATTGAGAACCGTAACAATTAAAAAGTAAAGTATTTCTTACCATACATCTCAACTGTCCAAACCTGTATCTGTGACACATTTCTACTTTAATGATAGCTGTAGTTCTATAGACTACAGTAGATAGATAGTAACACTAGGTAGACTTCCTACCCTGAGAAGAGAGTGTGAACATTCTCTTACTGGATGAACAGTGGTGAGAAGATGTCTCAGGAAGCGACAGAGCTGTGGTGGAGTGTCTACTGACAGGTGAATAAATTAGAAACCACTGGAAGATGTGCATGAGGAAGATCTGGAGGCTAGAAATATTTAGGGACCTTTTGTTGTTACTTTTAAAATATCCAGCCAAATCCTGTAAGAAAAAAAATAAAAAGAGTGGTTGTCATGGCAACCTCGGTGTCACATGGCACAGGAAAGTACATGCAAAAGACTGCATGAGGGAGCCAGAGGAAACCACCTGGTTTAGAATTTAATTTGGGAGAGTAAAATTCACCCAAAATGATTTGTTAAACATGATTTACTTTCCTTCCAAAGTGGCTACAGGTTGGGTTTTTTTTTAAAGAATTTTTTGTTTTTGAAATTCAAATTACTGTGGATGAATTCCATTAGAAATGTAGAGACACCTTCCAGGTCAAAGCACTCTACCTCATCCCACAGACACACTCTCTCACCTCCATGCTCTGTGGAGGGTTCTGAGGAAGTGGTTCTCACACTGCCACTGATAGGTATGGCTGGGCACCTCTTACCTGCTCCTTGGTGATTAGAACAGGAATTGAATGTCCTCGGCTCCCTGACTGGTTACTCTAGGTGTCCTTGGGAAAATGGTTCTCTGAGCAAATAAATACCTAGCGGATACTAATGGAGGATTTGTCTTGGAAAAGCCGATGAGGCTCAAGGGTCCTGCAGAGGCTGATGGTTCCCCAATATTATTGTCCAATGGGAAACAGGATTGAAAGTCCAAAAAGACACAGGGTGATAGCAGTTACATCCTGAGGGTTAGCATACTCTTCACTCAGAGGGAGGGGAGCATGAGTGGAGAGGCTGGACATTTAGAAGGACCATAGTCAGGAGACGGGGACTGAGGAAGCCTTTTCCTTCTACCCAAGTCTGAGTCCTTTTGGACAGACTTCCTGGTCTACACTGACCACCATTTCATGCCCCTGGATATTGGTTCCCCCATCTGGTCTACACTGCAGCGCCACACAGTCACATAGCCACACAGTGCCTCAGAGTTAACAACATAAGATCTGGGGAAATCCTGGTTGGTAATTACAGCCTGGCAGTCAGGGAACACAGATGACCTGCCGGTTAGTACCACCCAGTGATTGTTTTACAAAAGGACCTCAACCAAGTTCAAAGTCAGGACCCAGAAGCTACAAGGAGTCCTGCAAGTAGAGGGTGCAAGCACAGGAGTGGCTTTCTAGGAGAAGGTGGGTGGAGAAAGTACTTTGTACAGAGGAGCACAGGCAAGGTGAGGTGACCCACAGAGAAGTGGGGTACCAAAACCCAGGCTCCCACCCAACTGCATCACCTATTACCAATGTCTTGGTATACATAGCCATGTGTCAGGCTGTCTTCCCAAGTCCCATATACTCTGCTTGCTTTTGACTGAGAAATACCATTGACGTATCTGTGACAAGGCTGATGGAAGACACTAGTTGACCAGTAGAGGAGAGCCAGTCCAAAAATGGCTGCAGAGGTGGCTTGGGACATGCCATCAGATCTCCAATCAGCAGTTCCTACAGAAGGTTGTCATGAGCCAGTGTGGCTGGTGAGGAATGATGGGGTCTTTTATCCGTTTCAAGTTTCTCAAGTTAAATCTCCGTCCTCAGGCTATGCATCTGTACCTGGGTCTTAGGAACACTGACTGTGTATGACGTTCAGGATTGGAGATGATACTCCAATAGTGTAGTACACTACAATATCATTCAAAAACAGTGGAATTTACGATGGTGATTTGGGTGTTAAAGACTGAGATGACTTAGCATTACAAAGATCTCTATGTTGAAGTCTGGACACTACCAGGGTGAGAGTGGAGAGCAGGATGCAGTAGTGAATCCCATCTCCTAATGTCGATATGTCAGAGAGGTGTGTACAAGGGGAAGCCTCAGGTATTTGTGACTCTGCCCATGAGATACCTCTGCGTTCACTACTTATTGCCACAGCACAGGACCCAGCAACAGCAATGCAAGGGAGGACAGGAATATTTGGCTCATGGTTTCAGGAGCTATCGATCCACTGTGACAGGGAGGCATGGTGGCAGGGGCTGGTTAGTCTGTGGTGTCAGGAACTTGGGCTTCTCACACCTTGGTGGGTAGGACAAAGAATGTGACTGGAAGCATGGTTGGGCTAACACCTCTAAAGGCCCTGCCCCAGAGATCCACCTCCAACTGTCTGACTCCACAGCCTCCCAAAAAAGTCCCCAACTGGGGCCACACATCCCAATGCATGAGCCCTGTGGGGGACATGACAGATACAGACCTTGATAGTATCTGATTTTCAAACTGAGTGAGGAGACAGTTATGACATCAAATCCTTGTCAATAATGACATGTTGGTACAAAGCTCTGTGGCCTGGAAACAGCACCTCTTGATAGACATGTGGCCTCCAGTCCTGCTAGCTCCTTCTGTACCTATACCATGAGATGCCAGCAGAGGTGGGAAGGTCAGTGAAGGCTGCTGGGAGGGATGAGCTTTGAGTCACTGTCTATGTTAGGATTTAGTCAGACAAGAGTGAAAATAAGGACATATGAGGAGCATGTGATGATGCTATGCTGTCTGCAGAGAACATCACACACTTGACTTGCTACTTAGACACACATCAAAACTTCCAGATGTGCCTTTCTGTGACAGGTGCTGATTGCGAAGTGAATGTGTGTCTCTTCCCTTTGGAGTGCTATGGGAAGCAACAGCTCCTTAGCAGTAGCAAGGAAGCTGGTGTGCTCTGTATATTGGGGGGTGACTTGCTATATGGAACGGAAAATGGAGGTTTGCTTTTAAGGTCATTCCTAAAGGTTTCTCCGAGGAATCTCTCTTGGAGAGTCCCCTATTGCTTTACATTAGAAATGCACTTGGTGACCTGTCCCTGGGAACAGACTCTTGGGCTGCAGGATCTGCCTGGAGCATACCAATCTTCTTAGGGCTTGTTCGTACACCCAGACTTACTGGGCACACAAAAACAATAGCCCAAAGAAAAATGTATTTATTCTTCCAGGGTAGAGGGTGCTAGTGGGAGTGGGACTCAGTTCTGCTAAAGAATTTTCTAGAGGCTCAGGGGCTAGCTCAACATTTAAAGCACTTGTCCTGAAAACACAAGTAGAATTTGAGTCAGATTCCCGGCACCTCTATAAAATCTTGGAGGGCATGACAGCTTCTCTCTAATCCCAGTGTGTGTGGAGGTAGAGATGGGGATCCCTGGAGCAAACTGGCTAGCTAAATTAGCAGGAAGAAGCAAGCCCCAGATTCAAATGAGAGATTCAGTTTTAATATAGAATAAGGTGGGGAGTGATAGAGAAGCACACCCATCATCAACCTCTGGCTTCATACATACACAATTATACATGCAGACATGCACATGTCACACACACACACACACACACAAAGAAAAAAGAAACTCTGGCTATGTCCATCTGTGAATGAATAAATAATGAACAACAATGTGTATAGGAGTGTTTCATGTCATCAGCCATCAGAGAGATGCAAGGAAAACTGGGATGAGGCAGGAAGCGCATCACTCTAACTAGAAAGGCTGTCACCAAAAGAACAACTGCAGATGTGGATGAGCAAGTGGGAAGAGGGGGCCCCTTGTGCTCTGTTGGTGGGGAAGTAAATGGGTGTAGCTATTGTAGAGAACAGGTTCCTTGAAAACCTAAAAATAGACTCACCATCTGACTCAGCTATTAAACATCTTAGTGTGTATTAAAGAAAATAAAATCAGCATGCCGATGAGATGCCCACACATCTGTGTTTACTGAAGCCCTGGTCACAATAGCCAACTCATAGAATTAGTTAAATGGGCATCAGCAGATGTATAGACAATGGAAATACAATGTATGTATCCAACAGGGTGTTCCTAAGCCACAGAGAAGTGAAGTCCTGTCATTTGCAGCAAAGTGGCAAGTGGAAGATATTGTGTTAAGTGAAAAGAGCCAGACACAGAAGGGAAAGGACCGAATGTCCTCTCTCTTGTGGAGATTGAGAAAACGTTGACCTAAATGTGAGTTAGGATGCTGTGCTGACTAGTTGTTTGTCAGCTTGACACATCCTACAGTCATTTAGGAGGTGGGAATGTCAACTGAGAAGTTGTCTTCATCAGACTGGGCCATTTTCTTGATTGATGATGGTTATGGGCACATTCTATGTAGTGTCATAGATAGGTAGATGGTCCCAGGTTGTATTTGAAAGCAATCTGAGCAAGTCTTGGGAAGAAAGCCAGAAAGCAGTGTTCCTTCATGGCTTCTGCTTCAGCTTCTGCCACTAGGTTCCTCTGAGTTCCTGCCCTGAATTCCCTCAATGATTGATTGTGAGCTGGACATGTAAGCCACACAAATCCTTTCCTCCTCAGGTTGCTTTTGGTCATGGTACTGACCACAGCAATAGAAAGTAAACTAGTACAGAGAATGATTGACAGAAGCTAAAGGGGATAAAGGAAGGCTGGATCTAATCAGTAGACCCAGCATATATGGAGATAACATTCTAAATATTATTAATATGCACAATTTACATAGCATGCTAATAAACTTATAAAATAAGTAAATAACTCTCTGTGAGTGTAGCCCTGCACCTGCTTGGGCTGTAGAACTCTTCAGAGCACCCCTGTCTGTTTTCTTTATGTTGGCCTTCACAGCAGTGTTTTCACCTGGGCAGGTTCAATGTCCCTTGAAGTTTAGGTTTGTAGATGTGGGGCTCAGTCTCTGGTGGATCTAACTGAGTTGGAGTGAAGGGGAATAGGTTGTAGCTTTGGAGTGATGCCATGAGGGTGCTATTCCAAGTTATTCCAGTGAAAGAGTGTCAGGAAGTCACATACATTTAGCAACAAAGAGATCCTGAAATGTGCTGGGCAGTGCCCTAAGTTAATAATTTTAGAAGTAGAATTTCTGTGCCCCAGACTGAGCTCAACTTGCTATGTAGCTGAGGATGGTCTTGAACTCTTGATCTTCCTTCTTCCACTTCTGGAGTGCTAGGTTGCAGACTATGACACTCACCTGCAAACTTAGTGTCTCAACTGTTTTCAATCCACAGTTGGTTGAATCTGCAGCTGCAGAGTCTACAAGCTTGCCAAGCTTGTTGTTATAGCACACAAGTGAATGAAAACAAGCAGAGACTACTTTTGACATACAGAGGTGACTTGTGGAAGAAAGAAAAGACTAGTTGGGCTTATGGTGCCAGAAGGAAAGTCTCTCATGATGAGGAAGCAGTGTATCAGGTAGCCAGAGTAGGGAGATAAAATCATATCTTCAGCCATACACAGAAAACAGAGAGGAAGCCAGAAGTGGGGTGAAGTTATACATTCTCAAAGCCCACTCCCACTGACATATTTCCTTTTGCAGGTCTTCACCTTTTAAACGTTCAATAACTTTCCCAAACAATGGCACCAACCGAGATCCAAGGGTTCCAATACCGTAAGCATACGGAGAGCTTTTTTTTTTTTTTTTTTACTCAAACCATCACAGGGACCAAGATTTCTTCTTCAACAAAGTTACAGGATGTCTCTACTGAGTTCAGAAAGGCAATTAGTGGGTGAACTTGAACTTGCTGTTGAGAGCTTGATCCCATTGCTATTCACTGCAGAGAAGTCCTATGATGACGTGGCAGGAAAAGAGGCCATTATGAGACTCTGCAAGTGGGAGCTAGTAGAGAAGTGAGCAGAGAAGAAGGTAGCAACCTTAGTGGCACTGGAGAAGCACTGTGCATTAAGAACAATACAGAGAAACATCAGAAAGCCTCATTATTCTCTGTAAGTTTTCTAAATGAGAACAAGGGAGAATTAGCACTTTGGGCTCTAATTCTTTTAATAAAATTATATTTCTATGATCCTAAATTGTTAACTTTTTCAGACAAATGTTCAAGTCATATAGTGTGCCCATTTGAAGTGACTAAACACGTACCCATGTGTATGTGCACACACGTGCGTGCGTGCACACACACACACACACACACACACAGAGTGACACCCAACTAGTTGGTGAGCAGAATCTTCTATGTAGATACTGAACCTCTGATGGGCTGAGTCCAGTGTTGAGAGTTTAACAGACATACATTGAGCTTGAAGATCTACTGGGAAAGCAGCTGCTGAATGACTTCTTGTCTTGATTGTGCTGAAGTAGGGGGCAGAGTTACATGTCCCTTATGCAACTTTCCTTCCTGAGCACTTTGCGGGGGACACTTTTGAAGGTACATGGAGTCTTTAATGGAACAGATTTTACACCAGTGCTGTGGACTCTTATGGAACACTTAGCCACACAGAACAGCCAAGCCTGCATCTTGTAGACCCTTACTAGGGAAGGCAGGGGCTCCCCGTGACCATCAGGAATAGTGACCTTGGCCATCAGGGTTTGAATATCATTCTGACTCACCCAACAATGATCCCAATAACAGTAACAGTATTTCCTGACATGCTTTGTGACATCTCTCTGAGATCCTGCTTGGTTTGTAAGAACTGGTGCTTGAAGAACTCCATCCTTCAGGGGCTGTTGACTTTTTATGACAGTGTTGGGAGACTTGATTACTGCTCAGGCAGTTTTCCCATGCTTGTCTCTTGCACTAAATCCTGAGTGGAAGCTTTGGAGATGCCATCTTAGACAGGAGGAAAATGGGGCGATGGGCAAGGGGCAAGGGGCAAGGGGCAAGGGGCCTTTCATCACGAGGTGTACAAAACTGTGACACTTTTAAGGGAGCCTCAGTTGGGTTATCTTGGAGATAGGGTCTCCAAAAAGATGCCATAGTTAGTATTGTAGTGACCATCAATCATGCCTGAAGCTACACATTTACTTCCAGATGACTCATGTTTTATAAAATTTCATTTTTTTTTCTGGAGAGGTCTTGATCTGTGTCAACACAAGAGTCATTCACTATCCATAGGTATTTAAATTTTAAACAGTTGAGGAGTAAAGTTTGAATGCACTTCTCTGTGTTGTAGAAATGGCACCAGCACTAAAGTTTCTGCCATACGAACGGGAGAACCTGAGTTTAGACCCCAAGAACCTGTAAGAAGCCAGGTGGGAAGGCAAACGATTGTAAAACCAGCCTTCAGGTGAGGGCTGGGAGGACAGGCAGATGTCTGAAGGTTATTGGCCAGACCCTGTAATACTATCAGTAGGCTTCAGTGAGGCACCCCATTTGAAAAACTAAAAGTGGGGAGCAATGAATAGAAGACACCAGAACTCCATCTTGGACCTCCACACATATGCACAAAAATGTGCATGCACACTCACATGTGCACACACAGTACAAACATACAATATCACGTATACCATGAAACACAGAGATACACGGAGGTTGGGGGAGAAAATAACATTTCTCTGATACTAGCTATGCTTGAGTGTTTGAGGGCTACTTGTAGTCCCCAACCACAGATCTCCCAGTGCCAATTCTCTTTTTCTCTACCAACCCATGGACACCACTCCATACAGTGAGCACACAGGGCAGGGACTAAGCTAAAAGCCACAGGGACGCAGGGAGCTGTGGTTGAAAGGCGAATGCTCTCCTCTGATGGCTCAGGGATTTGCTTGGATTTCCCAAGCATGGCTTGAGAGAGCTCAGCTTGGACAAACTGAAGGGATGTGAAGAGTGGGCCTTGGCTCTCGAGAGCCAATGTTTCTGCCAGACTGTTACAAAGCAGAGTGTGTATCTCCAGGAATTGTGAATTTTCATTCCCTCAAGATGTTCAAACAGACCGATGTCCAATTCCTGCGGAGACTGTGGAGTAGGCTCCTGCTTGGATAGATGCAGTGAGAACTCACATGAAGAGCTTGGAGTTTAGACCCAGATACATTAGCCTCAAATCCCAGTTCTGCACCTTTTAACTACATAAATTTGCTTCACTCCAATCCCTCGAACATCATCTTCATAAGCAATTGTCTCAAGATACCGTGCTGGGTACTAAAGCGAATGAAAACACCTGACCTCCATCAGTGTACATTAGTTCACTGTGTTGCCAGCAGCCTTCCATGAGTAGTTCACTTCCCAAACAAGTTCCATACACTTTAAAATCCATCCACTCTACCCAAGAAAGGGAGATGTAAGGAGCCAATTGCCACCTTCTCGTGGAAAGCCATATTAATGGTCTGTGGCTTGTTTTCTTTGCTATAATTCTTAGGGTGGAGTTTCAATCTTTCTTGGCTTGTTTCTTGGGTTAAAATTTCAAAATAGAAATCTCTCATACAGGATGGTCCTAAGCCCCATTCAATTTTAGGCGTTTCAGTGCTGCCCTTAAGGTTTAGGATAATGGTTTTATTCATGAGGCTCCTGAGTGAAGAGATCACACAAGTCCCATAAGAAGGTATTCTGGCTTTATGCTTCTTGCAACATTACTCTGACCACCCAGGGCTCGCCGTTGAAGGAGAGTGCAGAAGGATGAATGTGGAGTCAGGGCATGGAGCAGCCTTCCCAGGGTTCAAGGTGACACTGGGGAAAAGCAGGGCATTCCAAAAGTCTAGAGTCAAGTTCTCTCTTGGATGAACAGGCACTGGACTTGGGCTCATGGTGTCACCAACACTCTTAGCTCTCAGCAGCACTGGGGAATTTTAATGCCTGTCCTTAAGGTGACACAGATAATGGGGCTACCTGTGGTTAAAGCCTCATCAAGTCCTGCCCTACACTCATCTGACTGTCTGTTTTGCATCATGACTTTACTTTAGTGAAATTTCAGTTTCCAGAATAGTTGTATGAATCGTACAGTGCCTGTTCTGATGTCTCTCCTGGTGGCAGAGAGCCACTATCCTGTGCTGCATTTCTCTATTTCCTCTGTGTATGTGTAGGGAATTGTTTTGTTTTCAGTAAACACTTTGAAGCTGATTGTAGAATTTATTCCCTTTTACCATAAATATTAAAACATGGTTTTGGTCTATTTTTTTTAAAAAAGACATTTTATTATCAAGTTACAGCACCAGAACCAGAATATTTCTAATGGGTAGATTATCATACAATCTAGAACCCATATTCTATTTTTTCTTATTTTAACAATATGCTATGAACTGTGTTACCCCATCCCAGGATCTGATATAGGTCGCCAGTGTATTTAGTTGTCATTTCTCTTAAATCTCCTTTTATCTGGGAGATTCCTTCCATTTTTCTTTGCTGTGTGTGGTTTTTATATTTTTAAAGAGAACAACAAGATTTTCTGTAAAATCCTTTCACTCTGCTTTTTTTGACATCATAAGAATGATTAAAAATAACACATAAACACAACATATTTCCATACATAGTACTCCATGTCTTATGAATACATATGCATCTAAAAAATACAAGCATACATGCATTTTTTATATACTCCTGACTGAGGAAGACACTGCTTGTGTCATCATGGACTCATTGGCATGTTCAGGGCTGGTTAGTGTGCATAAATTTCCCAGTATGTTCTAGAATCAGATCAGTAAGCAATGGTCCCCACGTGCTGCAACTCCGTCATTAGCTTTGGTACTGTTGCCATGCAGATGACAATCTTCATTCAGGAGAGCAGCCATCCCTGGTGGAGATCACTGCTGTGTGTGATTCACTTGATTTACAATGTGTTAAATAGTCTGTGGAGCTGGATACTCAGGCAACTGCATGGTTTTTGCTTGTCAACTCTGTGTTAGAGTGTAGGATATGTCTTAGCTATCACAGCATCGGGTGGGAAAGGGAGGGTGTGCCATCCACTGCTTGCTAGCACTGGGGAGACCTGACTTCAGCTCAGCTCTGAAACCTTTGGCTGGACAAAGGCTGCTGCTGGGAGATACTGCTGGGTAGGTGTCCTTCAGTGCTCAGGCAGAGGTTTTCGAATGACCCACAAGGACTGATATTACTGAGACCATGAACACAGTGGAAGACTCACCATATTGTTTTATGCAGAGGCCTCTGCTGTGGTGGCCATTCCGTAGCATGTATGATAGTGAAAATTGTAAATAACCTCACAGCCATTTTTACAGGAAACAAAACAAAACAAACCAGAGTCAGTATGTAACTTGATAAATGTCTGCTGTGATCAGCCCCCAGACCCCTCTGATAGAACGTGATGCTAACAGGTAGACTGGCAGTGGGGATTTCTATGAGAGTAGTCACGTGTCAATTGAACAAGCTGGCAACATGAAGCCTTCACTGTGAGTGGGATGCCATGAGGTAATCCCTCTGTTCCTCTGGGGGAGAAAATAAAATACTGTCTCTAGGCATTTTCCTCTACCTAAAATGGAGTATCATGTCATTATTAAAACCATTTTTTTTTCAAGAGAGTTCTTTACTTTGTAAGAAAATCAATATCACAGCTCACATTAAGGAGACATGGTAGTCAGCAAACACTAACACTAGACAGAGGCTTGTAAATTAGATCGTGTCACTAGTCAGAAATTATGACTAAGGAATCATTTTCACTTTATTCTTCCAAATTAGTTTATATTTTTAAGTTAGCTTACAACAAGGATTGTTTTCCTATTACTGTAATAGAACACAGTGACAGAAAGAATGTTAAGGAAGAATGGATTTATTTTGGCTTACAGTTCCAGGGCGATCAATTCCTGGTGAGGAAGGCATGGCAGCAGGAGCCTGAAGTCAGACTGGCAGGCAAAAAGAAGGGAGACCACAGTTTTGCTACCCACAGTGGTGAGGGGAAAGACACAGACAGACAGACACAGAGACAGAGACAGAGACAGAGACAGAGACAGAGAGGGACAGAGTGGGAGGGAAGGAGAGAGAGAGAGAGAGAGAGAGAGAGAGAGAGAGAGAGAGAGAGAGAGAGAGTGAGAGAGAGAGAGAAAGGAGTGAGGCCAGGCTACAAGCCTTCAGTCTGCCCCGGTGACAAACTTCCTCCAGCAAGGCCCCACCTCCAAAAGGTTCCACAAACCCTCCAAACAGTAGCACCAACTGCGGACGACATGTCTAAACATATGAGCTTCTAGAGGCCACTTGTATTCAAACCATAACACAGAGGGACAAGTTTCTTTATGGCACGTGTGTACAGATGTAGTGTCTGTGTCCCTCCCTGGTTTCTTGTCATCAACATACTCTCACTCCACAGAAGCATACACTGTCACAGAAGCTTGGCTCCACATGAGAATAGAAGCACATGCTATTTGTCTAGTTGTGTCTGTAGCAATAGACTGAAGGGGGTGGGCATGATTAGATAGCAAGACTACTGAAGGCCAAATTTGAAGTATGTCTTGTGCCTCTCCTATAGTGATTCATAGATGGACGGAATATCCCCACCGGTGATAGTGGCATGCCTCCACACCACAGGGCATACTCTAGACAGTCAAGACCGTCCCTGCTTACCACTCAGCCCTCTGACTAGTTTTCCCAACAATATGATCCACACATGGCATTTCTCCACTTGATTCCAGATCATCACAAGACATCTCTCCGTGTCAGAGGAGCATGTTGTACCTGGGAGAGATAGCTGCATTCTACATGGGTCTCAGAGGCTATGGACAAGCCTGGCAGTTATGTCCATAGCCATATGTCCTTGTCTAGAAACACTAGTAAAACGTGTTCATTTTTACCCTTGTGGGGAGAAGAACTGTGCCCAATGGCAGCAATCACAGCAGTCTGACCCATTCTACTATTGCTTACTTCAAGGTCACCCTGAAGCAGGACAATAGACCTCTGTGCATAGGGCTCAGGTGTGTCGTCCAACTTTGGGCTCCCCTTGTGTTCAGCCTGGTGTTCTACACTCAAATCTGAACACTGAGCCTTGAATTTCAAACACTGTTTATCAGATCACTCAAATTCCTCTGCCCTCTGGATGATTGTTTAGCAGAATCAGGACATCCATTTTCATTTATGTGTGTGTATACATATGAAAACCTAAAGTTAACCTTTTGTCACATTTTATGAGTATGGGTGTTTTCCCTGCATCTGTATCAACACTATGTGAGTGCAGTGCCCACAGGGGCCAGAAGAGGGCATCAGTTTTCGTAACTGGTGTTACAGATGATTGTGTTCCAATGTGTGGGTGCTGAGAATCTAACCCACGTTCTCTGAAAGAAAAGCCAGTGTTTTTAGCCACTAAGCTAACTTTCTTAACTCCTACCTTGTTTTTTTTGAAACAGGGTTTCTCACTGGTTTAGAATGCATTAGTTAGCCTAGACTGGCTTAGCCAAGAGCCCCAGGGATCCACCGGTCTCCAACTCTACTGTGCTGGGATTATAAGTATGTATTACCATGGCTGTTTTGTTTTTTAGCTTGGCTTTCATAGGATCACACTGGGATCCTCATGTTTGTTCGGTGCACCCCCTTACTGACTGAACCATCTTTGCAGCACAGAGTCATCTTTATATCCTAGCATCATCCATTGTTGAAGATAATATTAGCAACTGCTGCTGGATGACAAGTTGTCCTAACATTTTGGAGCTTAAAACAGTAGCATGTGTTCCCCAGTAACTGGGGAGCAGGGCTGGGATACAGCCTAGGGCTCTGACTTGGGGATGTCGGAGCATGCTCCCAGCACTGCTCGCCCAGTGGTTTCTGAAGCTTGACTGGGTGCAAGGTCCATGTGCACATGAAGTCACGTGATGGCAGGGTGTACCTGGTCACCTGGACATGTGAGTTCCTTCTGATAATGTGGTACCAGGCTTCCATCTACTGGAATGATCTATGAAGCAGGGGGCGGAAAGTAAGGCTGACAGAGAAGGAAGGGCTGTCCCTATGTGAGGTCCATCCTCTTAAGTTGTACTAGGTCATTTCTGCTTTGTTCATTGGAAATAGCTCATAAAATGCCCTCTATACCCCATCCTTTGCACTAAACCACACTTCTGGAAGGAAATATCCTTAAATAATTCATGGTAATTTTTTCTTAATCAATATAGAGTTTAAATGCGGGCAGGTGATAGAAGAACCTTGTTTGTGTATTATCCTGGAGGCAACATGACTTCTAGAGAGGGTTTCAGTCTCCTGGGACCATTTTGCTCCTTTGAGGTTAGCCCCACCTGCCAGTGTGAACAGTGTGATGCTAAGAAGGGAGGAAGACAAGGCTGCAGCTTTCCCACATCCAGGATCCAACCTAGGAGAACTGAAGACGGCCCTGCCCCATGTGGCTTTCCTAACCTTCTTTAAAGGAAGCTGAAGATGCTTACTGGAGGAAGGGCCCATTTGTAAAATCTGCACACACAGCAGAACGGAAGCTTTACACAGCTTCAGACTCGTTCCACAAATGATGGCTCCGGTGCTCATTCTAATAAGTGGAGACAGCTGAGACTATGGTTTTGAGGGAGAAGGGCAAAATAGAGGATCATGTTTTGCACATGCTAAAAACTGGAAATAAAATGGAGATATGATCTACTGAAAGACAGAAGCTTGTTCAGCCCAGAGGACAGTAGGCTCTCCTGTCTGCATCACTTTTATAACAATGCTAGTGCAAGCTAAATGTAAGCTAGGGTGTTCTTCATGCACTGATTGTTTACAAATAAGTATTGAGTGAATGCCAAGTTTGTTCCAGGTATCAGGTGCTACTCTGAGAACTTTGGAGGCAACTGTGAAAACTTTTGCCTCCATTAGTCTTACGATCTAACCACAGCATCTAAAAATAAGCACAGGGCAAGTTACTAACCATGTTTAGTCTCAGGGGCTGGGAGTATCTCAGCTACAGAGCGCATGTCCAGCTTTCCATATTTGATCCCTGGCACCACAAAAGCCAGGTGTGTCTAGGCATGGCAGAATATACATGCCTGTAATCCCAGCACTTGAGAATTAGAATCAGAATGATCAGAAGTTCAAGGTCAACCCTGTGTCTACAACAGAAGGGCTGATGCTCACTGGGTCAGAGTGCTTTCTCCTCTTGTAGACAACCAGAGTTCAGTTGCCAACACCCATGTTAGGAGGCTCACAGCCACCTGTACCTCTAGCTCCAGGAGATCCAATACACCAGACACCTGCACAAATGTGTACATATCTACACAGACATGCATATATAAATAAAAAGTAATCAAATAGGTATTAAAAACTGAAAATCATATGTTAATAGCATTAAAGAAAAAAATCACAAGAAACAAATATGGATAGTCTGGGGAAGTTTTTCAAATGGTCACATTGAGCACTCATATTTGCCCAAAAGGTTAAAGAAAACAAGGGTGTGGGCCATGGATTATCTGGGGAAGGGGAACCCCAAAATTTAAAACTAATGCAAAGATCCCCAGTCACATGAGCCCAGTATGAAGTAAAACATCAAGGAGGCACTGTGGTCAAAATGAGGTGGGGGCAAGAGGAGCTCAATCAAACAGAACTTACTGCTTCTATTTGAGGACTTTGGTATTACTGGGCACCTGCTGAAGGCCTGAGGCAGAGAGGTACATGGGCTGATGGGTGCTGTGAACACCCACGAGTGCTTGAGACATGATGGGGCAACCTGAACCAGGATTACTATGATGGAAGACTGGGAGGTGTAGCCTTAGATTTTTTAAAACCTACTTTAATAAGAGTTCTTAAATGCTTTAATTTCCCTTCTGGGCCATCAGTCATCAGAGGTAGTGGAAAAGAAAAGTTAATAGGGCAAAGAAGGATGTTGACCTGTTTAGAAATAGTTCTTTGGGGTGATTACAGTCTTCATTGTCAGGATATTAGCAGTTAGGTTCGCATGAATCAATAGTGTTAGCTTGATCCACTCACAAACACCATTCATGAGTCAACAGTGGCAGTTTGATCCAGAAGAAACTGTAAGGTTCTGCCAATTAGCTGAGTCTGAGGAAGTGGCAAGAAGCCCCAAGAATATCACGAGAAGTTCTTTGGTGCATTCCTCTCTATGAAGTCCCAATAACAATGATCAGTAAAGAAGGCAAGGCGAACCAATGCCACAGTGTCATGAGCGAAGAGTCTGTTGGGTTATGCTTATTATATATTTTCAAAAGAGCACGTGTCCTTTCAAGCATCTGCTCCAGCAAAACATCACACGCCCCTTTTTGAGGCAGCTCCCAGAAGAACATCACAAGTATGTTCTCAGTAAAACATCCTCTTATAAGATAGCTTTCAGAAAAACATCAATGACACAACTGAGTCTCCAAAGAAGCCAGACATTTCCACTTCAGGGAGGTGCCAAGAGAGTAGACCTGACATTACCGACATGTTGGAGACAAGAAACAGAGGCTTTGAGAACCACACTTTGTGCTGTGAGTCCTTTTAAAGCTTAAGAACTATCTTCTGAGATGGAGACACTGTAGTGCCACAGGCAGAGGTTCAGGGTGATATTGATTTTGGAAGCAGTGTGCCTTGAGTATTCCAGGGAATGTTTGAGGTTAGAATTTAATGTGAGGAATAAGCTCAACCAGACTAGAACAAAGGAGAACAAACTTCCAGAGTTGTGGGGGGCTCTTAATAGTCCGAATTGCTCATTTTTGTAGCCTGAAGGTCCCTTAGAAAACACAGAAAATAAAATCTCTGTCATTAAGTCTCTAAATTATAATGTCCTTATGTGTAATTTAGGACCATCTGCTCTCTAGATGTCTGTTTCCTACTCTTATCTTCTCGTGTAGGCTTCGGCTTTTAAATAGAAAAAGTGTTTATCCTTTTGCTCCACAGAACAAATTTTTCTCCATCCCTGATCCTGCTCTGGATGATGGCCATTGGTCCATCTCCCATTAGCCTGCTTCTTCCTAGTTCCCAAGCCTATATTCTTTCCCACGGAGCTCCACTCAGGGTCACACTGTTCTCCATAGCTGTATGACTCCCCACTGGCAGAGCAACCTCCATCCTTCGAATAGTGATCAATCCTTCTTGATCAGTATCATTAAGTCTCAATGCCACTCCTCAGCCTATCACACAAGGCAGCAGTCTATTAACTGTCACTCTGTATCCTCTCTATCTCTGTGGATGATTGTTAAACTACTCAGAATGGACTTTCCTTTTGACCTAAACTGACTGATGGCAAAGACCCTTGTAAGTCTCCAGGATGCAGCCAGCTCATCTATGTCATGATGTCTATGTTCCTTCCATGTATGAGGTACCCCCTTCAATGACTGGGCACTATTTTGGCCCTCTTCTGGTCAAATTAATGACTGAGTCTCCCCTCTCTGCCTCATTTCTCATTTGACAATCCTTCACCCATGGTTTAATTACTTGGTCTTTTATTTCCATCTTCTGCCTTTGTATTTCCATCTTCCACAGCTTAGCTAAAAGCTACCCTGGTATACCACCTGCCATTTCTGCAAGTCTGGACTTTTTCTGGCCTTTCTGGTTCAGGTCAGGTATTTGTTCTACCTGTCCAGTTTCATCCTGTACTTCACTCCGCCATCATATGTAAGTTTGTGTTTAGCCGTCTCTACCATTTTCTCTGCAATCCAGAGTGGTCCACAGAAAAATGGCCTGAGGCTCTCACTATGAGAACAGCCAGCTTGAGCTAAGATAATAAGTACAGATTTGTTATGTTTTTCTTTTCTCTTTCCCTTGCACATTTCCCTGTATCCCTTCCATATTTTCCTTCCTTCTTTTAAGCACATGTGGGATTCCAAGCAACAGAGAAAGAAGTGTTAATTAAAGCCGGGCCTTCAGCAGGTGGGCATGTAGCAAGGGATGGTATGTCAGATGAGAGAGGTACCTACGGTTTTAAAGATGCAGCAATACTAAACATGTCAAGCTGCTCTAGTTTCTGTGTGGGCACATTTTAGCTCTCGGTAGGTCTTTGTAGTAGTCCTACGGCCTGATTTGGTCCATCAGTCAACATGAACTTCCTGTTTCCTGTCTTCTCACTGGGGCTTCTAGTCCCTTGGATTTTGGTGAAGAAGCAGAATCACAGATTGTCAGAGAACCGAGGCTTCCAAACTGTGAGTTCTTTGTATAGGGCACGTCTCCCTGAAGCCCTCCCTCTGCACCCTGCTTGGTTTCCATAGAAACCTCTCATCCGGCTGCACATTCCTGTGCCTAATGGTCACTTCGTGTTTCCATGTGTGGCTGTTTATCTGTCCTCATGTTGTTTTCTTGGACAGAATGTAAAACACATTTCATATACTTTAGTACCTCCTTGAGGGTACACCTTACATTTCTGCAAGTTTATATCTGCTTTTAAAGAGCAGGTAGGTTTTGATAGAGTGGTGTTAATCCTTCTCCCTACCGCACTTCCTTTTCCATCTAATTCCTCTTCCCTTAAGATTTATGCTTCTCTCGTGTGCCTACCACACTCTACCACATTGGTCTCTGAAGACACGCCAAGTCAAGCCGTCCACAGAACTTTATGAGAGACAACTTGTATTACCTCCTAATCAACATACAGTAAGGATAATTGAGTAAAACTTTGAAGGTGGAATCTACCTGTCTCCAGTCAGAGGCCAGCCTCATAGTGTCAGTCTGTGGCCCCAATTATCCTCATCCACCTGGGTTCCCCACTCAGTTAATTTCTGTCTCTAAGTAGTCACCAGCTCATGACACTGTTTCAAAGAGACAGGGTGAAGACTGCAAAGCAGTGTTTCTGTCCACTCAGCTTAGGGCTAACACATCTGAATGGAGGCTCTGGCTACTCACCCCACCTTTCCCCTTGAGCCGTCCTTCTATGAATCTCTTTTTAAATAATAGGGTTTTTCCCCTTTGATACTTTCATACAACGCATTATGAACACACTCCTTTCCAACTCCTTCCATTTCCACCCTCCATACCCTCCTGTGGCAGTTTGAATATGCTTGGCCCAGGAGTCTTCTATTAGAAGGTATGGCTATGTTGGAGTAGGTGTGGCCTTGCTGGAGGGTCTGTGTCACTGTGAGAATGGGATTTGCAGCTTCCTCCTAGCTGCCTGAGGAGGCCAGTCTCTCCTGATTGCCTTTGGATCAAGATGTAGAACTCTCAGCTCCTTCTCCAGCACCATGTCTGCCTGAATGCTGCCATGCTTCCTGCTATTATGATAATAGACTAAACCTGGTGCAAGCCAGCCCCAATTAAATGTTTATCTTTATAAGAGTTGTCTAGGCTATGGTGTCTCTTCACAGCAATAGAAACCCTAAGACACCTTCCATCCCTTTCCAAACAATTATGAAAGTTCTTTCTTTTTTTCTTCTCCTACAGGCTTCAGTTTATGTTGCCAGTGAGTTAGGAGTGTGGCCTTCTTTGGCATATCATCAACTGGCAAGAGTTATACCATTAAAGAAAATTGAGTTCCCTCTCTAGCAAATGATAAGATTCTAGTAGCTCCCCTATCAGAGGTGGGATCCCATGCCCCCTGTTCCTCAGGCTGGGATTTTTGTCTCTTGTGTATTCTATGATGATAATTGTGAGTCCATGTCCATCTGTCCTGTTGTGTCTGGTGAACAGTGTTCTTGATTTTTACTGACCATCTCTGGCCCTACACTCTCTCCACTTCCTCTTCCTTGAAGATACATAGGAAGTGAGTCTGTGATATTCATCATCCTTTCAGTATCATGTTTCCCTAAAACATCTGGACTTCTTTGTAGGAAGAAAACCTAACAGTGAGCTTAGAAGTCAGTGGTTCTCTGAGGAGACAGCTGGCTAGAACACATATATTTAAACATGGTACTTAAACATGATGCACTTCTTCCCTTCCCTGGAACTGAGAAGCTTCTGCTACAAGCTTCCTCTCTTGTCTTCACTGTGCATCATACACAGCCCTTCTCAGTTCCTCCTCACCACCTGCAGGTCTCCATGGCCCAACACATCACTCATGACCTACATCACTCATAGCCGAAGGATGCTCCTCAGAAGAACACCTCATCTAGAGGGTTAGTAGATGAAACTTCCCTTATATTTTTTATAGATCTTGAGAGAGTCTGCTTCCTGGAAAATTCAGTCATATTTTATGAAGATCATTTGTCAGTGGCTAGCAAATTGGTCACACATGATGCACAGCTGGGAGGACTAATGAGCTTTTCCTGAAGCATTTTGTCAGTGTCGGGTACAATGCCCATGGTGGGAACCTCACTTCCACAGTGTGTTCCAATGGCAGGGCTCCGTATTCAGACTGCAGAGCTGCCATGGCTGCTCTGAGTCATCTGCTGCTTCCATGAATTTATGGTGGCCAGGGTGTAGAAGACCTTTCCCAGAGATCTCAGAATGGAACTTTACATGTGAAGAAACTCAGAAACTGTGAATAATTCGTCCAGAAGGCAGTACCAAGAGTAGGTATGAACATTCAGTACAATATCATTTCCTACTCCACCATCCATGTCCTGAGAGTTCCAGATGTCAGCATGTTGTGTGAAGGCTCAGGGGAGGGGCAAGACCCAGCCTAGGACTATCTATCTAGGTTTGTCAGGTGGTAACATAACACCTGTAGGGATGATAGAAAAAAAAAAGGAAGGGGAGTATAGAAGTGTTCTAACCAAAGATATAGTCAAAGCCTCATCATGATTGGCACTCCAGGCCTGGATGGTCTGCGGACAGTCATGCTGGGGTCTACTTCTTTCTAAGCAGAGGCTTGACTATGGCAGTTTGTGGTGGTTGTCATAACTCTACAGTGAACACCACTACATACATATCTCTGTTTGAGGGCTTTAAAGAGATGAATCTCAACTCTGTCTTGCTCACAACTGCTCAGCTAACTCCAGTGTGTAGCTATGACACTTTCCCATGCTACCCTCCACACTGCCCACCGGTTCTTTATATGTATCTGAGATTTAGCTATGACCTCATGTTAATTCCCAGAGTCTTTGAAATTCCACCTCCATTGCCTCATGGGTAAGAGAAAAAGATGCCTTACTGAGAGCAGAATGCACTGTGAGTGTTCCAGAACCCTCACATTTCTTCCTTCTTTGCCAGCCCCCCTGCCGACCACCCACAGAAAATGTTTCATTGGAAAGATCATATCTGTGTTTCAATCCATCTTCCCTCCTATGGCTCAGTTCCCTCAGAGAACTGTTTGCTCCTTGGTGTGGATCTATTGGTCAGTATCTAGGTTCCCTTGGGCGAGGGTGCATCTGTGTTATACTCTGTCAGAAGGACCGACCAAGCCTGCTGTCCTTGATGTGTTCTCTGTCCCATGCTAGATGCTGGATGCAGCAGTCATCCATTCTGTTTGTGAAGCTTCAAGTTGATAGGTAGAAAAGAAAAAAAAAAACATCAAAACATCAAAATCAAGCGACTGTGGTTTTATAGGAATTGAGAGACAGTGAGGTATGGACAGGCACTCTGTGGTTAGAATGGTCCAGGGAGATAGCTTCCCTGAGAAGATGACACATAACTGATATCAAAGAGGAATCTGGGACTAACCTGTCCCCAGAGGTGGGTGAGAACAAGTAAGTGCATAGTGACCAGAAGGAAACAAGGTCAGGAAGGAAGGAGCCTGTGGCCGGGCAGCAGCAAGGCCAAGGATGGGGAGACACTTCACAGACACTCAAGCAGAATGCTAGTTATAGGTTCCATCAGGGACACTGGACTTGGGAAGAAGATAACCCTTCCTTTCAGAAATGTGGAGAATAGGATCCTTGTACATTCTCACTGGGTAAGTGAGCTAGGACAACTGGTGTGGAAAAGTGTAGAGCTTCCTTTAGAGATTCTAAGTAGACTTAGTGTGGGATCTAGCATCCCCATGGCTGGCCTGGGAAGCGAATGTGAAAAGACAGTTGTGCCTCCCTGTTCATTACTCCACTGTTTACAATACACAGGGTCAGAGCATCAGAGCATCGTAAGATAAGATGGGTGGAGAAGAGGCTTCACGTGCACGTTAGTTTTGTAAAGTTGATACAAACTGGAGGTCCCTTAAAGAGGGGCCTTCACTTGAGGAATTGCTCCCATTAGATTGGCCTGTGAGCAAGTCTACTGTATATGTTCTTGATTGCTAATTGATGCAGTAGAATTCCACCGATGCTGGGCAGTGCAATCTCTAAACATGTGGGCTGAAGTGTATATGAAAGTTAGCTAAGCATGCCAGAGAGGGCGGTCTGTAAGCATCTTCCTTGTGCTCTCTGCTTCAGTTTCTGACTGCAGCTTTTTCATTGGCTTCCCTTGATCACGGACTATGACATCTAAGGCAAAGAAGCCCTTTCTTCCTCACTTTGGTTTTGGTCAGTGTTTTACCACAGCAACAGAACGCAAACTTGAACATCATATGTAAGTCTATGGAATACAAAATATAGGCCATACCCTCCCCCCTCCAAAAGAAAAAAGACAATTCTGCCACTGACACAACCTGGACAAATCTAGAGGACATAGCATGGAACAGACTGACACGGAGATGAAAGTGCCAAGGTCCTCACTGCTATACAGAACCAGGAGACGCTAGGCTCTCAGAAGCAATGACTACAATAGAACAGGCCAAGGGACAGGATCAGTGCAAGAGAGTGGTTTTAGTCAGAGAACAAGCGTGCATAGTCTTTTCTACAGTGAGATTAGTTAGCAGTGATGTAATATGAGAGGCTGTATCCTAAATGCTTGCAACACACACACACACACACACACACACATATCACACACACATACATACACACGCATATACACACCACACACACATACATATCACACACACATACATACACACACATATACATACCACACACACACACATACATACACACACATATACACAACACACACACATAC
>NW_021604687.1:7689380-7693157 GCF_004785775.1 Grammomys surdaster
ACAACACACACACATACATACACACACATATACACAACACACACACACACACATATTTAATATGTGAGTGAGGGTACTGTCAGTTAGATGGATTTGAATATTACAAAAGCAAACCTCAAATCACCATGCCCTCTTCCTCAAAGATCATAGATCTTAGAAGATCATAATGTGTGTGCCAATGCGAGTTTATGAACACAACATGCTCGCAGATACCTGTGGGTCCAGAGGAAAACATCAGATGCCCTGGAGCTAGAGTTACAGGTGGTTGGGAGCTGCCTGATGTGGATGCTGAGAGCTGAACCCGAGTCTCTGTAAGAACAGTGAGTGTTCTCAACCACCAAGCCATCTCTCCAGACCTGTTCATTACATTTTATAAGGCGAGTCTGAACTTAGAGGTCTCCCTCACGTGACTAGGGATCTCTGCCTTCTATTAGCTATGACATTGGGCCGTGGTGAAGCCAGATAGTGTTCTCAGCCCAGGGTTCTCTGTACCTGGTGGCTGGCAGACTCAGGCTATCCCCGGGGCCCTTGACAAGTATCCTGAGTATCGGGGCTGGCTGGAGCTCCTAGTGGTAATTTGGTTCGATTTGAACTTGGGCAATTTTCATTGCCTTTGAAATCTCATTCAGTTGGGTTTAATAACAAATAAATAATTCATGGGGCCTGGAAAATGAAAGGGAAAGGAAAATAAAGAAATATGTTCTCAGAGATGAAGGAAGGGGCACCTTGGCACTCAGCACCACTCCCTAGCATCTGCTCCCAGAAGACTCCCTGCTTCTAAGAAGATTCATAGGACCAAAAGAGGGAGTGTTAACTCTTTCAGGTACAAAGGGTTCTTCCTTTACCCATTCTATTGTCAAGGAATTGGCAAGAGGTGGAGAAGTGCCTACTCCATGTAGCCCAGACTTGTGACCACCAATCCATTCAGTGTCCCAACAGTAATATCAGAGCTCTTGTTCCTTTACATGGAAAATAATTGGCTTTGGTAAATGTCAAGAGGGGATAAAACAGCTTTGAATATTCAAACGGTACCAAAGGTCCCTCCAGGGATCACCTGCTGCTTACAAGTGGGCATAACTTGACTTCTGACTTCCTGAGGAGCCTCTTGGCCAAACTTAATGGATTCACCATATCTACCTAGTAGCCCTAACAAGGGAGCAAGCAAAGTGGTCTTCTCTGTGCCTACAGTCACCTAAGAAGTAGCTCAAAAGTAGGTGCACTGCATCTAATCAAATCCTTCGGTCTATCTTTTGGGATGTAGAGTGTCTGGACCCCGGATGTGGGAAGAGATCATCAGAAAGTCTACAAGGCAGGCCTATGACAGGACCATTGGATAGTCATCAGTTGGCCAGTGTTGACTGCTAGGGTGGGTTCTTTCCAAGTCAACTCACATACAATGCCACAGACAGCATGCAGGCTGCAGTCCAAGAGTTGGCAGTATGTATGTTCCAAGCAATATTTAATAAGTGGAAAGTAAGATGAAATGAGGAAATACTTATTTTAAACTATGACAATTTAGCAACACAGAACAAGATATGCAAAGTGAAGTCTATTCTTGAGTTGTCCACCACCTAGATTTCCTTTTTTTTTTTCAAAAAGATGCATATTGAATTATTAAGATCCCAAATGTCTGTTTTTATTTTCTTGAAATAATTTTAAAAATAGATATGGAATAAATATGCGAAATGCTAGTGATTGCCAAAAATCTGAGTGATGACTACATGAAACATAATTATACCAGAAGCCTTCTACTTTCCACAGTAATTGAAGTAATTATTAAAAGTTGATCACCAGAACTTTTTGCAGATAGGTTCCAATCTTTGCTGGGGATTTATTTGTCTTTATTGTGGAGGGATTACCTGATCTGACCAACCAGGCTGTCCACTGGCCACCTGCCTTCACTTGTCAGAAAGGTTAAATCCCTAAAGGAGGACTCTGGATTGACAGATTGATGTTTGAGGCTGAATTGACAACTAGGAACCTCAGAGCTGAGTGTCCTTGTAGGGAACAGAAATCTACAGGAACCTTAGTCCCTGGGCGACCAGCGTGCAGATGAGAACTAAGTTTCAAAGGAAAGAGAGAAAGTTTTTTTCCATTAATTGATTCATTCATTCACTTTACGTCCCAATCACAGTGCACCTTGCAGCATCCCTCCCAGTTCTCCCCTCACACAGCCCGAAACTGTACCTACGTTAAAGATTCTAGAAGACTAAATGACTGACTTCAAGATGAGGGGGAGTTAAAACTGACAGACCAGAGACAACTGAGCTGCTGTCCGACCTTTTGAAAACCATCTGTCACTGCTCTTGTGTCTGACATAACATCCTGTGCCTATCAAAACCTTAAAAGATATTCTACTTCCGCCAGCTCGCTTCCACCTCAGCCTCATACTAGTAGGAGCCATGGGACCACAGTGCCTCCCCATTACGTGACTGAGGATTGGGAGAATCAGAAAGAAGCCAAGTTCTCAGCTCCATATGGGTACCCAGGAAAGAATCCTGACTCGACCTAGGATCCGATGCTAATCTCAATGTAGACGTACTGTAGTGACCAAAGTTTGTAACATAGACAGGAAGGGTACAAAGTAGAGAGGAAAGAACAAAGGGGTGGCAGGTCCCTTGTCTGACAGAATGAAAACACTAGCTTCTACCAACCCCAAAGCTGACCACATCTTCAGCCAGCATCTGAAGCCATCTGCAGCTCCCTGCTTTGTGGTAGCACACCTACCTGTGGCCCCAGCAATACATTTGGAAAATTGTGATTTCCTTTGTTAAATTCCATGTAACCACTCCTACAGCAGAACACATTATTTGGAGTAACCTAAATTTGTGTTCCCAGCCATGGTTACAAATATTTGGCTCCAGAATAAGCTCTCTTATTCCCTTTGGGGTGAGAGCCATGTTTTACACAAAAGAAAGCAGGGGAGATTCCATGAGACCCTATTTGTGCTTTGCTGAAATATTGAATGCCGCTTGATTGGTTTTAATTGGCTGCAAAGTTTCATGCGGCTCAAAATAGAGTTGTGGGTACCAAACAAGTCAAAGCATGAGGGAAGAAGGGATTCTTGGTTGTAGCTTTCTAACATTGGTTTGGGGGTGGGGATCATCTAGGGCATTCTGGGGGTGGGGGAGGTAGCTAATATCCTGCTTCTTCCAAATGCAGCTTCTCATGCAAAAATCTTCAACGCAGGGTCTTCAACATCCCCACCCCTTGTGTTTTGTTCTCTTGATGTTTCCTCCAGGCTCAGTTCCTTACTCTTTGGAACCATGGAGCCATGGTACCTCCCAATATTACTGAGGACTGAGAAAATTGGAAAGAAGCCACAGCTTCTATTCTCAGCTCTACTTGGGCAGTCAGGGAAGAAGCTTGACCTTGAATCTGGGGCTAATCTCAAGTGTATAGATCATAGTGGCTAGACTTGTAAAACAGACAATAGAGGAAGTAGAGGGGAAAGCATCAAGAGATTTCAGGTCCTGTGACTGGCAGAAGTACACAAAATTAGCAGAAGAGAAATTAGTGACATACTCTGATACACGAGCTGTAGCCAGCAAGTGAACAGAGGCCGTGAGAGCCCTGGGGGACAGCCCAGCTCAGCGGCCAGCCTCGCCTGCTTTGGGGGTCACTTGAAAGGCTTTTAATACTCAACTCAGAAGAGGAAACGCCAAGGGCCCTTCATGGTCTGGAGGTCAGAGGGCAAACAGATGCTGTATTCTAAGTTTAAAAACCCTTCATAGGAGAAGCATCAAGCTACCTGGATGCAGGAAACTGGAGAGGGAG
>NW_021604687.1:7693257-7723101 GCF_004785775.1 Grammomys surdaster
AGGGAGAGGGAGAGAGAGAGAGAGAGAGAGAGAGAGAGAGAGAGAGCAACCTTGTAGACCTATAGAGAGCAACTTTAGGTTTAAAAAATAGAGTAAGATGAGGTGAGAGGAAGCTACATTTAAGCCAGGAAAAACATAAAGAACAAAACTTGAAATGTGCAGCAGATGGCAAAAAGCCCATCTAGTCCAACAGGACAGTGGTCTCCAGTTCACGTCCACAATAGATGCCTTTGGATGAGTGCAGAAAGGAGTCTGGGACTTGTCCTTCAATAAGCTTGACTGAGGGAGAGAGCTCCTCTTATTATTTATTTATTTTATTCACACAGAGAGAGATACACACACACACATCACGCACACATATGTGTGTGTGTCTGTGTGTGCACGTAGGTACACAGAAAGCCAATAGAGAGCAAGTATCCCCTGGAACAGTTGTTGCAAGCACTCATGGTTACTAGGAACCGGACTCCAATCCTTTAAGGAACAGCAGGCATTCTTAACTCTGAATCGTCTCTCCAGCCCATCTCCTGTTATTGTTAGTTTGTATTATTTCTGGTTCCATCATTACTGATGGCGAACATAATTTTTCAAGCAGTGCACAGCTGATTCAACTGCCAGGGTTGCAGCTATCCATCAGACTCCAACCATGCAAGTTTAATCTGGCTGTGTGGACAGAGCCACAGTCGGCTCTGTCACTTGTCTCTGCAGTGCTCTGGTTTCCCCAGATACAGCACAGTGATGACTACGTCTGCCTTATAAGATGCCATAGCAATCACACGGGAACAACCATGTCAAACACTTCTAAATGTGCCTGGCAATCAATAAGCACTCAACAAACACTGCCACGAATATTGTCACAGGTGTATGTGCTGCTGAGGGAACCTGTCACAGCAAATCATGATTTATGCCAGAGGATAATGGAAAATATTTATTTTGGTTATTTTCTTGTCTAGGTGGTGCCTGAAGGGATAATAAAAATATAAACAGGCAGGTATTTCCCCTTTGTTGGCAAGCATGATTCATCTGATGAAATTATATGTCTCTGCTTATCTATTTTTTTTCTGTCTTCAGACTGGAGAACAAAATCCCATCTAAAAAGAAGGGAGATCCTCTAGCAGGGTTTTGATGGACAGATGACCGGACTGCTGATTGACAGCAAATTGCTTTGTAAGGAGGGTCAGCAATTAAGGATAATGCTTCCACATTGCATTAGTACTTTTATACAGAAGGCAAGAGCCCTTTCCTTACCAAAATAAAATAAAATAAAATAAAATAAAATAAAATAAAATAAAATAAAATAAAAGCCAAGCAGGAGCTGTCGACAAAGCTCACAGTGAAGAGTACTTGTTGCTCTTACAGAGGATTTAGGTTCAGTTCCCACATAGCAGCTAACAACCATTGGGGTTGTCCAGTGCCCTCTTCTCGACCCCAGTGGTACCAGGCACACACAGTACAATTATATACATGCAGACAAAAAAGAAATCTATAAATACACAATAAACATAAGTAAATCTTTCAAAAGGATAAAATAGGAAAAGTAGTAAAGCATACATATGACTACATTTTTAATGTCTGGTTTGTAACTTTATTATGGTCAAAAAAGCGGGAGCTTGCCATGTCTGGCTTCCCCTGTACCATTCCAGAAGGTTTGTCGATTGACTCTAATGGAAGATGCAGACTTGTAGATGCTATACCATGAGTGAAGTCCAGCAGCTTCGAGATCAGGAGACTTCAGATGCAGATCATGTGCAGAACACATGGGATGGGGCATCCGTCGCATGCCCTGGTGACACCGTCTCCAACACTGTCACCACAGCTCTCCAGTACTTGGCCACTTTCCCATTGAAGAGATAATAATACATGGGTTGAGATCAGTTGTTACATTCAGCAGCTACAGACTGAGGAAATCAAGGTACTGTTTAGTAGGAAACTGACTGTGGATCAAAAGAGTTGTTTTGGTGGCAAGATTTAGGGTGAGATCTTTCGTATTATCAGATCTTGAAATGCACAGCAGTCTTTGTTAACTATCAGTACAGTAGGTTAACCTACTAAACAGCAGGGTTCCTGAGCTTTCAGCACCTACCATGCTGCCATCTTCTGGCCTGAGGCTGATCCATTTGGAAGCTTCATCCATGAAGCTATATAAAATTAGACTTTCTTAGATGGGCTTGTCTCACTCAGCATGAATCTCTCCACGCTGTACCCATGGTTTCACATACAGTAGAATCTTCTTCGTTGTTGGAACTGGACACTATTTTCTGGTACACATATGGCACATGTCCTTCATCTGCTCCTTTGTTATTGAGCAGCTGGCCACTACAGTGTCCTGGCTATTGCGCCATAGTGACACAGTGAACGTGAGGTGGGTGGTGTTATTTCATGTGTGTGTGTGTGTGTGTGCGTGCGTGCACATACAGGCACTCTCGGTAGGCCGTGGTCAACATTGCATGTCTTTCTCAATTGCTTTCCACCTTACTGTTTAGGACAGGGTCTCTGGCTGAACCTGGAACTCACCATTTGACTAGACCAGCTGCCAGTGAGCTCCAGGGATCCTTTTATCTCTGCCTTCCTTTTGCTGGGCTTACAGGCCCATGCCATAGTGCCTGGCTATCCATGTGGATTTAGATGTAACCTTTCATTCTAGTTCAATGGGGAGCAGGAGAACCTATTGGCTGCTTGTGGGATTTCTCTGTGATGGACTTAATATGAGCAGGTACATGATTGCCTGTGGATGCTTCTAGAGCCATTAGATGAAGTTAGAGTCAAGTGTCTTTGAGTCCCCAGAGGTGATTGACACAGAAAGGAGCTGTTGGTCCTTGTGAAGCTTGCTGAGACAAGCTTAAGTGGAGCCACTTCTGCACCTGCTACAGACACTCACCACTCAAAGCCTCATGATGGAATTCTACCTGTAGCCACTGGAAGCTCCACTGTAAGTCTCCAAGCCGATGGATAATGAAATTTGTAATGAATTCCTTGGTGGAGTCGCCATGACTTTCCTCTTACTGGCTTCCATCTGAGATTCAGATAAGATGATAGATGTATGTCTGTCAGGATTTGAGTGTGAAACATCTCCAACAAGCTCGTGTTTTGAATACTTATATAGGCAGCTGGTAGCACTATTTGGAGAGCTTGGTTATGCTTCCCCCAAGGAAGGAATTTTAACTAGTGTGGGGGATAGTGGATGAGTACAGTTGCCCACAGAAGCCAAAAGAAGGTGTCAGAGCCCCTGGAGCTGAAGTTATAGATTGTTGTAAGCCACCTGGTGTGGGTCCTGAGAACTGAACTCCTGTTCTATGGAAGAGCAATAAGTGCTCTCAACTATTGACCAGTCCTTCCTGTCCAGTAGCTTGTGAATGACCTTTAAAAAATGGGGTTCCTTTTTACATGCACCCCTCATGGAAACACCAGGAAGCAATTATGGTATAGCCTCAACTATTCTATGAAAGCCTGTCACTAAGTTTTATCTATTAAAACCTTTTATCTATTAAAAAATTATCAATTAAAATTTCCAGAAAATTTCACACAGTACCACCAGGTTAACATGTGCCACTCCCAATAAAACAAACCCTGGGCTATTGGATCTGAAAATATGCATCTGAAAATGGTCTTCTCGAGTCTGTTTAGGATGCAAGCATCCACTCATCGCAAGCTCCCTTAAACATTTGACAGTCTAACTTTATACAAAGATACCTTCCTCGTGTCCATCCCCCCTCTCACGACTCCCCTTTACCCAGTTCTTAGCTCAAACTCTGTTTAACCAGATCTTCTCAATTATTCGAGACTTATCTCCTGTTCTAGGTGGTAAACTGGAGAGGAAGGCTAAGAAACAAAACAGTAAGAACTGTAAAAAGAAATCGGTCAAGCTGAATATTCTGACTAGACACACGGGAAATATGCCTCTCATTTTTATTCTTGTTTTATTTGAAGTCTGGTTTTGTCACGATGCCAGGCTGGCCTTGAACTCACGATCCTCCTTGTTCTGCCTCATTCTTAATCCTTCATTTCTAATGAGGAGTGTCAGAGTACGGTCCTGGGGAGTCTGAGGACTCCTACAGTCAACGCCCTCTCTTCCTCTGCCTTCACTTTAATAGCAACAGTCAATTAATATGTTTTCATCCAAATATATAAATTAAAAGATTTCTTGGTTAGACAGTCAGAAACTTGACCTAATTTGCTCAATCCCCATGAATTTTGTTTACCAGATGATCTACTAAGATATTCTGTAATTGAATAGAAGTTCACAAAATTTAAAATTTTACAACTTCACATCATGGTCTCAAATGAGAAACTCAAAGTAACTTCTCAGAAGGGCCAAGTCATGAGACCCTCTGCCTTTGTTTCTGGGGTCTATGGAAATAGTTCTACATTTTCTTAGTGGGATTCTTTAAAGTCCAAGCAGCGAATTCCTTGTATATTTTATATCCATACATTGCAGCCTCATATCTCTGCCCTTTGGGGTCAACCATAGAAGTCTGGGACTGGAAAGGGACACATACCACACTTCACTAATAGCAAATTTATATGAGAAGAATGAGTGAATGAGATTCCTGTCTCCTTTAGAAAAAAAAGTATTTGTTTATTATTTATTTATTTTTATTATTTATGTGCATGTGAGCTGCATACATGTGTGTGTGCATGAATGTGTGTGTGTGTATGTATGTATGTATGTGTGTGTGCATCTGTGTCCATGCATGGAAAAAGGCATTGGGTGTTTCTCTCTTTGTCTTTCTGACTATTTCTTTGAGGCACAGTCTCACCTGGAGCTCACATCTTCTTGGCTAGTCTGGAAGCTAACAAGCCCAGATCCCTCTGTCTCAGCCTGTATACCACTCTCAGAGCTGGATTACAGGCATGTGTAGGACACCTGGTTTGGTGTGTGGGCACTGGCTTCTGAACTCCCAGTCTTCAGGATTGTGCAGCCAGCAGTCTTTTTCTAAAACACAGTTTTTCATGGATTCTTTGTGAATCTTACCTCATCCACTCCAACCCTACTCATTTCCCAGTCTTTCCATATTTACCCTCCACCCTGTAACTTCCCCCAGAAAATACAATTTTAAACAATTAAAGTTAAACAAACAAACAAACAAACAAACAAACGTGTCACCGACCCCTGAAGCAATGACCACAGCAGGCGTTCTTAGCCTCTGAGCCTACCCCCTTTCTCATCGTCTGATGAAGACATTATGTTCTGGGATCCACGGGTCTAGGAAACTGCTTTCCACAGTGAGGAAACATAATGATATCTGTAACGTTATGTCAGCTGTCTTGAGCTCGGACAGGTTCATATTACAGACTGCTGTGTGGTGTTGTTTGTGGACTGCTCTTCACAGGGCTGGTCCTTGGCGGGATGCTGACTAGGGCAGAGGAGGAGCAAGTGAACAGAATTAGCAGAGTTCCATCAGGGTTTGTCAGTGAGGACCACAGTGTGGCCAGGACTCTGTCCTGAATCAGGGCAGCCTTCTTTCCCGTGTGGGAGAGTAAGCCCTAGGTTGCAGCGCTGAGGACTGACTGGAGAGCAGGTGTTCCTATGGTCACTGAGGCTGCATCTATTTCTGGCTTTGAGAAAAAAAAAAAAAGAGCAGCCATCTGGCTGAGGTCAAATTGTTCAAGGTAACAACAGTCGAAAGGAATGCTCATATGAGAGGTACCTAAATGTAGGATATTGCACACCACACATACACACACACCACATACATACATTTATACAACACACACACCACAAACATCACAACACACACCACAAATACCACCACATACACACACAATCACATACACACCACAAATACCACCACATACACACCACAAATACCACCACATACACACCACAACCGCCACCACCTACACACACACTATCACATATACACATATACACACCATACCAACAGCTCTCCACCCCCACATTTAGATGCACATACCACACTACTACCCACACAGAACACAAACACACTGTCTTTTCCCCAATCTTCTCTGAGCTTCCTTTTCTACTACAGAAATTAATATAGTAAACACCAGTATACACTGTGATGACAGCCCTGTCATGTAGTAGCTCTGCATCATGGTCACACGGTATACAGACCATGAACAGGTGACATCAAAACTCAGACATTCCAGGGCCACCTAAGTATGATACACCATGTCTACCAGTGACGTGAGATGCTAGGAAGTTCTCAGGATCCCTTCTTCCTTCTGAGTTGTAGGTCAGAGTTGGGCCAAAGTAGACCATGCTATGGGAGCTCTACTGCTTACAGTTGGTGAGAGACCCCAGGAGAAGCAAGAGATGTTCAAGTTTACCTTGGCCCACACTCTTCCCTGATACATATTCAAGCTCTTTTTCCAGCCACCAGCCACATTGTCACCAAGTCACACGAGGGCTGCCAGTATCCAAGAACCACAGGCTGAGTCATCCTTGGCAGAACTTTGACCTCCCTGGTGCCTCCTGATGGTGGAGAAGCTCAGTGTCTATTGGGGTCATTGCACAGTGATGGTCTCAGATTTCACCTTGGACTGGCCATTACCATGGCTCTCGGCACTACATTTGAGCCTTACCTCTACCACTCTGCTTTTCTGGGTTTTGATGTCTATCTTCAGACATCTGTCTAGTTATAGAGTGAACAATAGTGCTGGGACTCATGGTTATAACGGTTTTAGGATTTATGAGAACAGACAAGCTTCCTGTATTGTAACAGCATTCTCTGAACCCTGATGATTAGATGTGTGTGGGTGGTGCTGGCACTGGGGATGTAACCACCCTTGGTAGCATGCTTAACTGGCCTGTAGGATGTCCTGAGTTCCATCCCCAGCACTACATAAATCAGACATAGAGGTAACCCTGCCTGTCATTCCAGCCTATATAGAAAGTGCCAAACCAGCCTGGACTGCACGGGACTTTGTCTCAAAGGAAAATTAAATAAGTAAAACAATACAAGCAAGTAAGTTAAATAAAGGTGATTTGATATGAAGTTGAGAAGAATGTTCTGAGGTTAAAAGTTCAGCCACAGGGACTCATGAGGACCACTATGCAAGGTGTGCCATTGGTTGTCAAAGGACTGACTCACTCTTGGGCAATTCTCTTTATTATTTTTCTACACTCTCATTGCTTCTCTGTTGGTTATTGCATCCTGCCTTCTGCCCGCTTTGGGTTTGCTTTGTTCTTCTCTAGATAGTTTATTAAAGATAGTGAGTTATTGATTTGAGGTCTTTCTTCTTTCTTAATATGAGCGCTCACTGTAGTTTTCCTCTGAGGATTGCATTCACTGACTCCCCTAGGTTTTGATGCGGTGTTTTGTTTTCAACACAAACCATGATTATTTCCCTGTGGTCTCTTCTTTAATCCATTGGTTATTTATGAAGGAATTGTTTAACTTCTACACATCTGTGTGTGCTTTTACGTGCCTATCTATTATTGATTTCCAGATCCAGTCTGCTGTGATCCAAACCATGCTTTTCACCATTGAATTTCAGTCTTTCTATAAGTATTGAGACTGTTTCCTTACCAAACTCCTGGAGAATGTTCCGTGAACACTGGAGGGAGTATGTGTTCTGCTTGTGGGCAGCATCAGCCAGAGTTCACAAAGCACTGAGTGTCTCACACAGGCATTTGGGGAAGGGCATGGCAGGTCTGTGACCACACAGACATTCAGTTCCATCTTCCACTGTGGATTCCCAACTCACGTATGTTACATGTTAGTTTAGCTTCCATTTGGAACTCCACACTCCCATCCTGGAGACCACACATGTGTCTTGTGTTCCTTATAACTCGATTAATAACTAAAAATATGCAAGAGCTACTATTCTCTCTGGTTAAAAGAGCATTTTCTCTGGGCTGACTCACTCATTAAGAACATGTACTGCTCTTGCAGACCACTAGGGTTTGGTTCCCAGAACCCACCTGGCCATTATCAGCCATCACCTGTAACACTAATGCCAGAAGTTGACACTCTTTAATGGCTCCCATGTGCATTGGCCATGCACATGGTACACACACACACACACACACACACACACACACACACACAAGCAAATATCCGTACACCTTTTAAAAAGCCCACCTCTTATAGTTTTCTCACGCTTTCCATCCAGTACCTTAGAAATGTACACATTGAGCTAAATAAGGGAGAACACAGTTCCAAAATGGGACTTCCTTCTTTCACAGGCTGTGAAGACTGTGGTGGAAAGTGTATTACTTTGGGGAGCTCAAAGGTTTAAAATAATAATTAGAAGTGATGGGTCCCATCACCCCAGTGGCCCTAGCCCTGAAGTACTGCATCCTTGTTTGTTCACCGATCAGAGGTGGGAATGGTGAGGAGTTTGGAGCTTTGACATGGAAGTGGAAAGCGTGCCATGGTTTTTTGATCCTACAAAGAACAGTCTGGTAGAGGACCCAAGGAAGGAAGAGGGGTCCATGGCGAACCACAGGACCATGCAACAACCTATGCTAAAGACAGGCCTCGGTTCCTGAAGAGAATAGGCCACTGATGTGTTGGTCACTTGCCCAGGGTGATGACTGTAGCTTCTGGGAATCCATGCTTTCCCATCTGGGCATCAGGAGTGATGATAGCACTTGGTTTAGACAATTACTGAAATAATTGCCAACATCTGTAAACACATCACAGGCATCTCTAACACTGGGTCTCTAGTGCAGACTCCTGTTACTTCTTTCACAAAAGGTTATTTTCTTAGGTTATTGAGTTTCTCATGAACTGTTTGTCATCCTTCCCTCTGCCCTCAGACCTTCCTCTCTGTAAACATTACCTGCCTGTTGGGAAACTCTTCTCTAAGGTTGAAGTCTACCATGTCTGGATAGCTTCTTTGAGCTTGGTGCAAAATGGAAGATTCTCTTTCCCACCTAGGGTTCCTCTTCTCTACCTTATCTGGGAAACCCCTACTCCCACACCCTACCTGAGGAATGTCACATAATTACATGATGTTAATTTCAGGTTTTCTCACCTGAAATTACATGTTCAACCTCCTGAAGGCCTCTCCATGCAAATGAGGTATCCCCAGAACCTTTAACTGAAGTCAATGAAATTTTACGCTTAGAAGAACCCCTTCTCACTTTCCAAGGTTTACACAGTCCTTGTCTACCCTGAACAGACTGTATGAGTACAAGCTATTTTATTGAACACCAACTGAGAGCACTGCTTCATTGAATGCCATCTAAAGGAGCTGTAACATTAAAGAGCTGTAACACTGAACTCTTAGGAGGAGACCGCTTCCCTCCGGCATTCACTGCTGGACTGAGATCCTGCTTGCACAACACTCTGCACTTCACGTCATCCTTTCCCACCTAATGGACTTTGGGGTCCAGGCACCCCAAAGGAAGACATGAACCACAGACTTACACCCTGCTCCATCCTTCCTCGCTCTGTGTGCAGCAGCACCAGGATACCACAATGAAAGAAAAGAAAAATGGAACCACACCTGCCCTGACTACATCCACCATCTCCCTCTTTGTCAGATGAGCATTGCTTGGGCCATCACATTCTCTTCCCACAGACAACACCTTTCTAACCCCCACCCCCCACCCCCATCTGATCATCGCTGTTCCTGCTCTGGCTCTAAAGACTAACCATTTTCACACCAGTCACCCCCCAAGTGGATCTTAAGCAAGCAGCTGGCAGCAGCTAGGCACAGATCCCAACTGGCTGTTTATCTGTCCCGACAATCAGAACTCTATCAAAATGCTAAAGCCCAAATAACACTTCAGATTATTTACAGTGGGAAAATAGAGTCTCCGGGGACAGAGATATAACAAAGACTGTGAACTCCAGCTGACTGAGTTGCCTTCCCTGTGGCCCCCAAGGCTTTTGTGTTTAACCTTTATTGAGTAACAACACCAGTAAATAACTATTTGTACTACTGCCACTCATGACCCAGATGGCTTTTCCCTCCAGACAGGTTTGAAGCTGTCTGTGACACAGTATTGTAAACCTGTCATATATAGTTCAGACTCAATCACTGTTCAGTTAAAGCTCTCTCATAAGCATTTACCTTGTGTGGACATGAAGGAATTCACCATTGGACTTGTTTGGGATACACATCCCTTCCAGCAAGTGATCAGAGATGAGGGTGATGGTTGGTGGGAGGAGAATCTGATGGAGAATCTGATGGGCCAAGTGATAATGGTCTTATGGAAGAGAAAGTGATCAATGAAGAGAGGGTCATTGATATTCAGAGGGAGGGGGATTTAAGTGTGGGAAGGAAGGGTATGTTCTAGTCACAGATAGTCCTGATGTACAGAAGGAGTGTGGCAGAGGTCAGAAGGCTGAATGGCTAGTGTCATGGAAACAGTCCATGGGCTTCTTTGATAACACTCTGGGAAGTTCAGAGAAGGTCAGATTCTAGAGAGCCAGCATTGTGAGCATGTTGATCTGGGGATGCTCCTGAGATGCCCAGCGGTAATGTCAACCTTATGAATATGGAACACGGGCAAGATGTAGGCACAAATAAAATGTAAGAGCCTTAGTTAGCATAAGGCTAATATTTGCTTGGAATAGCACCACATTAGCTGATTAGTGAATGGTGACATGTAGGAAAGGGAGGTTGATCAGAACAACAGGGCACTTGGCACTCCATTAGACTGGGGTGGGAGAAGGGTCTAGAGGATATGAGAAAACAGTGGCATGCCCTGACATCTGTGGTGATGTTGGAGAGGAATCTCTAGTGATGCCCTGTGGGATCTGTAGAGACATTGCTGTCCCAATGAGTGTGGGGATAAAGGCCTGGCAAGAACTCACAGAATGGAGAATATGGTAGGAAGAAGTAATGATATCACTAGAGTGGACTTGGAGAAATTTCAGAGAGAAAAGCTGAGGCTACAGTAGGGTATACTCATGAGTCAGTGGATGGCATAGAATCCAGTTCTTTGAAAGTTGATTCAGAACCTCACTTTCTCTGCTTTATATACTGCCTACATTACTGGAATCTCAAGTGCATGGTAATATGTTAATATGAATTTATGGCCTGTGCTTCATTAAAATGATAATGTCACATTAGAGAAGAATGGACCTGAAGCATTAATGATCTATAAAAATACTGCCCTCACCATCAGGAACAAGGTACCTCTTATAAATTCTACAGTGGCTGAATTGGTAAACAGTGGGTTAAAGGTACAGCAGTCATGGCCTCTTACCATGAAGTCTGGGTTGCTGGGAAACAGCACCTGATAAAAGCAACAGAAGGACTTAAGAGTTCGGTTTGACTTGGGTCAAGGGTGCTGTCTGTCTTGGCAGGGTAGACATGGTGTCTGGAGCATGGGGAAGCTGTTCACACCACACCTGCAGCCAGGAAGCAGGAAACATAGCAGAAGGAATGCAGAATTTAGCTCATGTTCACCTTTTTACTGTCTGGGACTCTGGCGCATGGCTCATACAAACTTAGGGTGAACCTTTCAGTGTCACTAACCTAGGCTAGGAACTCTCTCACAGATGTACACAGAGGTTTATCTCATAGATGATTCTAGATGCTGTCAAACTGACAATCAATATTAATTATCACAGAGTCAGAGCTGTAAGCTGTGGTTAGTGAGGCATGTGTCTAGGACATTTACAGTGATCAACATGGATTTGTAGTGTGGGTGTGTGCTGATGGACAGGGTGTACTTGGACTGTGAACATTTACCAGTGGACAGGATGCATTTGTACCTTGACACACTGTTGCTAGCACACCTTTGTGTGATAGCTGTTTGTGTTTATGGATGATGCCTAGGGTTAGAGGTGAGAACAAAAGTAGTGCTCAATTCAGAGATTAAAACAGAGGCTCTCCCTGTGTTTGAAGGAACATAGAATTAACTGGCCCCATATGTGTCATCTTCCAGATACCTTAGTAGAGCCAGAAGGGTCCTCCCAGTTCCTATCTACTCTGACATGGTGTGAACTGATTTAGTGGACTTAACTATTCCAGTCCTACTGGGGCTGTGAAAACTCTGGGAGTGCAGTGAGACTGTGTCTCAGAAGAACTGAGGCTTCCAATCCTTTGTTAAAATACATTTTATTTTATTTATGTGCGTGTATGTATGCATGTATGTAAGCATGCACATATTAGTGTGGGTGCCTGCATGAGAAATCTTTCTCATGGTTTCAGCCATTAAACGTTTGTTCCTCAGTTGGTGGTGCTGCTTGGGGGATGTGGCCCTGTTAGAAGAAGTCTGTCCCTGGAGGCTGCTCTGAGGGTCTAAACACCCATGCAATTTCAAGTTCACTTCCTGTGTCATGCTTGGGATTCAAGATGTGAAGCCTTGGCTTCCTGTTTCTGCTGCCGTGCCTTTGCTCCACCGTCTTGGCCTTTAAACATCTAGAACTGTGAACCTGAACCAACCTTTCCCTTCTGTAAGTTACTTTAGTTGTGGCCTTTTATCATAGCATCAGAAAAGTAACTGAGATGGTGTCTGTGGGTGACAGAAAAAGGTATCTGATCCCACGGAGCAGTTACAGGCAGTTGGGAGCCACCCAATGTGTGTGTGTTTGTGTGTGTGTGTGTGTGTGTGTGCGTGCATGCGTGTGTTGGTAACCAAACTAGGATCCCCTAGAAGAGCAGGAAGTGCTCCTTCATTTACAAAAGTACTTCTGTTTATTTTGTATGTGGGTGCTTGTATTGAGTGTATGCAAATGAACTCAGAGACAGCTTGTGGAAGTGGGTTCTCTCCTTCTACTGTGTAGGCTACAGGGATTGAACATGAGTCATCAATCTTGGTGGCAAACACCTTAACTCACTGAAACATCACATCATCAGCCCCCCTGTTCTTTATTCCATTCTCAAGCATCTTCAGCTCCCCCCCCCACCATTCTTTACTCCAATCTCAAGGTGTTCACTAAGCAGAACTACCTCCTGGATCTCACCAAACCAGGGATGCAGTAAAGAATACTTGGGGAAGGTCACTGAACTTGAAGGTGAAATTTCCAATGCCTTTGGTTTGGAGAGAAATAAGCCCATATGTGAGCTGAACATGACCTTTCCAACTGGTTAAAAATAGAACCACGAGATAGATCTAAATGAAATTAATTTAAAGGAACTTAATGTGTGGTGACATGACTGTTTATCATCCAAACAGGGTGATAAGCACGGGAAGAGGGTAGAAACTCATATATGTCAGGCCAACTATAAACTATGTCATCCCTGGGACAGGCTTGGGTGCGATGATGCCTCGTAAGGGCTTTCCATTTTTAAGACATTCTATGGTACTTTCTCTTCTTTGGCATAACAAGAAGATGCCCCTCCCCTTGATAAATCAGCTAAACTCATCTGCAGGGTTCCACTTCCAAGGTCAGCACAAGCCTACTTTTCCATTTCCATCCCATGCAGTGATTTCTACATATGCCTGTAGGAATTCTGTCACCTCTCCTGGTGATGTATGCTCCTGTTCCTCCTGGAGCCGATGCCCAGAAAGATATCTGATATATGTTGGCACAAAGTGATGACATTTTGAATGTTGATATGGAAATCATTGTTATAGCAAAGAATTGTATGCTAAGATCCTTTAGCTTGTGAAGCCAACTCCAGATGAGTTCTGAGAGACTAATTGATGCTCACTTCAGAAAATGTCGCTCAAATAAACTCATCCGTATTTTCCAGTCATCTTGCCTTCTGCTGATTTCTACCTGTCTTAGAGACCCACTACTTTGTGTTACTGAGGACTTAGAGGCAAGGCCTCTCCTACTGCCTGTCAGCAGTGATTTGGGTACTAAGTTTTTCTGCTTTAAAACAATTGGATTAATATTCCAGACTAAAAACAAGCTAATTACAATGATTACTGTGAACCCTTTTAAAAAAACATTGGCAAGAGATGAGAAATATCAAAATAAAACAGGTTCTGCCAAAAATAAAATCAATTTATAACAGAAAAGAGAAGGAGAGGGGGGAGGGAGGGAAGGAAGGGGAGAGAGAGAGAGAGAGAGAGAGAGAGAGAGAGAGAGAGAGAGAGAGAGAACCACAGTGTTTACCTAGCAAACAAACAACCCTTCAATAAGGAAACAGAGTCATTCAAAAGGTAGATTTTACTCAGGATGGCTCTGGACTTGCTATATCCTAGGTGTGGACCCCTGTGATTCCTACAGTCAAATTCTGTTTCTAAGGACTGAAGTTTTCTGTGCTCTGCCTAATTGTCATTGAGCAAGGGGCAGTGAGGACAAGGCCAGCATTATAAGTGATAGGTTGGCTCTCTGTAAATGTGATCTGTTTGAAAAAGTATCAGAGCAATAAAGTACAGGGGAATATGTGAGCGGATGCTTTTTGAAGTTGCCTCCACTTCCTGTTTTCACACCATGGCAGACATAGCAAAACTTGAACGGGAGCAAAACGAGATATCTAGTAGCAGCTGTAGAATCTGTAGAACTGTGTCTGCAACTCCTATCATCTGCAGATGCACCCTGCAGTGTCCACCTTGGTTTCAGATTACAGAACACTGATACCTATCCTCCTTCTCCTAAGCTACTTAGGGCATACGGATACTGGGGTGTCTCCAGTTCTCTCACAGTGCATATCTTAGCCTAAGATGACTTCCTACTCATGGTGTCTTATATCTAAGGGCCACCCTCAGCCTGAACAGCTAAATAAATCCCTCTAATTTCATGTCCAGTGACTGGGAGGGTGAAGTCTCTTTAGAGAAAGAGAAAGTGGAGCCATTCCAAATTCTTTTTTATTGGCTATTTTATTTACATTTCACATGTAGTTCCCTTTCCCCCTCTATTCCATCCCCCTCCTCCTGCTTCTATGAGGATATGCCCCCACCCACTCCACCTCCCCATCCACGATTTCCCCAACCCTGTGGCGCCCAGCCTTCACTAGACCAAGGACTTCCTCACCCACCTATGCCTGACAAGGCCATCCTCCCCCACATATACAGCTGGAGCCATGGGTCCCTCCCTATGTGCTCCCAGGCTGGTGGTTTAGACCCTGGGAGCTCTGGTTGGTTGGTATTGTTGCTCTCCTCATGGGGCCACAAACCCTTTCAGCTCCTTCAGTCTTCTCTCTCACTCTTCCACTGGGAACCCCATGATCAGTTCAATGATTAGCTGTGAGCATCTGCCTCTGTATATGTCAGGGTCTGGCAGACCTCTAAGGAGACAGCTATATCAGGCTCCTGTCAGCATGCACTTCCTGGCATCCACATCAGTGTCTACCTTTGGTGAATGCACAAGGGATGGATACCCAGGTAGAATGGTCTCCAGATGGCCCCTCCTTCAGTTTCTGTCCCACACTTTGTCACCATGTTTGCTCCCATGAGTATTTTGTTACCCCTTCTAAGAAGGGCCAAAGCACCCACACTTTGGTCTTCTTTCTTCATGAGCTTCATGTCCAAATTCTTACATTGTGACCACCAGCAGGGTCAGACTAAAGTCTGATGCCTCAAGGCACAGAAGTCATAAAATGCCACCACCGGACGTGTCACAGGAAATGTCTTGGTTGCCAGCTTTGGGTACTTTTAGAAGATAAATCAGTGTGAATTCAGAGGAGGCAAAATGACTTGACAGGTGAATGAGTGACAGAATGGGAGTCTGGAGCGTTAAGATGAGAACTCAGTACCTGCTTCCCACTCCTGCTGATCACATGGTATGTGCAAAGCTGTGGGGTGGGCAGAAGTGAACAAATACATTTGGCAAACTCTGCATCCCATGCTACTAAATCCAAGGGTGTATCATAAGAGTTAATTGCTATTTTAAGATGTTCTTCCAAGGCTCTCAAAGTGGACATAAAGTGCCACACATCCCAACCTTGCATGGCCAGTCTGTGAAATCTAAAGAACATCCATGCAGGCTGATCATCCGTTGGGCCTCTGTTGGGAAGCTGCTAGCCTGGGCCAACCCCAAACCATTTTGATTTGGACATCTCTGACTATGAGTTCTGAGAGAGGCTTCAAATTAGCTTTTGGCATTCAAGGTCCTCACTAGCAAATCAAAAGGCCCTTTCAAAAATGGGTCAACTTCTTCAGATGCCTCCTGTCCTTTGTTCTGTAATTACAATGCACATCAAGAAAATGATCAAAGTCCTATTTGGAGAATATTGGATTAGCAGAATGTTTGATGAAATCAATAATTGGACTGATGAGGACTTTTACTAATTACATCTGGAAGGACTAATATTGTCTGCGGGGATGAAATAGGAGGCTTTGTTCCTTATGTAAATGATGGCCGTATAAAGAAAATGCGTCTTGGAAGGACGCCCTTTGGACTCTGGTTTCTCTGTGTCTGATGGAAAGGAACGCAAGGAGAAAAAGATACACGGGCCCCTGAAACTTGAGATTCTAATTACACTGGAAATGAGTTCAGTTCATAAATTGGGTATGCCTTTCAAAAGTTAAATATCAGCCTGGATATATAAAAAGAAATTTGATCCTTAGCTTGCATACTCTTGTATACACACATTTTCTCTTCCTGAAATCAAGTGTATCATGATTTGTTTTACTTTTTAAGACAGTCTCATGTGTCTCAGACTAGCCTCAAATTCATTATGTAGCCGATGCTCTTCAGTGCCCCCTGTCTCCACCTCCCAAGTGTTGGAATTAATGACATGCACCACTTTATGCAATGCTGGGGACAGAACCAAGGGCATCATACATGCTAGACAAATCACTATACCAGTTGACAGCCCTACCTCCCAACATGTGACATGATTAGAAGTGCCTGTTGGCAGTGTGTGTAGCCAACGGTTAGACCTTGTTTATTTCTTCCTAAGCCCATTTTAAGTAAAACAAAGGTTTTTCAAACGCCCCACACCCTATTTAGTCCCGTCTGTATTGAGACAGAAATCACTGTACTCAAATCTCCATCAGCCTCATTATCAGAGAAACTGTGGCTGGACAGCTGATTGATTGGCTGTGTGTACTGCTGGCTTAGTATTGATCTACTAAGCATCCCCCTTGGCTTGCTAAATATATTCTATAGAAATCAAGTGAGGTTTTACTTAAAGGAGAACTCGTAACCCACTATGATTATTGCATAGGAGACAGAACTCAACTTGGCCAAACCAGCTGGGAAGACATAATTCCCAGTAAGTGAGGACATCTTCCTCCCTCCTTGGGCACAGCATGTTCTTTCAGCCCATTCTTTCCTCCCATGTCTGGGTCTACATCCCTGTTGTGCGCACTTCCCTTCTTTACTCCCATCACATCCCTTCCTCTTGAACTGCAGGACTCATCTGCCTTAGCCTTTGTTCTGTTTTAAGGGTCCTGTTCCAGCCCTTCCCCTTCCTTCTAGAGCTTTAAGAAGCTCTACACAGAACGATCTCTTAAGTGTCCACTGGGTTTCCTTGTGTGTGTGATGGCACCATAGGGACAGAAAATCTTCTATCATAAGGTCTGGTCATCTAGTATTACTCCTTGTCATGCTTCTAATTCCAATATACTTGGTATGAGCAGGAGGCACAGCTCCCTGGAGTTAGCCCTGGCCTCTGTTTCCACCACTCATTTTCCATGGACTCTGTAAGCCCAGAGCTGATGTATCCTGCATGCCTGGCTTCTATTAGCCCCTTTTGGTACCGTCCTTCTTTATGTAAGTGGATGTCCCCTCCCCTGTTCTTATCCTGTGCTGCTGCAGCTACTGAATCCTCATGTCTCCCTTGCCCAGATCTATAGAGACAAACAGAGTTAGAACAGGGAGAGACGGAAGCCGTAAGAGAGAAAGAATAAGCACAATAGCGTGTCTACTGATGCGATCACACAGCGACAGCCACAACATTAGCTTCAACCCAGGACTGTGTCAACTGCCTTTAAAAATGGTGACTGATTCAGTCTTAAAAGCAAGACAGTTTTGCATACCTGACAGAAGAAGATTCAGAGATGTCAGTTACAAGCCCTGAGGTCACAGAGCAGTGCATAAGCAGGTGGCACAGTACCCCTTCCCACAGCTTCCCTAGTGGTGCCCTGACCAATGGGTTCCTAGAGTAAGACAACGTTCCAAGTGGTTCCAGGCTCTGAGAGGCTCTGAAGAGCTCTGCAGAAAACAGAGGTATTTGTCAGGAGATGTAAAGGCATTGCAAGGAGAGACAGAGACAGGACAGGATACCCCTCCTCTGAGGTCACTGGCCAAAGAGAGATATGATGCTTCTTTTAAAAGAGAGATACAAAGCTTCTCTTAATATGGATACAAGCAGGCAGCCATCAAACAATGCACAGTATCTTCCAAGAGACCACAGGAAAACTATTCTCTAACTTCCCGGCTTTATAGTTTTTGAACACTTTTGAGTTCATCAAAAGACTAGATGAAGAGAGAGGGAAAAAAAATGTGTGTTCTATAGGAAAAACAGCAGGTTGGGGCCATTCTGAACCTGGACAGCAGGTGCCTGCTTGTATCTGGAACAGTCAGGTATTTTCAGCATGGAATTTTGACTCTATGGGGCACCCTTGATCTTCTGCTCAATCAGCTCGGTGACTCATCTTCCTGGTTCAGGCTTGGCACCATCCCAGGGAGGCAGAGGGGCCAGTATAGTACTCCCTGCAGGACCATATGAGGCTCCATGAGCTTCATCCACCTCCCGTGGCTGCTGCCAATTAGGTCCATACCTCTGCTCAGCAGCCTGCTAATGTGACAAGACTCACAGCGCTGGTGGGCCCCTCCGCCAGTCTACGGAAAGTCATGCCTGCAAGTTCACAAAGGCGGATTCCATTTCACATTGCACAGCGTGGCTAGTTGGCACACTCTTTAAAGTTTGAGACATTTTTCTGCTGCAGGGAGGGTATTTGCCTATGCTTGGCTAGACATAGTTCTCCAGTACTTCAGGGAAACAGAAAGGATATGTACACAAAACAAGACCTGCCCTTCCATTTCCATTTATCCTCTGTATGTTCCTCTGTAGGCTAAGACTGCTCTCTCAAGCACTGACACCACCACTGGGAAGAGTTGGAATCTTCTCTAGAACTTTCCAGGATGGTGATCTTATGTCCACCCCCTCTTGTGTTTCAGTGGGATTATCAGATTTGTTCATGGATTTATACTTGCACAAACTGGCAGGAAGCAGGTAAGGTTTTGGCTTGGGGCACAGGGAAGAAGGCACAGAGAAAGCAGCCTGACTCCCTTGGGAGAAGATCTTCTATCTGGATTCTGTCCAACCCTAGGAGGGATCCTCACTCCTATTTTGACAGTTTGGGGGGTTGGGCATACTGAGATCTCAAGAAGTCTTCTGGACATGACATGACTATTGCTCTCATGGGTTTACCATGAGGTAACCACCATGGTTACTGCAAGGCTCTTCACAAAATGGGAGTCTACAATATCTCACAATCTGTGGGGGAGGAGTTCAGATTTCCCACTGCCCCAGGAATTATTGGCAAGCAATGGCTTCTGGGGGAGGGAGTGTCATTTCTTCAGTGGAAGAGCCACTTGGAAGTTGTCATTGCAGGTGCTTCTGAAGGGGACCCTTACTTGCATTCATAAAACTGTAGTTAGCCTCAGTACATCACACTAAAATAAGGCACAGAGGTAGAACGTGGGTCTGTGGAGAAGGGTTTCTTTTGGAGACAGGGGGATGAGGGAGGGACTAGAGCATGTAAATGACTACAACCCACTATGCGAATGTATCAAGCCATCAAAAATAAAACAAGAGGAAAATAAAGCAAGAAATAAATAAATAAAAATAAAGTCTTGCAAGCTCTGGACATGGCAGCAGCTTTGACTTCCTATATATGAGTCCTATGAACACACACTTCCTGTGAATTTAAACTTCATGTGAATTTAAACTTCCTGTGAGTGAGTGCACACTTTTGGTGCATATAGTCTTCCCCAAACTGCGTGTTTTTCCTATGAGGCCATATTTCCTGTGAGTGTGTACTTCTGAGCACACATTTCCTTGGGCACATACATTCCATGGGTGAACACTTCCTTTGGGTCCAATGCTTCTTGTGATTACACACTTCCTCTGAGTCCACACTGGCTTGGAGCACACACTTCCTGTATTCAATCTTAGCTCTGTAGTTGATCTCCATTCCTGAGACAGGAATTCTGTGTGTCTTGTCTTATCTGGAAACTTTTATGTATGGGACATAAAATGCCCTTTGGAACCATTTTTTCTTTAGCCTTTGACTTCTGTGTTCCTCTAGTGCCAATCCTTTCTTGGGACATCTCCCTCAATACCATTGGCCCCTGTCCTAGTACTTGCAGGGAGCCCTGCATTCTCCCTCTATGACACTTAGCTTATAAGACCATTACTTCATGGCATTTGATGTCACCATACTATTGTATACTAAAACTAAGCTAGCCTCTTCTCTTTGGTGCCTCCAGGATCAGGTTTCACTGGGCTTCCCCAACTAAATAAGTGAGTATATAAGATTCAGATAAATTACATAGTTTACAGATCGGGCTTCTCTCTCTAGAACATGTAATTGAATTTTTAAGATGCACCTGGGATGCTTTTCATATGGATTTCTTATAAGAGAATGCTACCTAAACACAGTTTATGATTTCTCAGAAGCCTGACATGCTGTTTAAGCTAGCAGCACTAGAGTGTACTCCAGAACTTTGAACAGGTGAGCAGGCCATGAGGATGAGAGAGCAGTGGACTTGTGTTCTGACAGCAGGCACATTCATACACATTGCTCAAGATTCTTCTAAAATAATTCAAAATGCTCCCATAAGCCCTTGGGTATAGCACCTCTTCCTTGAGATGGGGACATCTTGGACCTAGCACACAGCTTTCAAAAGCTTGTTTGTATTTCCTCAAAGACAGCTTCCTGGAGAAAGTTAAAAAAAGAAACAGTAAAATGTTAACACTAAAACCATGAGACCTTGTGAAAAAATATCTCTATCAGGTCAACATAGGCAGAAGGTTCTGGAGAACATTAGGAAATAAAAATGCCTACCCACAGGAGGATTTGAACAGTGGCTGCACAGTGAGCTTATTCCTGCTGGTGAATGAGATCTATAATAATTTACCTCTAGAATACCCTGCAGAGTCCATCTACATCATGGTGTGGTGTCAGTGAAAACACCTTTGGAGGCTCTCCCTACCCTCCTACCTAGACTTTCACAGATTCTTACAACTCCCTAAATTGTGTGCAAGGAAAACGAACAGAAAACTGTTGTCATGCCTCTGAGGACCTTCTCTTGGGTCTTCTTCTATGCTGCCCTCAGGGGCTCTGCCCCTGGCCCATCCGTTTTGATGTGACCTCTCCTTGTCTCCCTGCATAATTCTTTCACATCTGCAGTTCCTGCAGGAAATCAGGCTAAACACATCCCTCTCTCCACTCAGTTTGCATGCCTTCCTCTCTCAAATATAATCAGACCATCCATGTCTACTGCTCCAGAATTACAGTCAATGCAGAACCAGAGAAGCCAAAATGTTTCAGTGATGATGAAAAAGACTGGTACTGTGCAAGCCTGGTCCCTTCTTACTGTTGTTCTGTACAAGTCTGCTTACTGCCCTCTACATAGGCCCCACCCACCTAGGTGGGAAAAAACCCCAAATATCATTTCTGTGAAAGACTGGGATTTGGAAAGAATGAGGTTACATGGGCAGATGCACGTACCACCCTGTAGCAGGAGCAGGCTGCTATGAGTTTCTTTGCCAAGGATCTGTGGTGTGTCTGACACTGGAGACCGATGAGAGAGGAGAGACAGCAGGAGACATGAGTGAGTGGAGTGTTATTACTTGAGTTAGAACAGATCTAAGCTCCTGGGATTAACACATACCTTCCCTGTGTGAGCAGAGTGATCAGAACCACTAGCTGCAAGGACCTGACCTCTCCTCTCATCCACGAAAAGGCACCAAGCCAGGCACAGCTCGTGTGTTACAGCATTAGTAACTTAAATCTAAAGTGACTGTAGGAGATGGTTCAGTGGATAAAGTATGTGTTTCACAACCGTGAATACCAGAACTCAGACTCCCAGAATGAATGTAGAAACCCAGTTAGCTATGATGGCCTGCCTATAACTGTGATACCCTGACACTGATGACAATTGATCTATGATGGAAGCTGGCTAGTCAGACTAGAAGAAAAAAAAGACACTTGGAGCTCAGTGAGAGACCCTATCGCAGTATACAAGAAATTAACAATCACTCCTGGACATGAGCATTCTCTCTCTCTCTCTCTCTCTCTCTCTCTCTCTCTCTCTCTCTCTCTCTCTCACACACACACACACACACACACACACACACACACAGAGGGAGGGAGGGAGGGAGGGAGGGAGGGAGGGAGGGAAGAAGTCTGTGGTCTGCATTGGCCACCATTGCTTCTATTTACTCTATAGGAATACATTGAGACTCATGTGTTGCCCCAGGAGTCAGAGCAGGTTCATTCTCTGGGCACAGGGACAGTATGTCTGAGCCCAGGGTCTCTTTCAAACAGAAAGATCAGTATCCTGTATTGGTAACCTGGTTTCAATAGACTCCTTTTAAAAAAAGAGATAGTATTGCTATTATTTTATGTGTGTATATGTGTGCACTTGAGGGGTTATGTGCCTGCCAAAGCATGCCCACAGAGATCACCGGAGGGCAGCAGATCACCCTAGAGTTAGAGGTACAGCCGATTTTGTGAGCTGCCTAAAGTGGTGTTGGGAACTGGGCTTAGTTCCTCTGCAAGAACATACCTACTCTCATCTCTCAGGCACCACCACCAGTAGGCTTTTTTAAAATTCATGCCTCTTTACATGCAAGGTTTTTTTTTTTATGAACAGAAGTTATGTGGACTTCACTGCTTTGCTTGCTGTCTCGGAAGTTCATTAAAAGCTTCCTCACACACCAATCAAGCCTCTTTTAAAATGGGACTCATCTAAGATGCTTCATGCATGTGATGCCAATAAGCACACTTCTCTAGGAGGCAAGAGTCCTGTTTATGTAAAGTAGACACTTAATTCAACTGAATGGAAATAGCAAGCAGGCAATGCCCTACTGAGACACTTTCCAGGGTGAAGGCAGTGTTTGGAAAAGCTCCAGATGCTGAAAGCTAAGGAAAGATGAGATTGGGCAGGCCACTTGGAAACAGATTTGGGCAGTAACTAATTCTACCAGAGCCAGTTCACCAGGAAAGATTTTTGAATTATTTTCCTATCAACTAGGCAAGAGGATCATCAATGTGAATACAGCTGCACCCAAAGAAGCTATACCAATAGAACTCTCCAGAGCCTCTGGGGCATCAAGGGCAGGGGCAGCATCTATGTAGGCATAGATGGAGATTGGCAAGAAGGACTGCATTGGGACAGTTTCTTTCTGTGGTGACCAGCATGAGAAACCCATGTTAGCCATCTGGAAGCCAGGGAACCATGGAAGGTGACTGTTTGACCCAGTTTGAGTCCAAAGGTGTGAGAACCAAGAAAGATATCTGTCTAACTGTCAGTCAAAAGCTGAAGACCTGTGGACCAGAGGGAACTCTCATGAGCAAAGACTGGGATTGCAATGTCCGGCAGCACAAGAAGAAAGGTGTCCCAGATTTAGGAGGAAGGTAGGAGACACCTTTTAGTGGTGTTGTTATTTTATCCAGACTTTTAGCTGACTGGATGGTACACACTCATGCTGAGTAAGGACGGGCTTTCCATACTTGGTAGGTTAATTCAAATGTCCATCTTTCTCTCATTCAGAAATCTTCAGACCCACCCAATATTCTCAGCTTACCAGCCATCTAGGCAGCCCTTGATGGAGCTGACAAGAAAAATTGCCATCCCTATGGAGCAGGGAGGAGGCTGGGTATCTGTTTCCTCATAGGAATGACACTAGCCCCTAGGTGGCCTTTGGGGCTCCTCACAACCCAAGCAGAGCAATGACTCTGTCCCTGTGCCTGCTCTATCTCTCTCACAGAGTCAGCATCACTCTGTAAGCTGCTCACGGAGCCATAAACTAGTCTCCTTCACACCTCATCTCCCTCCACAAATAGGGCAGCTGCCGTAACCACCATGCCTGGGAGAATCTACCCCCTGTTCCCTGCAGAAGAAAGTCAGCCACTCCCCTGTTCTCTAAGCTATTTATCCTTGTCCCAAGATGCTAGACTGGCCACACTCACACTGTGTTCAGTTCCTGTTTCTGAATCCAGTTGTTTCCTCCCTCAGAGAAGGCTTGATGGACCTCTGTGGTTCTGGCAAGGACAAAGAGCCCCATGAAAGCTGGAGGAGTTGGGACATACCCATCAGCCTCCTGGGTGTGGGGACTAAACCAGTAGGAGGGGTCTTATGACTGGCTATTATGTTTTGCAGCTTACACATTTAACTCAGACTCTATACAGCCTGTGTGTGATCTTATATGTGAACATAATACAAATCCAAACCCGCATTCATACTTAATTCACGCAAGTCCCCAAATTTCTTAACTTGTGTGTACTTTGAAGAAAAAAAAGGATACAGCACATGGACAGGTAAACACGGGTAACCCTTTACTGTAGCATACTTTATGCTTCATGCCCTGTTCAAACTCAAGGAGCACACCTTAGGAACCCTTGGCCATACCAGGAGAATTCACTCTTTGTTGTAATATGATGTAATGATGTAATTGTTCATCTAGCATGAAATAAACTTACTGAATTTTAGATACAAGATTTCTCCTCCTCCTCCTCTTCCTCCTCCTCCTCCTCCTCCTCTTCCTCCTCCTCCTCTTTCTCCTTTTCCTCTTCCTCCTCCTCCTCATCTTCTTCTTTCTCTTCTTCCTCTTCTTCTTCCACCTCCTCCTCTTCCTCCTTCTCCTCCTTCTCCTCTTCCTCCTCCTCTTCCTCCTCCTCTTCTTACTCCTTTTGGTGCTGGGGATAAACCCTGAGCCTCATAGATGCTAGATAAATGCTCTCCAGCTAAGCTATACCCCTAGTCCTAGAACCTCTCCTAACAAGGCAAAACAAACTCACTTCTGATCAGGGCACAGTGAGCCACCAAGGTGACTGGAGAAATGCTTCAAAGCTTCCTGGAGGTAGGCAGATTATAACCAGTTAACACCCAACTAAAACCCTTTAAGCTTCAACACCTTCTGGCTCTCTGCTTCCTCTCTATCAGTTTTGGACTGACCCCATTATTGTCTGAAAGGCTCTTTGGTGTGAAGGTCTATAAATGTTCAGTTAGTCCTGGGGCTGGTTGGAGGCCACTTTTGTCTTTCATCTTTGTTGACAGTCTCAGGGAATGGTTGAATCCATGCCTGCTGAGCTCAGTGATAGGGGTGAGTGTGTCATATCGGAACGTTGAAAGGTTCAGGGTTATTCACGGACTGACCTGGCTTTCTGGGATGTATGGGAGAGGGGCTATCACTGGCTGAAGCACCTGCCTGAAACAACGCTCCATATCAGATAGACATAACAGAAAACATAATAGAGTGTTTTTTCTTGCCCCATTGAAGAAGTCAGCTCACAGTACAGAAGGGGCAGCTTGCTACAAAAGCACTGTTTGTGCTTTGTGACTTTCTCGTGGCCCTGTCTCAGTATGGGTTGCCATTTCACGGGCAGAGACAGTAAGGGCTGTGCCTGCTCACTTCGAGCATCTGAAAACGCTGGCCTTCGTTGCTCTGTTTACCGCTGTGTTCCCATCTCTCACTGGCTCCATATTCCCTGTGCCTGCTATCTCAGTGTACAGCCACTCTTCGTGTACCGTTTGAATGAGCACAGGTGGATCTTAGAGGGGGCCACTAAGTCATGCCTGGGTGTTAGTTCCCAAATTCCTCAGAGCCCTGTGTGTGCTTTGTGCAGTGTCCCTCTCCTGTCTCCTGTCTTAGACCCACACAGGTCTGCAGACTCTGTCCTGAAGAGTCTCATCTGCACCTGATAGGAATTTCTATTTGAGATGTATTTAAAGGTCATGGCTTATGCTCTTGTCATACCTGAATAAACCTGCAGCAGCAGCTCATTTTTCAGTGTCCCCAATCAGGATAGTCCTGAAGTGAGCACAGTCAGTAATCCCAGACACCTTACTCAAGGATCAGCAAGAACTAGAGGAATTAGCAAACTTTTGTATTAGGTTCCTCACTGGACCCTTACGGAGGACAGATTTGCTGTGGAGCCAAATCTGCATTTTTGGCTGCATTAGGACCCATCAAGAGGAATGAAGCCTAAAGTTACAGAAAAAGATGAATATGAAGTCTAGTTCAAATTTATGAAATTAATTAATTATTGGCTATTCAAAACACTATTGTTGTTTGTGGCTTCCAATTGAAAGACCTTTTATTCCCAAGACAGTGGCTAAGATCACTACACAATAAATGGATAATGACCTCATGCTTAATTCATTACACACTTACTTTTTAAAGTAACTTAAATAAGTGATCAAGGTGGCAATTTAAACACAGTATACAAGTGGAAAATATTTGAATTTAACAGATCAACCCAAGGTACTAAATATTGGATAAGAAGCTGAGCTTGGCTGGCACTGGATAATTTATTTGGTCTGAGATTTGGGTTTGCAAACTGGATACATAATTTAGCATACAGTGAACATAAAAATAAATAAACAATCTGATCCTCCAAATGTATTCAGAAGTAGGCTAGGAAGGTCACAGAAGTAACTGCTCATCAGATGGGATGGAGTGAGATAAGGTAGGCTTCTCCTGCATCTGGTCTTCATGGACTGAAGTTCCTCTGTTGGATTGTGTTTGCACGTTTATTTCCTTCTGTTCTTTACTGACTCACTTCAGGCAAGACACTTCCACCAAGTGTTCAGCTCTGCCTGTTTACACATTGGAGGTAACTGTGGAGACTTGGTCAGAATGACACCAGCCCTCTTTCCTTGCCATCTCTTTCAGCTTTGTTACAGTCTAGGCATAATTTGCTAAGTGCCAAAACTAAAGAACGTCACACCAGCACTTGAGTGTCATGAAACATGAGATGAATGACATTCACAAGGTTGTTTGTCAGCATCTCACTGTTACAGCATCTCTCTGATTCCCCGCTGTCAACCAATGAAGTATAGGCTCTGTCTGACCTCAGTAGCCCTCCATATGCCTGCACATAATGGCCTCAGAGAACGTTGTTCCCAGGTCAGCTGACCCTCCCAAATGGACACTCCACTCTTTTTAAAGTGCCTTATCCTATGTAGCAATGAGATGTCAGAGGGCTCAAAAAACCATCTGGGAATGTTGCCTGGGATTTATGATCAGCCCTGGGAGAACATCTGTAAATTTCGGTTGGGAGTTAGTTGAATGACTGGTGGGTGGCAATCTAGAGGAGGGAGGAGCATAGCCTGCTCTGCCCAGGATCACAAAGGCAACCACGGCAGTTTGCTATGTGGGCTGACAGGCATATCTTTCTGTAGTCCAATCAGTTTAAGCTTATCCTTGACTAGCTTACAAGTAAGTGAGACTTAGACTATGGTTATTTTATTTGGGTTTATTTGAGAAGTAATCCCTAATCTACTTTTCTATCTGCTGGCTTGACTATCTCCTTAGTGGTGTATCCCCAGATACTTGCTGTTTCCCCCGGCCATGAGCTCATTCTCCATCAATCCTCATGTCTTCCTCCTCTTGTTCTTCCTCTTTCTCTTCCAGGTCCTTCTTAATTCCTTTCTCACTTCCATCCCCATCCAGGTAACTCAAACCCCACTTACCTCTAATCCCTCCAGAAAGTAGCTGTAACCAATTTTATTTGACCAATAGCTTTAAATCAAGGAGCAAGGTTTGCAGGACGAAAACTTTAAATGTGGGAATTCACTCATAGGCCTTTATCATGCATAGCAATAGACCAAACCTCAAAGTCTTCTCTGACTGAATGCTGGAAATTTTTGAGTGTTCTGACACAGGATGTGAGGGTCAATCTTTATCATCAACTGGATTGAGGATGGCCAGGGAGTGTCCCTTTGAGAATGTTTCAAGACAGGACTGACTAAGTAGGGAGGCTTACCTGACTTGGCAAGGCTCCTTCCGTAGTCTGGGGCCTAGCTAGAAGAAAACAGAAAAGAGGATTGTGGTAGTTTGAATGAGAATCTCCCTCCATAGTCTTGGGAACTTGTCCATGTGACCCCAAATGATAACACTGCCTGAGAGGTTTAGGAGGTATCGCTTGTTGGAAAAAGTATGACCCAGAAGACAGGGGTGTGCGAATTTAAAAATAAATGTCATTTCTAGTTGACACTCTTGTTTCATGCTTATATTTTAAAATGTGAGCTGTCAGCTTGATGCTCCAGAACCCTGTCTGCCACTTCCCCACTCCAATGGGTTCCTCTTCCTCTGGAGCTGTAGCTCAAATAAACCCTTCCTTCTATAAGTTGCCTTAGTCATGGGTTTCTATCACAATAATAGAAAAGTATCAAATCAAGGATAAAGTCCACAAGCCCAGGTGTCCCTTGGTCTGTTCCCTGGCCACAATGATGTGACCCCTTGCCCCACTGTGGTCTCCCCACTATGATATACTGAGCTCTGTGCTAAAAAGAATAAGTCCTTTCTCCTTTAAATTGTTTATGTCATGGATTTTGCCATGTCAGTGCAAAAGTAGCTAAAACAGGAAGGCCATGGAACAGTCAGTCTTCCAGGGAGATGCTCCTCGGAGCTCCTGTGCCCAGTGTACCTACTGTCGGTGGACCCGAAAGTATTCTGTGGGGGGATCTGGGAATGTAGGCTTACCTCCCAGATAAGCTATGCAACCACTTAACATTTCAGTTTTGAATAGGTAATGTATATTTAATATAAAAATTTAATGTGCCAAGTAAATTAATAACAATCTAACAAAAGAAGAAAAGAAAACCAAAAGTGATCTAAAATGTAGATGGTTAACAGTTGGGCAAATTTTCTTCCTGAGGTTCTATAGACCTGTGTAGGTTTATTGCAATCTAGGTGTGTGCACATTGTGCTCATTTATTCAAACAAGGACTCTTTTACTTATGAAATTAACTCACAAAAATGATGGTACCTTATGCTTTTGCCCTGTCCTGGTACCTTGTACAGAAATCAATTCCAAGAATTAACTCAGTTGTCATCCTAATGCCTCCTTGCCGTCTGGTGTCAGGTGATTCCTTGATACATTTTACCCCTGGCTATCAGAATTATGTTAGAGTTAAATAGTTAAAAGAAACATATTGGTAAGTGTTGGAAAGTTGTCTCTTAGGACAGTCACATCAGTCTGAGTTCTCATCAGCGCTACAGAAGGGGAACCCCTCAGGGTGTTATCATTGCTTCAATTGTTGTCAACCTACTACCCGGTAGTCTCCACAAACTTGCATCTGTTTAATTAGAAGAGGTTGTGGTTTCATGCTTGTGGGCCTTCTCATTTCTCAGGTCTCTGCTGCTCAGGTGTCTGGGCTCTTGTCTCATAACATTCTCCATATTATTCATCTAACACCCAGGGATGGTGAGATCCAGCAGCCATTCTTCCCTATGTCACCCCCACAGTCCATTCCAACCCCTGGCCTGATGCCACCAGAGTGAGTGTTCATTGTGGCTTTGAGAACACAGGCTGCACTATTGCCAGCCTCAGATTGTGTATTGGTAGCTGAATGACCTTACAGAAGCATCTCCCAGCATCTTTCTATCTGGCCTGTACTCTGTGTAACTATGAGGAGACCCGGGGAAGCAGCATGATTAGACGATGACTCTCCTCTACGTGTCTATACCTCTACATGCCCAGCACTCCAGTGCCAGGGTGGTGGTGAGCCAAGGAGAGGAGTGCTCTGCCCCGTGGTACATGTGGAACAGCCCATTCTCAGAGGAGCTCGCACAGATCTACAGTGTTCTCTGTGTCCCATGGTGCTCCAGGCAGCCTCTCTCAGACCAGAAATCAGAAATCAGAAAGGTCCAGCAGAACTGTGACAGTTCCCTCACTCCATTTGTATATATAGGAGATTGGGACCCACTAGGCTCCCGAAACATGTCCTTCCTCTCCCCATCCCACTTACACCTTGAACTTTCTTTGTAGCCTCCTTCCTACAAAACTGGTCACTGGGTCTGGGTCTCAGGTTCCCGTTTCCTCACTCTTTCTTAGTCTTACAATGTCCTCTCTCTCTCTCTCTCTCTCTCTCTCTCTCTCTCTCTCTCTCTCTC
>NW_021604687.1:7723111-7728279 GCF_004785775.1 Grammomys surdaster
CTCTCTCTCTCTCTCTCTCTCTCTCTCTCTCTCTCTCTCTCTCTCTCTCTCTCCCTTCCTCCCTCCCTCCCTCTCTCTCCCTCCCTCTCTCTCTCCCTTTCCCTTTCTCCTTCTTCCTCTCTCTCTTCTTCTAACTCTTTCTCTTCCTTCTGTCCCTTTCTTATTATGAATGATATATGCATAAACATAAGAATGGAGAAAAAACTTAAAATGCATCTGCCAAACTTAGTAAATACTGACCTGTAGACTGGGTAGGGGGCTTCTATATTTCCCCTTATTTCTCAAAATTTCCTTTAGAGTACATGAAACACATCTACATTTTCAACAGACAGGGAACACATGATCTATGCAACCCAGCCTCACATTTCCTCCATGTTTCCTGCCAAGCCTTACAGATACCTCAAACCTTGCCTCTCAAACATACACTTCATCAAACCTGACCTGAATGGGTCCCACTTAAGGCTACCACATTTCCCAGGAGCTGATAAGTGTGGCACTTGGACATTTGATATCCCATCAGCCTTCATGATGGGTGTCTGGGCTATGGCCCAAAGCACTTGGCAAGAGGCTTCTCTTTCAGATGACTGTTAGGTGAACTGATAACTGGTGAGGCCTACTGCCTAGCTTTCTCCTGACATCTGGATCTGTCCACATCTGGTGCCTGGAAACAGGGAAAAAGACAGGCCCATTTCAAGTGCTTTTGTGTACATGACTGATCCATGTTTCAGCCACGTATCTGGATTAGAACTGTATACCAATATTCAATATTCTCAGAAGAACAGTGAGATGACCTAGGCCAGGAGGTGTCGATTCAGACACGTGTCCTTCCCATGCCACACCTTCTCCCCTTGAACTGGGTTGGTATTGCCAGCTATCACAGAGGTTGCTGGGAACAGGCAGCCAGCAAGGAGCTGCAAAGCCCTGTGTTGTTCTGTGCTGTGTCACAGACGTCTCTGGCTTCACTTCATCCATCTCTGGTGATCCTGAGTGACCTATTTTTTTAAGCAATGATATTTAACTTATCTTGAAATTTCAAATGTCATTAAAGGGCATGTATGTTTTAAGGAATGAGTTTAAATTCCTTCCTGTCCACTGCTCTCTCCACACTTATCTACACTGGTTCCTGTGGTTTTCACAAAGTCTGTAGAGGGTCACTGCTCCAGGAAGTTGTATGACACACAGAAGACATCATTCCTCTCCACAGGGATGCTCATGGCTTACTCCATCCTGGGATTTGTAGACTGTGTGGTAGCTTCTATATTTTCCATTATTTCTCAAAATTTCTTTAAGAAGAGAGTCTGACACATTCAGAGGCAGATGCTCACAACTAGCCATTGAACTGAAAATGGGGTTCTCAATGGAGGAATGAGAGAGAAGACTGAAGGAGCTGAAAGGGTTTGCGGCACCATGAGGAGAGCAACAATACCAACCAACCAGAGCTCCCAGGGTCTAAACCACCAGCCTGGGAGCACTTAGGGAGGGATCCAGGGCTTCAGCTGAATATGTAAGAGTGGAGGGCCCTGCTGGGCGTAGGTGGAAGAAGAGATCCTTGACCTCATGAAGGCTGGACGCCCCAAGGGGTGGGAATTTTGAGGGTGGGGAAGTGGGAGTGGGGGGGGTAGGTAGGGGTTACATCCACAGAGAAGAAGGAGGAGGGGTAAGGGGATAGGGGGTTCCCAGGTAGGTGGGGGATGGGGTAAGGGGACAACATATGAAATGTAAATAAAACATCCAATAAAAAAATTTAAAAAAAAAAGAATACATGATATACATATACACTTTCGACAGACATGGAAACCATGATCTATACAACCCAGCCTTGAGTTTACTCAATGAGCCAAGCCTCACAGATATCCCAAGCCTTGCCTCTCAAACATACACCTCATCATACCTCACCTGAAATGGTCCCATTTAAGGGACCTGTAATCCCCCAACCCCCAGTAGCATTGTGCCAAAAAATGTTCTCAGTATATTTAGGATCAGGCAGTTTGCCCTTCAACTGGCTGTTCTTTCTAGAAGCTGAATGTCCTGAGGCTGCCTGCTGCCTTCTGCTTGGTTCAGTGCATTCTTCAGTGGGGCTTTTAAAGATACCCACATCTTATCAGAAGCCAGCCAGGAGGTTTGGTACTGAGCCTGCTGGTCCAGACCTTCTCCTATCTCCTGGATGCTGGATGAGGATTACAGTGAGTGTCCTTCCCTCCCTGTACAGCTCCAGCTGCTGAAGCAGCTGCAGTTGGTCTCAGCATGAGGGGAGAATGCACTGAGACTGTGAGGTGGAGAGGGCTGGCCTATGTGCAAACATAATTGGAGATCTTAAATCTCTCTGGTGTTCCCAACTGTCCTTCTCTGAGCACTCCCCATTGAGAACACTTCAGGATTCATGCATAGAAGAGTTATCCATAACATGTATTCAAGTTCTAACTATGCTTTAGGCAATGGAAGACAATGAATGAAGAAGAACCAAGGACTGGGGAGACAGCGAGACAGCTCAGTAGATAAAGCATTAGCAGTGCAAACATGAAAACCCAAATGTAGGTTCCTAGAATCCACATAAATGTTAGGCAGGTGTGGTGCCCCTTGTAACAGTAGCAGAGAAGCTAAGATAGGGTCTTACCTAGGGCAAGCTGACTAGACTGTAAGAATCTGGGAACTCAGGTTCAGTGAGAGACTCTGCTTCACTAAATAAAGATACCTGGCATTCTTTTAGTCCTGGGAATACTTTTATTCCTGCCCATTGCGTGAAAACTTGTCTTTAACAACGTCAACTTGTTGGCAGCCAAAGTACATGACTTGAAACTGAAAATGGACCCCCAGAAAAAGTTTTTAATTGAACAGGCTAGCAATCCAAGGAGAGGTAAGATTCTGCACAGACCCTTACCAACCTAATACAGAAGTGCATTGCTTTTGATAATGCACATTCCACGACTGGTAAGGAAGGCATCCTTGTCAGAATGACCTAAGACAGGCTCAGTCTTGTTTATGAAATAAAAAAGGGGGAGATGTGGAGAGCTTTGGGGGCTGACTGGCAGGAATCAGACATTGGCCAAGGACAAGAAAATGGGCTGCTTGGCAGGAATCTGATACTGGTCAAGGACAAGAGAATGGGCTTTAGGCAGGAATCTGACATTAGGCTAGAACAAAGAAGTAATTTCAGACAGGAATCTAAAACTTAGTCTAGAAAAAAGAAGTAAGCTTCAGGCATGAAAATGAATTTGGGCTAGGACAGGAAACTAGGTTCAGATACTTTGGTCATCCTGATAAGCCCTTAGAAATAGTGATCACAGGAGTGATCACAGGACTTTGCTTATTGCCTTGCTTGTTCTTTGACTATTTATGTTTATTGTCTTTCTTGTTCCTTGACTATTTGCATCTATTGTAATGCTAGTTCCTCAACCTAGAACTGACCTTAATACATGCATGTAATTTAAATGGTATAAAAGCAAAAAGAAGAAGGAAGGATAGGATAGGGGGCTTATGAGGGGGGTGGGGAAAGGGGATAACATCTGAAATGTAAATAAATAAAATACCCAATAAAATTAGAAAGAAAAGATATAAAAAAAGATACCTGGCATTAACTTCCAGTCTCCACATGCACACACACATGCACGTGCACCTGAGTACATACTCTCACACACATGCAAATATGCATAGATACATAACACACAGAGAGACAGAGTCAGAAACACACAGAGATGACATGCAGACATATAGACAAACAGATACACACACACACACACACATATATATGTATATGTATATGCATATGTATACACACAAGCAGAGTAAGAGGGTTACAGAGAGTAGGAAAACAGTCTGAGCCAGGGTAAAGGCTCCCCTACACCACTAGTGTATTGGAAATGAGAGGCTGCTATGGCCCCCACATCTGTTCTAGTTACTATGGCTTCCCAGGCAAGAATAAGTCAGGGAAGATCTTTTTGATTAACATTTTATGATATTATTATTGATGGAATATGTGTTATAATTGTTACCAAAAGAGAGTCTGTTAATTTTGGAGAAAATACAGTTTTTTTCCCCTAGCCTGGGAACCTCATCATAGCAGACAGAGAAAGTGTCTCCATGGAGCACTGGTAACTTGGGAGCTGTGCTATACCTCTTGGCAATCTGAACTTGCTATTTGACATCATCTAAGAAATATATTGAATGGACCTTTGAGCATATTATCATCCACTTGGAATTTAACCATAAAAATATTTTGCCTGTAATCAAAGAATAAATAGAATGTTTATGCCACGATGTTGATGACAGTTGGCACCATGGACCTAGGCTTACAAAGGATGATATGAATGAGAAAAGTATGAGAACCCTATCCTGAAACTACTTAGATGCCCACAACCCTGCTTGTCTGGGATCTAGTACCAAGGAATTGCCAAGAGATCACTGTTTTCTGGGAGACTATATTGAAAGACAATGCAAATAGAAATGTTTGCCATGGGATGTAGACCTGGTCCTAAGGGAAGGCAATATTTTGCTCATTTGTGGGACCCTCAAGTTAGTCTATGCTGACATTCACAAAAGTTCCAAAGGAATGGTGGTATTCATAAGTCAGGGCCTCCTATTGCCCTGACCCAGGGAAGATACACTGTGTTAAGTCTGATGCAGCAGTGATGGTTCACATTGTGTTTGTGGTGCTTGTAGCAGGAGCTCTGTAGGTAGCAAACCTTCCCCAACCTTGTGGCAGCAGCTACTCTTAGTTTCAGCTGTAACTCAGCATCTGACTTTTGATGTTCAGCCTAGGGACATGGTGAAGCAAACAGGTGACAGGGAAGTGGCTAGCAGTGTACATAAAAATGTAGGGATGGTATAAATCCCTCAGCTGCAGTTGCCATATGGGTTGACACAATCCACATGTAGCGGGTTACCATGGCCAGAGAGAAAACCCTAGAGCTCTGCCTTTGTTGTCATTTCATGGCTGAGCTATTTCACTGCAATCAAAACTGAGAGCCAGACCCATTTCTTTGATAACATAGTTTTGCAGAATGTATAAATTCTGCCTTTTATCACTGAAGGATAGATGGTGGGTGTTTATATAATGTCAAGCCAAAGAGATCTGCAGACAGGGTTAATGGTGACTAAGTAGCTACAGTTCTGACTGACTCTATCCACTCTTTCCCTACCTTTCCATGCTAGATCCATACAAAGCAAATGGA
>NW_021604687.1:7728289-7770460 GCF_004785775.1 Grammomys surdaster
CACAGACGCATGTTGGCATAGTCAAATGAGATGTTATTTAACTGTGGCGAACATTATACACAGAGAATGTATGCTGCTGGTTGTACAGGCGGCAGAGTAAGTGAGGCTCCAGAAGATGTGGTTTGCTCATTTCAAGTAGTTCCAGAGGTACCTTAGTAGAATGTAGAATGTTTCTTTGGGAAACAAACAAGCAAACAAACCGATCACACGCTCAGGTGTACACATACATATCCACACACCCAGAGCTTGGAATCCAGTTCAGATCACAAGCTCTTCCATTCTGGGCTGGCCAGCTGTGCTTCTAGAATATTAAAGGAAATGATTCCAATGTTCTGGAAGCCTGGTTCAGGGGACATACCTATATAAACATGAATCAGCTTCCTGAAAACAACAGAATGGCCATTCAGCAACTAAAGCCTCCATTGGTGTGGGAGGAGCACCTTTCAGAGCGCCACAGGGCAGTGATCCCCTTTTCTGCCTCTCTAGGGTCTAAGGATGACGTGAAAGAGCGGGAGTGGGACACTCTCTCACAGTGGCGATTCCTGAAACTGCATTGCGCGTCTCTTTTCACTGAAAACCATTCTTACTTTCGGTGTGTTCAAAGTTTGTAAAGTGCATTTAATTATCTTCGTACACACTTATTTATTTAGTGTGTGTAGAGGGGTTCATGCATGCCATACTTATGTGTAGAGGTCAGAGGAAAACTTGCTGAAGTTGCTTCTCTCTTATCATATGGGTTCCAGGGATCAGGCTCAGGTTGTCAGGCAGAGCAGAGAGCACCCTTACCTGCTGAGCTGCCTTGTATGCCATAGAGTTACATTTTGTCAATGAAAAATAGTAATAATCTCCGACTTCTCCCTAATTTTAACCTTGCTATTAAATGGACAAACTCATTAATATTTTTGATATTTTCATAGCATTTTCTTTTTAAATTATTGTTATTATTGCATGAGTTTGTATGTTTCTGTATGTGCATGTATGTGCATGTGTATGTGTGTGAGTGTGTGAGTGTGTCTGTGTGTGCTACTGTACACTTGTGTTCAGATGACATCCTTGGAGTCTTAGTTCCTCTGCCACCATCCAGGGATTGAACTCAGGTCATCAGGCTCAAGTTTTCTGGGCTGTAGAGTTTGCTTTACCTATCAATTCATCTGGCTAGGGCCCGGGTCATTTTCTTCACTGCTCCTCTGCCCCATAACGAGTATGCATGGTTCGTATTTATGCACTAGATTGTATCTAATACTCTCCTGCCACGCTAGCTGAAGATATGGTATTCATTCTCTTTAACTTCTCCTTTCCATAGTGCAGTCACAGTCAAGCAAAAACACCACTGACCTTACGGACATTTATCTCTGTATATTAGTAAATATGTTTTGATAGAAATATACATCTGAAGAAGCCAAAGTTAAATGTATAAAAATATAAAGATAAGAAAAATGCACATACATAGACTTAGATGTGTGGTTTCTCTTTCGTCCTGTTCCTGGGATCCCCACATCCCTTATGTAAGGCATTGCAGTGCTTATATAACTGACCCCACCCTCCAGCACACCCGCAATCATTTGCAGAATACCTAAGGACCTAAGACAAAAGAAAGGCTGTGTGAACAGTTCCAAGTAGAGAGGGCAGTGAGAGTACAAGCACCTGGCACTTATTCAGTACAGAAGAAAGTTTTCTAAATGTTTTCAAGCCATGGATACTGAATGTATGTACTCTGAACCTGAGGCTGCAGAAGCTGACCATATCCTGGCTGCTACTTTATTCTTCAAGGGTAAAAGAAGGTACAACAGCACACCAGGATTGATGCGAGCCCTGCCTGGTGTGGGGTATAACAGAGTTTGGGTAGAAAAAGACATGATGTTAGTCCAGAACATACTTGGGCAGTATGCTGGTAAATTTTTGTCAACTTGACCCAAGGTGGAGTCAACTAGAAGAAGAATCATGTGAGGAACTGCTGTCATCAGATTGGCCTGTGGGCAAGTATATAGTGCCTTTTCCTTGATTAATGACTCTTGTATAGATGGCCCGGTCCTGTGTGGGTTACCACTGAACTTGTGGTCTTGGCTTCCATAAGAAAAAAGGCTGAGCAAGTCATGAAGAGCAAGCCAGTAAGCAGCGGCAACACTTCCCCATGGTCTCTGCACCAGCTCCTGCTGCCAGGTCCCTGCCCTTCTTAATTCCTTCTTAATTGACTGTCTTGGCTTCTCTCAATGATAGACAGTGATCAGGAAAAACAACAAACAAAAACAAAAAAACAAGCCATATCGGCCATTTCCCCTTGTGTTGCTTTTCATCAGTATTTTTTCTCACAGTGACAGAACGCAAACTGGAGCATGCAGAGCGCAGCCTGGCTTGACCTGTATGGGGTAAGGCTTAGGTTTAGATCTGAGATTCCTCACATAGGGACCTCCCTCAGCCTAACACCGAGGGATGTTTCCAAAAGGGCAACAGCATTCACAGATGACAACTGTTCCTTGGTCCTGTTGAAGAAAGTGGTCTATGATCCTATAAACATGTATTTTACTAAGGGGCAACATGAAGAGGTAACAAATGGCTGTTGAACTCTTGAAAATGTCAGTAGAAACTAGCCTGTTGCCACAGTCATTCCAGTATCTATGCTGTGATGCATCAGTCTGACTGACTTCTACCCTACATGTCAAAGAGCAGTGAGCAGAGCTAAAAGGTGACCGCGGGGGGTGGGACACCCACCTAAGTCAGTTACACTCATTTTTGGTTTTGTTGAAAATGACCTATTAGTCACCATTAGTGAGTTCAGTTTTATTCACAGAATATAATCGTGATTCAGAGTGAATATATATATATATATATATATATATATATATATATATATATACATATATATATATATACATACATATATACATATATATGTATATATATATATATATGCAAAGATAATTGATATGAGTTCTATATATTGTATTCAGCCATAACTAACTTGTGAATGCCTCAGCAGCTGAAGTAGAAACATCTGGAAAACCAAGTGTGTTGGGATGGGGTGCTTCCTTGAATCTGTTACTTCTCAGTGGGACAGTCCATCGGTGAATGGAATGGCTTGCTGTTCTGTGTGAGAAGTAGGGTTTATCAGCCTCTGGAGATTCTCTGTAGTTCTGAGTTCCTGACAGTGATGTCTGGGTGGAGGAGGAAAGTCGTTGCTATGAAGGCAGGAGCTGGTGAAGTGGGTAGGACTCATTCACATCTCCATCTATCCCAGCCCTCTTTCATAAGGGCCACCTTCTTCCTGCCAGCTCCCTCAGGCCAGCTCAGAGTCTCCTCTCTGCCAAGGATGCTGTGTAATACAACTGAGGCTCTGCTCTTGAGACTTCCAAAGGAAATCTTACCAGGCTCCCTGTGACAGCTTCCACCATTGTGTGCTGCCTGGCCCAGCTGCACGTTTTCCTGGGATGTGTCCCCCACATCTGCATTTATATCTTGTCTTGTATCTGTGCATTTCCATGAACTGTTGTTACAGGAAGCAACAGTTATCTCCCTACCTGCTCAGCGTGCCATAATAACGCCCAACTTAACACGGGTGACAATGCTACCATCCCTTTTATTTTAGAGCTTTATTAACATAAAATTTGCACACTATAAAAGCCATCCTTTTACAGCTTTCAATTCAACGATTTTTTTAGTGTATTCAGAATTGGGTAAATATCAATACAATGTGTCCTGTCATCTCCAAAGAGAAATCCTCTGGTTGTTTTCATCCACTCTGTTCTTGCTTTCAGCAGCCTTTCATCTGCTGCTCTCTGTTGCCTTACCTCTTCCCACCATGTTATGTAAGTGGAATTACACTGTGTGTGTGTGTGTGTGTGTGTCTGTGTGTCTGTGTGTCTGTGTGTCTGTGTGTCTGTGTGTCTGTGTGTCTGTGTGCCTGTGTGCCTGTGTCTGTGTGTTTACTTTTCTCTTTAACTTATTATTGAAAAAATTCATACAATATATTTTGATCATGTTTTTCCTTCCTTCAATTTCCCCCAGATCCTCCTATATTGCTACTTATCCAACTTTATGTTCTCTCTCTCTCTCCCTCTCTCTCTCTCTCTCTCTCTCTCTCTCTCTCTCTCTCTCTCTCTCTCAGAAAAGACAAAAACAAAAACAACAACAGCACTAAACATACACAAAATCTCACAAAACAAAAATCAAAGTAAATATGCCAAGGACCAATATGAAAAAAATTGAAAATCCCAAACAAAGCAAAAATGAGATTAAAAGTCTACATGAAATGCCATTGAATGCATTTTGTGTTACTCCTGGGCATGGAGCGTGCCATGTGGTGTGGGTTCATGTACCCAGTGAGATTCTATTGGAGGAAACTTATTTTTACTATGCCATTGGGCATAGGCTTAGATTTTTTTTTAAACCTACTTTAATTATGGTTCTTTAACACGTCAACCTCCCTTCTAGCCCACCACCTACCAGAGTTAGGGGGAAAGAACCACTAATAGGAAATGGGGGTTGTGAAGCTGTTTAGAAATAGTTCTTTAGGGCAATTCTAGTCTTTGTGGTTAGAAGTCCAGTCTACTAACAAAGCACCACAAATGAATCAACAGCAGCAGCTTGATCTAGAAGAAACAGGGAAGCTAGTCCACAGAAATTGCAGGAAGCAGCCAGAGTAGCACCAGAAGTTCTTTGGTGCATTTCTTTCTATGAAGTCAGGACATGTGATGATCAGTGAAGAAAACAAGGCAAACCAATGCAAGAGTGTCGTCAGCAAAGACCAGAGTCAGCAAAGCCCAATGAAGACCAGCAAAGAGTTGTAAGACAGAACATTATCTACTGTCTGTTCCTTTATAGTTATACCCTTTCCAAACGTCATGCATCCTCTCAAGAGTCCACTCCAACAAAACATTCCATGGCACAACTGAGTCTCCACCAAAACCAGAAATTTACACTTCGAGTGAGTACCTATTGCAGATAGCTTTTTGGTTAAGAGAGGGAACTTGTGTCTATTTCTTTCTCTTAATGCTAGGACCTTGTCTGGATTGAACTTATGAAGACCTTGTATGTGCTGCCATAGTCTCTCTGACGTCATATGTGCATCAGTTCTGTTATGGCTAGAAGATACTGTTGCCTTGGAGTCACCCATTACCTGTCATTGTTATGATCTTTCCACCTCTTCCTCTGCATAGATATCTGACGCTTGAGCAGAGGCTTGAATGAAGACATCCTATTTAGGACTGAGTGCTTTGAAGTCTCTCATACTCAGCACAATAAAATGACTCCTAATGTCATTCTGTTCTGCCTATCGATTAGCACTTACTCAGCCCTCACCAGAGAACCTCTTAGTTCCCTTAGCAGAGTGATAGTATAAAGTTTTCCCCTAGGCCTATAACCTGTCTACTCTCAGGGTCTTGTCCACTTTAGCAGTGTCAAGGATGGTTCCATCTCATAGGGTGAGCCTTAAATCCAATCAGGAAATGGTTGGTTACTCCCATAACATTTGTGCTGCTAATGCACAAACATATACTGTAGACAAATCCCTGTTGATGATTGCAGGGTTTGTGCCTGGGAGATACTAGTGATTATATTTCTCCTCCAGTGCTGTTTAGGGTGCCTTCTAGTAGCATGATTACTACTCAGTAGGGGTGAAGCTTCTAGTCAGGCACTGGCTTAACTTCTCTGTGTTTGGTTACATGTATATAAGTGTTGTCTTCAGCGACAGGGCCTTACCACCAGGTTGTAGAGTGTAACCAATAGCTGTGGCAACAGCCTGTGATGTTTGAGGTTTTCCATGGGGCCCCTTTGGCCAGTGCCTCAACCCATTCCTGCCATTAGAGGTTTTATTTGGTGGTATAAGATGTCTAGTTTTAGGATTGGCTTCTTTCCCTGACTAAGGATGTTTTGAGAATCACCCATGTTGCTGCATGTTCCTGTGTGCTTGCTGTTTGAAACCGTTTCTTACTGCATAGTCTGTGCTGGCCTTGAGTTTTCATTCCCATTGTCTCAGCCACCTAAGGTCTAGAATGACAAGGGTGTGCACCACAATCACACAGTCCTACTCCTTTGCACTAATAGATGTGACAGTCTGTTATCTGGTCCCATCATGTTTTATATTCATTCCTTATTTGGACATTTGGATACTTCCTACTTTGAGGGGACTTTTACATATTCCTAACACATCTGGTACAGTCAACTGTCATACTGGCTTTATGTAGATATATACGTTAACTGTAATGGTTTAATTAGCTGTTTTTAATTCTCTTTAAGCAAAGTTGGATTTTTATTCCCCAGAAAAGGTACATTTGAACTTCCAAATAGCATTTGAAGGTAGGAGCCTACTCACACTAGCTTAAAGTTTAAATCATCCAGTAGAAAATGTGACTTGGCTCCACCTAAATTTTTCCAGTGGTTTATTCAGGTCGATGTTTCCCTGGTGTTTGTTACAGTCTAACTTTGGTGTCACACTAGATTCTGTGTGCTATTTGAAAGGAGCTTGATTTCTTAACTGGAATCTGACTTCTTCTTGCTCTAATTGCAGTTCAGATCAACAGTATCATTAAACTCCTTCATGCTGATGCTGACTTTCATCCTGGGTTTTTGCTTCTCGATCAAAGAAGTTTCACAAGGCAGCAGCTGTGTGAAGCTGCCCTGGGTACCAGGAGAGGTGCAGACCTTCATTCCAGTGTGTATGCAGACTCCATCCTGCAGCAGAGCATTGTGTGCTGCAAAGGGAGGGAGGGTGGACACCATAGCACTGTTCTTGGGAAGACATAAACCAATGTCAACACATCCCAGACAGAGAACTGGCCAGTATAAGGACAACACTAAGTCCATCCTGGTGAAACTAAGAGAGTTTATTGGGATTGCTTACAGGACAAATGAGGAGGTCGAGATTGGCCATCTCCAGAGAGCAGACATCTCTCTGAGTTTCCTCTTTCTGCCTTTTCTATCCATCAGATATCCTTCATCCTTTCTGTGTGGTCCACCAATCTGTCTAGTTCTTTCTATGTGACAACTCTAGCTCATATGGCATAAGTCTCTTCCTCTTTTCAATGTTTCTTCCTATAACTGGTAAGTGCAATGCAAAAAAAAAAATCTAAAAGCATGAGCAAAATAATCTAATCCATATGCCATTACATGTGGAGAAAGAAAAAAAAAAGATGCTGGAAGATAACCCATAGATGCCACTTCACTTTGGTCCTCCTAAAATAGTGATGTGGTTTCCAGTCTCCTGACAGGGGTATATGGCTGTCAATGTTTCTCAGCATGGCTTGTTCCCTACCACCACCCAAAGAAATCTTTAGTTTTTTTCTCTTCTGTCCTCTGGAAAAACACCAGGATGTCTGTCAGAGGTCCCCACTCAACTGCCCATTGGGGAAGAAGATGATGACTCCAAAAAGCGTAGTACCCTTGTCCTTAGTATCATTAATTGTCAACTTGACACAGCCTACAATCACTGGAAAAATTGAATCTCAGTTTATTAATTATCAATTAATTAATAATAACTAATCTGTACACAGGTCTGTGAAAGACTATCTTGATTCTTGAATAATATAGAAAGGTTTAGCCTACTGTTGGTGGTACCATTCCCTACTCATGTGAACCTGGTTTGTAGAAGGAAGTCAGATGAGCATGGGTCTGAGCAAGACAGTGAACCACCTAGCTGCATTCCTTCATGGACTTCCTGTTTGAGTTCCTGCTCTGACTTCCCTCTTTGATGGACTGTAATCTAGAAGTGTAACCCAAGTAAGCCTTTTCATTACCTAATGACTTTTGGTCAGAATGTTTTATCACAAAGATGAAAAGGAAACTAGAGCCTGGGAAGCTGTGATGTTCGAGGGACCCTCTCGTGAGAAGTGCACAGAGGTCTGTGTGTCTCTTCTTGGACCCACGGATTTGTATGTGATGGAAGTATCTTTACAGAATAGTTTCAAGTCACATAAATTTTATACCTTTCTTTGGGACACCCTGCTCGTTGTGCCGGGCAGGGAGCATCTATTGAAAAAGCTATTCAACGTCTGCAGTTTGGACATGAGAGGCAGAGAAGCAAAGGGCAGAATTTACAGTGAAGTTGCTGGAGCCAGTCTGTGGATGTTGATAAGGAAGATCTCTGTCCCGACACTCCTAGTCTGTTTACAACATGGAAACGTATTTCAGGAAAACAACCAGCCAGAGACCACCATCCTCCCAGTTAGCCAGGACAGTAATAACTAGATAGAGGCCAGATGGAAGTTAGACAGAGCATGGGTAGCATGTAAGTCATTGAGGAGAGGGAGACTTTTTAAAAAATAAAATAAAATAAAAAGACCCCTCTAGATCTCCAAGATGAGCTACAGAGTAAAACCAGCAAGGGGTATATTGAGTGGTGTTTTCTAGCAGGTTGCTCAAATTCATACAAAGCTTCTACCTAGATGCAGGATTAGGAGTTCTGTGAGCTCTGAGCAGTCTGGCCAAGGCGAAGCGAGCTCTTCCTTGAACCTGCTGCTGTCTTTTCAGCCAGATCTTAAGTTTTACAGAGCTTAACTCCACATTAACATTTTGAGCCTTCAAATGAGACCTTCCCTTTAAGAAGTTCTCACTAACCCTTCTTGCAAGTTACTTCCCAGGTTGGATCTGATGTAACTGGCATAGTGGCAGACCCTTTCAGAAGCTGGGACCTATAGGGGCTTGGAGCTATCTCTAAGAGACACTTTGCCCCTGTGCAGGTCCCATGACTTTAACCATGTGTGCACTTGGCAAAGGAACCTTGATTTCCAGTTCATATAGTGACTTGGTTATTTGATTAAATCTTATAAATCACTCAGCATAAGTCATTTTCTCTGACCCCTACAAATATTGCTAGATGTTTGACACTCCTTATATTTAGAACAATAACCTGAGGCTCAGGTGGGATTTAACATGGAGCATTAAGTGTGAGTGAGTTCTTGCAGGTGTAATGGCTGCCTTGGTGATCTGTGAAACCCACTGGCTCCTAGGGCTGTGAGCACACTGAGTGTACATGCTGCTTTGGTCTTGCTGGGGACAGATGGTCTGTCTCGTACCTGTCAGGCAACATCAGCCCCCACACTGCTTCAGGGGGCTGCCCAGCCTCATCTGGAGCTGCTGTCAGCAAGCAAATTTGTTTCTTTCTATTAGCGTCAGGAGAGGCAGAGAGAGAAGCAGATGCTGGAGGTTGACAGGCGGCTGTGACCCTAGGGAGACCAGCTTCCAAGCAAGGAATGGCCATTGCAATTAAAGTGTTTCCTTACTCCAGATGTCTTGTAATCAACAGAAAATCGGCTTAGGGACCCATGACTGAGACACCAGCAGTCCAGGGCCAGTGGAGAGAGAAGAGCTTAGAAGGCTCTTCTTATTCCTGCTCGAGAAAGATTCTTAGGATCAATGAAGTAAATGAGCTGTTTCATCCAAGCCAGCTGCCTGCTCCAGGGTTGGAGAGAGAGACAGATACATGACCTCATCCTCCACCCTCAGACTAGCTCCATGGAAAATGACTTCTGTAATGAAGGTGAAGGAAGTGGGCTGTGTGTGGTTTTGACCTTCCCCCCAAAAAGGCAGGTACAGGATGGTTTTTTCTAACCAAAGCAGGGATGGGAGCTGCAGAATAGGCTGGAGCAGATGTGGGTCTTCTAACAGAGTGTTTCCTGACCCCTCTGAAGGTCCTCAGCATCTCTTGTTAATTGACTGTAGCCTGGCCAGTATTCTGTTGACACCAGTACTAAGTAAAGGAATTCACAGTGAGTCATGAGAGAGATGGGGAATACATTGCTTAAATAGTAGCACCATTAATAACAGATGATGTCCACCCCAAACATGTCACAAGCATGTTCTGCTAATGTATCACCCCTGCCCAGTAAAATAAATGTCTATCCCAACATTCCATGAGATAGTTCGTGTTAACATGGTGAGTTAGTCAGCTGCATTGTGGCAGCAACTGGTTATAGCTGTCTGAACTTAAGCTAACCTTCCCCTAAAAGGAGTGAAATAAAAGACTAAACCAGAACAAAGCTATCCTGAGGATGGCCCAGCAAGGACTTGACCGCTGTTAAGACTCTCCCACCCCTCTATTCTGTCTTTCATGGATTCTCCATTCAGGGAAGAGAGTCATTCATATGCCTTAAAGCTGCATCTTCTGTGTCTGATTTGTGAAGGAGGAGCCTTCTCCTCTCTAGCCCTAGCTATAAAACTAATGTCAAGTCCTGGAATGGAGAAGGATCAGCAGGCTAGTATGAGTTAAGCAGCTGTTGGGAGAAGGAAAAGAAGGGAACTGTGAAGGTAAAGGGCTTTCACTGCTGGGGTTCACATGTTAGCTTTGTGTGTATGCTCATTAAAATGTATGCCATAGGGCCTGGGGAGATGGCCCCCTTGGTTAAGAACACTTGGTGGTCTTACAAAGGACTGGAGTTTCTTTAACAGCCCTAACCTTAGGTGACTTACAACTACCTATAACTTCATCTCCAGGGGATTCTATGCCCTCTTCTGGCTTCTGTGGGTACCCAAATAACACACACACACACACACACACACACACACACACACGCATGCATGTGTGCACAAACAGTATATATACTTAAATAAATAAAACTAAAATAAGTTTTCAAGTAATGAATCTTTAAAACATGAACCAAAGGCTGGGCCTGGTGGTTCAAGTCTATATTTTCAGTATTTGAGGCTGAGGCAGGAGGCTTATGAGTCTGATGCCAAGATCCTCATGTAACAGATAAAAGTCCATCCTGGAGAGAAGCTCATTAAGACACAAAAGTTCTAAAGGGATGTGAAGCATTCCATCTATTTAAGGGAAGGGAAACTCCTTAAACCCAGGAAGTTCCTGAAACTGACCATATTCATTAGCCCCATTCTCTCTGAATTGTATATAAACAGAAAGACACTGAAGTCTAGCTGACTAAAAAACACTCAGTCAAGCTGAGCTGCCAAAAAGAATCCTGTCCAATCTGTTGAGCCACTGTAGGCTAGGCTGTGCAGTGTGTTCCAGGATTCCAGCTTTTGTGGGCTGTCAGTAGGCTGGGGTGTACTTTGGTGATACAAGCTGTCTTTGAGTCATTTATCTTCCTATAATTAACCTCTAACACATATTTCTGTAAGTAACTTCACTGACACTCTTTGGTGTTATTGTTACTATGCCCTGGTCATTGTCTCAGTTATTTTTCTATTGCTGTGAAGAGATACCACGACCAAGGCAACTTACAGAAATATTTATTTGAGGCTTATAGTTCCAGGAGGTTAGAATTCACAACCAACTTGCAAGTCAGGCGTAACTTTGGAGCAATAGCTGAGAGCTATCATCTTGTTATAAAATCATGAGGTAGAGAAAGAGCTGAGCATGACTAGTGGGGGCTTTTGAAAACTCTTCGGAGAAGACTGTACCTCCTGATCCTTCCCAAACAATTCCACCAACTGGGGATATGCTATTCAAACATATAAAGCTATGGGGGGTATCATCATTCAAAGCACCACAGATATTCTTACTGATTCTCTACCTGGGGCTGCATAGATATTCAGTTAAGTCTCTCCTAGGAACAGTATCACACAGCATTCTGCTCTCAAAAAAAATTGTCAAAATCAAAAACGTAGGAGACCTAGTTCCAGCCCCTGCATTCTGTTTGGTTGGTGGCTCAGTCTCTGCAAGCTCCTATGGGCCCTGATTAGTCGACTCTGTAGGTCTTCCTGTGGTGTCCTTGACCCCTTTGGCTCACTCACTTCTATCCCCAAGTCTTCCACAAGACTCCCCAAGCTCCACCTGATGTTTGGCTGTGGGTCTGTGCGTCTGTGTCCATTCACTCCTGGATGACGCCTCTCAAGAGACAATTATGCTAGGTTCCTGCCTGCAGGCATAGCGGAGTATTATTACTAGTGTCAGGGGTTGACTCTCTCACATGGGATGGGTCTCAAGTTGGGGTAATTGGTTGGCTGTTTCCTTAGTCTTTGCTCTATTTTTATCCCTGTGCATCTTACAGGCAGGATAAATTTTGCATTGAAGGTTTTTTTGGCGGGTGGGTTGATGTCCCCCTCCCTCCACCTGAAATCCTGCCTGGCTACAGGAAGTGACCACAATTTGAGCTAGGAGTGTTTTGGACTCTGTTTTCAGCCATTGGATCCCTTTCCCCTACCTGGACTGCCTGGTTGGACCTCAGTGGGAGAGGATGTGCTTAGTCCTGCCAGGACTAGATGTCCCAGGGTAGAGTGGTACCCAAGGTGGGGGTGGGGGGAGGTTCCCTTCTCTGAGGAGAAGGTGAGGAGTAATAGGGGATGGGTTTGTAAGGGTGGGAATGGGAGGAGAAGAGGGACAGGGGCTGCAATTAGGATGTAACATGAATAAAAAATAGATTATTGAAAAAAGTGGAATGTAACATCACTGTTGATCTCCTTCCCTTGATGACGCTTGGGCATGGAGATGCTTGTGTGAGTGACTTCCCCCACATTATAAAAGCATTGTGGCAAGAAGCTTTATCAGAAAACATTATTTACAAATGTTTCTTGACCAAGTAGCATGTTTGCTAAAAATGAGCAAGGAAGCATACCAAAAAATTTTTCACATTTACAATTGGTTTTGGAGGATATAGATTTCCTGGAGGGTTCCATTCCAATAAAACTTACATGGCAATGAAATTCATTGAGGAATTTTGTCTCTTAGCCTAATTGAAATTTTGTTGTCATGTCCCGATAGCAGTAGCATTGTAAATCTTTGTATGACACAAATACCTTCTCATAGCATTGCTTTGGATGGCATGAAAGTCATGGAAATTGATTTGAAAGCAATTTAGATATTTTAAAGAAAACTGTGGACAGTCTTTATTCTTACTTGCTTTACAAGAAATGAAATGAATGAAGCTGTTTGGTGAAGGTCCTGGCTCTTCCACAGGGATGGGGAGCGTGTTTAGGCTGGAACGGGGGCACAGGCTATGCTCCTTTAAACCCTCCTCACAGGGGTCGATGAGATGCCTCAGTGGGTTAAAGGCACTTGACACCAAACTTGACAACTGAGTTAGATCCCTGGATTTCATATGGTAGAAGGTACAACTCCTGATAGCTGTCTTCTGACTTCTCTGTGCTCACAAAAAAAAAAAAAATTAATAAGTAACAACATAACAAAAAGATGTGTTTAATAGAAAATAAATAAACCCTCTCCGAAGAAGCCTGACTGTCCTCACTCACCTCATACCTATGTTGTGCCCATATCCCCAAGCTGCCTGAACCTCCAGTTCTGCCCTGGGCTCTCTTAGGTGCCCTCATGTCCCATTTTATTTGATACTTTCTGATTTCCGTTCCTGACTTTCTGTGCACCCCACTGACCAGCTGTGTCAGTCTGAGCCAATCTATGGCTTTGCGGAGCTCCCCAGCTGCAGCTGAAAATCTACATCTGTGACTCACAGCAAAGTTCCAGAGATTGTGAACACAGGCTCAGCCTTCTTGTAGGATCCCTCAAGGAAGGCCTCCCACACAGGTGAGTCTGGCTCCTGAAGCCCAGCATGGCTCCTGGGGGCTCCTTACCCAGACACGCAGGCTTTGTGTACAGCTAAAGTGGCTTCCCTGCTTATGGACTTACTGCTTACTCTGACTGTTGCAGAGCTTCTCAGACTGCACAAGTCTAAATGCTGGAAGTTTTTCCCTTACATATGGCTAGTTTTCTTAGAGATGGCCTATGTGTTTTCTATTTAAGTTTCTTGGTTTCCCACACATGTCTTTCAACCATCTTTCTCATCTAGATGAACTTAAATGTGTGATTCTAGTTTCCATTTCTCATTTTAATTCTTGTTGGGTATGAAACGCTAACCCAATTATGACTCAGGGGCTAAAATTCTGCCATTGGGAATGATACCAAAGGAGCCGGGCAAGTGTCTTGCTTTTCAACATTTCTTTTTCTCAATGGAAATAAAACTAGTGAGAGTCTAGCCTGATGTGGGGAAATAGGCAAACATGCCTCTCTGGTTACAGCACAGGGCAGTTCATTCTGGTGAAAACAGGTCCCTTGGGACCTGCTATGCCTCCACTTTTTTTTTTTTTTTTTAAAAACTGTTTCATTCAGCAGCCTCGCTCTGTGTGGCACAGACATGTAGTTTCTGTAGCAGGTTTCATCCTGGATCCACCTCGATCGGGAGGCTAACCCATCAAGTTTCTACTTTCTGGTCTCAGCTGTGACCCCAGGGGTGAGACTGCTGGCTCCTAAAGCTGACTGGCTGCACTTGGCTCTGTTTGAAATTCTCTTCTCACAACATCTTCACCTGGCTCTTTGATGATCAATCTCCATCCCTACCAAGAAATAAATAGAATAAATGGATCTGGTTATGTCACTGGAGATGCTGGGTCATGGTAATAAGGGAGCGAGCCTCTGCCTCCTGATGCTGATGCTGATGCTGCTAGCCTTCAGTCTTCCTTACCCTCTGCCCTCTCTTCCTGCCTCTTAAGCTCAGGACACTTCTTCCTCAGGCTTCTCCTATGTACTTTTTTCTTCCTTCATCTCTCATCTCCTCCCCTTTCTTACATACTCCATTCCTTCATCGTTTTTTATTCAATATGGGAATTGAACCCAGGCCCTTCCACATGTCAACCAAGTGCTCTATGAGTGGATTGAGCCTCCTCCTCAGCTCTGGAACCCATGCTTTAACTGGATGCTCCATGTACAATTCAATGAAGCTGAAACGGGACCGTATTGGTTTCTTCTCCCACTGATATGATTAAATGCAGAACAGAAGCAACTTAAGGGAGTGAGGGTTTATTCCTGCTCAGAGTTTGAGAGTCAGTCCACAGTGGTGGCAGGAGCATGAGGGAGCTGGAGTAGGGAAGGAGAGAAAGAGAGAGGTCAATCCTTGGCTCTTTTTATTCATTTCATTCAGTACAAGACCCTAGTCGATCCAATAGTACTACCCAGTTTGGAGTGGGTCTTTCCCTCTTCAACTAACCCAGTCTAGAAACTCCCTCACAGACACCCTCAGAGATTTGCCTAGTAGATGATTCTAGATCCTGTCAACTTGTCAGTTAATATTGACAAGTGCAGGGATGAGCCAATCGAACATGATCAGGGCCTGGTGCTCAGACACAGGCCGGAGAGAGCTAGGTAGCACTGCAGTCAGCTGAGAAGCACAGGGAGCCTGTGGCAACCGTGTCTCAGGAGCTCCAGGAATGCTCCTATCCACATGACAGCCATTCCACACTTGCTGAAGATGATTAATTATTCAGGGATGCTTTGGAGGGCTCTCTCAGGGTCCCCATCTCCAAAACTAGAGCTAAGCATTATGTTTTGCCTGCAGAAGGATTCACAGATGAATTGATATTCACTAGGTTAAAGCCTTGCTAATTTAATTTGGTTTTGTTTTTAACCTTATATAATGTAGAGTCATTTCTTAGCTAATCTGTTTTAATCCTGTCCATCACACAGTGACACCGAAATGGTGTCACTGACCTACTATAGTAGGCAGTGTTTTGGCTCCTTTGAGCCTTGTCTCAGTATTTCATCCATGAACATGTGTACATGCTGCCAAAAGGACTTGGCAGAGAGTACCAAGGTTGATAAATAATCTTAAACAATCAAGATGGGCCTACTGTAATTGCCTCAAACCTAAGAATCAAAGACAAGGCCCCGTAATTTGAAGCAAGAGAAAACTTGAGGTACAGTTGCCTCTTGAGGAAAGGCCAGAGATAGTCCTGCATACTTAGCACAAATGGTATGCAATGGATCCTCCCCAAGAGCCTCCAGAAGACAGCAACCCTGTTGTCACCTGTTAACCTTCTCAGACCCTGAAGTGAGTCCAGCCGTGTTCTGCTGACCCTCTAGCTGCCCTGGGCTGAGATAGGATAGCAGTGAGGGTTGCATTAAGTCACTAAGTATGTGGGAACCCAGTACACCTGCTTTATCCCTTGGAAGGGCATGAGCAAAGGTCTTCCCACTGTCACTAAACTCATTGTACGGAGATTGTTCTAGATGCACATCTCTGACAAAACACCTGGAAATTTTCTCGAACTTCTGCTGTCCCCCAGTACTTCTTAAACAGCAAAGAAGACCCACTGAGTCCCAGGAATAGTGTGGTTGGCCATCTCACAGAATAACTAGTTGGTGATCATGGAGATGCCTTAGTGGGAATCGCTTCTGCCATGCAATCGTGAGAACTTGAGTTCAGTTCACCCAGGGATCGACATAAATATCTGTGTGTGATATATACATCTGTGTTCCCAGCACCCCTACATGAGATATGACACAGAGACAGGTGATAACTTAGAAGCTCACAGCTAGCCTGGTGGTGTAACACTACAGAAACAAGAGAGATCCTGATTCAAAAAAAGAAAGCAAGAACTAGTTTCTGAAAGTCAGCCTCTAAAATCCACATATACACCATGGCACATGCACACGCACACACACACACACACACACACACACACAGAGAGAGAGAGAGAGAGAGAGCAAGCAACAAGTGGAGAAGATATACATTCTCAGAATACCTTGCAAAGTGTTAAGGACGTGACTATCGATAAAACTTTATCAGTGTGTGTGTGTGTGTATCTATCCAGGTATATGTTCATCTGTGTCTGGGAACATTTGTGTATGTGTGCGTGTGTGTGTCTTTGTGTGTCCAGTAAAAGGATTAGGAGATGGTTTATTGGCTTACAATTCCAGGTTACAGCCCATCATTGTAGGGAAATCAAAGTGGAAGGAACTTGAAATAGCTCATCCTTCACATCCACAGAGTCACATTACATGCACAGTGTCATGTCATATTCTAGTGTCACATCACACTCACAGTGTCATATCATAATCACAACGTCACACCACTTCCACAGTGTCAAGTCATACCCACAGTGTCATATCACACTACATCCCCTGTCAAAGGTAAAGAGCAATAAATGAATGAACATACTTACTGTTCAGAATTCCCTGCCTAGGGCATGCTGCCACCCATAGTGGATGGGTCTTCTCACCTAAGTATAATCAAGATAATCACCCACAGACCTGCCCACAGGCTAACCTAGTCTAAAAATCCCTCACTGAGACTCTCTTCCCAGGGGATTCTACAATGTGTATAGTTGGCAATTAAATCTAATGTATGTGGAGTGGTTCATATCTGTCCCCCAGCCTCAGTGCCTAAAGAGATCAGAGGATAGCAAAACCTAGGCCCAGATTTTATGGCTTGATGAGACTTCAGCCCTATACAAAAAGGTAGAATGTATATATCTGTCTTCAATGCACTTTGAGAACACAAGGTCATTGCTAACCTGAAGATGAGACCTTTATATTGACAGCATCCTGCAATTACTAGCAAGAGCTTAACATCCGCCACTTGCTCAGGAAGCAAAGAAGTTGTTGAGCAAACTGAAATAGCAGGAGCCTCAGGGAGCACTGCAACCCTGTTAGAGCACCGTCCTGCTGACCACTGTATATTGCTTTATTTGTCTTGGCTCCGGTCTTCAGTCTCTGACCGCAAAGCCCAACTACAGGAAGACAGAAAGGTACAATAAATGAGCTTTCTTTACCCATCTCTCACACTTATGGATCAGTTATGGAGTCATGGGAACGGAACCAGCTGCCAGACACCAGCTCTAACAGAGAACTTGTTAGTTATATGTGAGGAAAATGTGAATAGCAAGAGTGCACCTGGGATTCCCAGATGCTAGACACTGACATCTGCTCCTACTGGAAGGAAGTCACCAGCCATGGGTGTATCAAGAAATGATAGCTTACGTAGATTTTACAGGGTGAAACAATACTTGTCTCGGGTTAGATATCCTTTATCTTTCTGTGGTAGTTTCCTGCAGTTTGTTTTAAAGGTATGCTTGGGAGTAATATAAGACTTTGGAAGTGGTAGAAAAAAAAATGGCCAAAGGGGAGTGGTTAGCATTCTTTGAGGAGCAAGGTTCTGCTTCAGAATGGAATGTCAGCAAGGAACAAGACCTCAGGGAAGACCAGATGGTAGCCGTGTATTGGACCAAGCCATTCCAAAGAGTTCTATGTGCCAGGAGAAAGCAAGGCTAACATACTTGAAGGGGTAGCAGGATATGAAATGATTGCCCACCCATGCCAAGAGATAAAAGAGCTGTGTATAAGCACTGTCAGTATATAGAACCAGGGGACGTAGGCAGGCCAGCAGGGGCACCCAAGAGGGATGAAGGACTGTCTCCCACGAGCCTGTTAGAGTTCTAGTTGTCATAATAACAATAAGAAAATGAGGTGTGGGGGGATTATGCTCCAAATAGCATGCCAAGCACAGGAAGGGTAGCATGGAGAGCAGAGCCCCACATTTGAGAAGATTGCACAGACAGCATGAGGGGTGTCACAAGTGGCCCTGGAAGTTCAGTCTAAAGCCACAGGTCCCTGAAATGGCAAATCTCTGAGAAGTCAGGTGCGGACTGTGGGTTTTCCCAGCTTAATTCCTGACAACCTCAAACTCATTTCTAATATGCAAGTGATGCTATTTCACCAATGCTGTCCCAGGAATGTAAATGAGGGGGAATGACCTGAAGGCCTCAGGACAGTCTATGAGGTCAGCAAGACAAGCTATCTCAGCCTTTGCCTTTATCAGAGTTTTGGTGTGTGAGAGGCTTGTTCTCAGTCTACTCAGCCTCTGGAGTTGCCATCTTGGGGTGCAAAGCCAGCCTGGCTTCCTGTTGCTTCCTCTCTTCCAAATCTGAAAGTGACATCCATGGCAGGTTTCAGCACCATCTCCAAGCCGTGTTGTCTCACACCACTAGGTGAACACCTGGTGCACAATCCATTAGACTACTGAAGAAGGCAAATGCCCAGTGGAGGCAGCGGACACCATTTATTTAAAAATCAATAAATCACTAATGTCCTTTTAGACAAGTTAAGCTAAAGATGGTATTGCAATTCTTAGTTGACTAACAGCCTAAAAGAGTGTGGGATTTCACAGGAGAACTTTGTCTGAAATTTAAACCTTCCACGATGCCCTGGAAATATGCTAATTAACAGAACATTTGAGGCCAGGTTAGTGTTTTAAGATTTCAAAAGCTTTCTCCTTGAATCTATGGATGTCCCGTTTTTCTAAATGGCACAGTAGGGAGACATAAAGTATTATAAAAATGTCAGAATCTGGTTTTTAAAGAAAAAGTCTTGCATAATTTATTACCTTAAGCCTATGTTTTCTTACCCACATTTTCAGTGATTAAATGTTTCTTTTGATGTTCAGCTTCTCTGTGGTCTGTTTCCGGGGCGATGAATCTACTCTGCCTCCTCTCCCACATCGTATAAATTCCAAGTCCACGTTATTTTTACCAACCACCCATTAAATATTAATCAGCATCTCTTGGTTTCAAGCCCATAGGTCTTACTTACATGACTTCACAGAGAATGACTAGAAATCCTGCCAGTGTGAATCCCTTGGCTTGGCGTAATTTGGCCATAAGTACCAACTCCTGGAGCTCTCTCTGCTTGACTTGTATCTCTCTTAAGTGGGGAACTGAATGAGCCTGAGAAATTTTACTTACTCTCTCTGCTACTGTAATGACCCGATCAATAGCCGACATGGACCTTGGATGCATTTTGATTCCCAAATCTGAGAGCATGCCCCAAGGAAACTGCTGTTGAGTGGTTCTGAGTTCCAGAAAACCTTCATGCTCATGAGATTATGACTATTTTGTTATCTGGGTTTTGCCCTACATGAGCTAATGTACTGTATTTCAGATAAGGAGGGAGTGTGAAGTCCAGACAGAGTGCAATGGAAGAGATGCTAAGTAGTCTGCCCACTTCACTGAGTACACCTTATTCCAGGGCCCAATTAGAGGACAGAACTTCCCAAGTTCTATGGCCTTCTGTCAGACATCTCTCTGTTTCCATGGAGAGAAAACAGTGACGCTTTCAGGAGAGATCTGAGTCTCTGTGCCCCTTGGTCAGCTGAGTTCAAGAAGCTCCAGCTCCTTGATTTATATCAACAGAAGAAAATGCATAGCCTACATCACCTGTAGCTCATGACAGGGAGGGGCCAGCACCAGCTTATTAACCCTCATTTGGATTTTTGCCTGTCAGTATGGAAAAAGGTGATCCCACCTAGATTTGGGATAAAAAAAATCCAGTCTTCTCACTTAGAATCTTGCAAAATGTCACCACACATCGAGAGTTTTGGGGGCTGCATGCCGGTTGCTTAGGATGGCAACAACATGAAGAAAATTCCCTGAACAGACTACCTGACGCAAAGATGCAAAGGGCTCACAGAAGACAGGCTCATCTTCTCTCCCCCTAGTCATCACTGGTCTAGGAGGGCTCTGATCTGCACCACCTTCCAGTGTCAGTGTGCCAGAGTGCTGGCACTGTCTCACAGCCAGTCACAGTGAAGAGTTTAGCACCAAAGCCTTACAGAAGTAGGTGCTGCCTGTCCTAGCAAGTAGACAGAACCGAGTCACACCATTCTGCCCAGCTACTGAGAGCCCAGAGGAGGTGAGCTCAGAGTGTGTGGCTGGAAACAGGATTTAGACCCAGAAATGATACTGTGGATTTCCAGCAGAGACAACAGCCAGCTACTTTTCTGCTCCAGAGGAGAGACATCTGCACAATGTGTGGCTGGAGTCAGTCCTGTGTTCTCAGGCACCCTGGGAAAAGCACACTATCTTCAACCCTAACAAAACTCTGCAGCCCCATGGAGAAAAACCATGTTCAGGGACAGTGGGGTTGGCATGTTCCAGGACATATATGGCTCTCGAATGCCCTTGTGTCCCTCTATGTGTTGTGTCTCAGTGTGTTCAGGACATTGGCTTTTGGCTGTCATGCTTTTCTCCCTAGAACCCTCTCCCCCCATTTCTTTCCCCTCCTGTTCCATTTTATCCCTGCTTGCCTCTCTGCCACCTTTCTAGCAAGTGATTTTCCTTGTATCAACAAACAAGCAAGTCCCATGAAGGATGTCCTATCCCAGCTTCTGTATGATCATCAAAATCCAGAGGCACCAGCATGCTCTTATCATCACAAGAAACAAGTCTATGTGGTGGTATGGTATGTGTGTGTGTGTGTGTGTGTGTGTGTGTGTGTGTGTGTGTGTGTGAGAGAGAGAGAGAGAGAGAGAGAGAGAGAGAGAGAGAGAGAGTCCTTGCTGCTCCACTTCTGTAAAGGTAGGCCTCAGAGGAGCTGCTCCTCCAAGTTGGTGGAGACAGCACAGAACCGCTTGCTCTCCATCTGCTCTCCCTCCTTTTCCTCCTCCCTCAGTTACTGAGCACATGTCACACACACACACACACACACACACACACACACACACACACCAAGTCTAGGTCAGGCCTATGGAGGTCACTGTAGCTTTGAGAGGATCTCATGTTAGAAGAATAGCAAATGACTACTGCATCCCAACACAGGAATCTGACTTCATAAGTATGTAATTGGCACCTGCCTGACTCTTGTTCATACCTAGATCGTAACTACAGTCACTGGAATAGAGCTTGGACTCCCAGGCCCTGTGCCTGTGACCCAGAGGCTGTCCTAGAATCGGGTGTTAAGAATGACAACTGGTCCTTCTGGACACTAATACACTCTGCCATCCTCCGGGCTATTGGAAGCCACTCCTTCCTACCTGTCTTAGATCTGCTCATTACATTCAGACATACCTATCTGTTCTACTGCATGACATAAGTCAATCCCAGCCAGATCTCTGTTTCTCTCAATAGCCAAACTTAGTAGCCAGCGATCACCTTTTCTCAGGAATCGCTGACAGCCTCGAATTCCTTGGCATTACAGTTACATACCTTCCTGTGGTAAGAAATCAGACAGAATACGGGACACTTAAAGGAGAAAGCCTAGCTTTAGCATGCCTACCCACAAATGCAAGCATTAGCTTAAGCACCAGGAGACCCTTTGCGTCAGGCAGTCTTCCTACAAGCAGAATGTGATCTGCTATCTATGTGCAGAACCCCTCTGAAGGCTGGAGTATGGCCAGACAATTCAGAAAAACCCCAATCACCCTGTAAGAGGCAGATCCTTCACGGGTCAGAGGCTCAGCCTGCTTGGGGCAGTTCCATTGCCTATGGTCCCCAGAGGCTAACTGTCCTGTTCAGCTATTGGCTGTTTGTGCTCACAGCAAACTCTGTGGTTGTTGGTAAGCAGCCTTAAAAGCCAGGGAGTGTCCCTGCCGAGAGAGCCCTGGGCATCTCTGCTTATGCACTAGACTTGGTAGCAGCTGCAGGGGCGTGCCTCACCTAAGATCAGCTCACGGGGATGAATGCCTCCAAGCTGTCCCGGATGAACAGGATAAAACAATTTTGGAGGGTGAGTAGACAGACACAAATCAATTTATTGAAAAAAATGTTTAATTTTGAAGGGGGAGAAAAGGAAAGCAGCTAACTGTTGGGGTGAGAAGTATAGCACGAGAGTTCATTATCTTACAAGGCTCCCGCTGGAGATTCTGTTGGCTGTGTTTGATGCCTTGCCAAAGGCTTGGGATTTAATTTTAACTAATCTGTGGCAGATGCAATCAGAATCCAGCTCAGCTTTGATATTTGCTCAGAGCAGAAGTTTTCTGGAAATGGCAGGTTAGCCTTTAGCCACAGTGTTACCTGGTCACCTGGGAACCAGACGGCTCGTCTCGATTGCAACCTCAGGAGCAGACTTGTGTGTAGTGGGCAAGGGCTGAGAGAGCATCCTGAAGATAAAGTACACAGGTGCTCCTTCTGCGTCTTCAGAAGCCCTGATTGACCAGAGGGAGTGAAGCTAAGAAATCAGAAGCTTTGGGTTGTGCTCCGCTCCCAGAGCCGAGGGAGGTGGGGGTGGCTGCCATCCACTCTAGTGAGGGATGTGCTCACACCATAGATAACCACCATTATTCTGTGCCATTATCTCACCTTTTGGCTTTCTCTGCCGGATGGCAGAGCCCTGTGCAAATCATTTCTTAATCTCAACAAGAGATGCAACAAGGAACGAATTCTTTCCAGAGTAGAGACTTAGAGGGATGAGTCTGAGTTGAGTCCATAATGAATATCAATGTCAGAGTCCGATACTGTTTAGGGGTCTCAGAACCGAGGGGGCGACTAGACCCATTCTGAAGAGAGGTTTCTGGCTTGCTGTGAGGTTGTGTGAGTCTGTGATATTCTCAAGCTGGACCTGGCACGTTGCTCACAGAAATGCCTTTAACTGATGGAAAAATGACAGGCAGCCATGCTCCTTACCCCTTTCTTACAGCACAGAGACTGCTTTCTTCTCTCTGGCTGATGTTCCTGCATGTACAGATGGGTTTGTCAGTTGTATCTTGAGTTACCATATCCATGTATTTTGACTTGCAATTACCATAACGTGACTTTGCCAGTAATACACGATCAAAGGGTCTACGATCTGCTTGATACAACCAAACTAATTTCTTCCCAACTTAAAATGTATGTAAAGTCCATAAATATACACTTCTTCTGAGCAAGGAGAAGAATATTAACAACAGTTCAATTATGGCCTCTTTGGGTGTACTATAGGCAGCCTTCATGGCTCTTGGCTGCCTGGGTTTTGGATCAGCCTCCTGATCTTGGACAGCTGTTCCACGCTCTTGTCCTGTATATAAAGTAGATGGTCCCACTCAGCTCTGAAGTTATCTCTCTCTCTCTCTCTCTCTCTCTCTCTCTCTCTCTCTCTGTGTGTGTGTGTGTGTGTGTGTGATCTGTCTAAGAAGTGACTGGAGGGGTTTAATTAAAGTTCTTATTCTGGGCTATCTAGCTGTAAGAGGACTCTCTAGTGTCCTGGGACCTAGCTCTAGACTCAGATAGGTGGGTTGGGTAGATCAGGTGCTTGACGAACCACAGGCTAGCTCCATTTTGAATTCCTTCTACAACACTCTAAACTTCAGTTTAGCTGTGAGCATCTGTATGCTCAGAAAACCCCTTGCACACATCACCCCAGAGCTTCAAACATCACATTGTACTTTAGAAGCAGGGCCTAGGGCCCAGAAGTCATCTTTCTTTTAGCCCTGGCCCATAGCGCTTCTAGAGGACTCCCTCAGGCGGCTCTAAAGAAATGCCCAGGATGTCACCAGCCAACATCAGGCCCAGATAATGCAGGACATTGTAAGGGATCTGAGGAATACCTTAATTATTTAGAAATTGAAACGGGTGATATAATTACTCTTGTTGTCTGGCCTCTGAATTATTTATTCTCTCTTCAGTGGTAGTTTTATGATAATTGCCCTGGACTGCTATTAAGGACTTCTTTTAAAACTCAGAAAGAGATTAGAAAACAATGCCAGAGGAAGGATTTAAAAGCGTCTTAGTGATATGGCAAGGTGGCTTCCCACTCACCTCGTCCCTCTCTATGCCTCACTTCCACAGTGGGTTGCCACTCCCAGGGAATCTGAGCTGCAGAGTAGTACTACACAGCACTCTGGTCTGCCCAGTGTGAACCGATTGAAGGATAAAGGTGATTTTGAAAGAAACGCATCTGGGGGTTGGGGGCACAGGGCTCCTTTTAAATAACTTTTTAAATTATTATTATTTTTTTTTACTTATTCACTTTACATCCTGCTCACTGTCCCCCTCCTGGTCACCCCTCCCACAATCCTTCCCCTGTCCCTCCCCTTTCCCTTCTCCTCTGGGCAGGTGCAGGTGTCTCCCTCCCCATATCACACCCCTCCTCCCTCCCCTGTCCCCCCTGCACTTCAAGTCTCTGCTAGGCTAGGCACTTCCTCTCCCATTGAGGCCAGAAAAAGCAGCCCGGCTAAAAGAACATTTCCCATATACAGGAAACAGCTTTTGGGACAATCCCTGTTCTAGTTGTTCGGGACCCACATGAAGACCAAGCTGCACGTCTGCTACATATGTGTGAGGAGACCTAGGTCCAGCCTGTTTATGTTCTTTGGTTGGTGGTTCAGACTCTGAGAGTCAGGTTAATTGACTCTATTGTTCATCTTACGGAGTTCCAACTGCGTTCGGGCCTTCTCCTATTCTACCGTTAGAGTCCCCAAGCTTTGTTCCCTGTTTGGCTGTGGGTGTCTGTATCTGTCTGAGTCTGCTGCTGATTGGAGCCTCTCAGAGGACAACATGCTAGACAGGGGTCCTTTTAAGATGACAAGGACAGTATTTTGACATTTGGATTTGGGGCAATTGCATGAAATGTAACTATAATACCATTAATACCAATAATACAACCACTTTAAGAATAGTGTTAGTGCTCTTATGATTTTGATTTGGGGAAGAGGTGCTGTTGTTTTGAGAAAGGGTCTTACTATGTTGTTCAAACTGGTCTGGATTTCCCTGTGCAGCACAGCTGGTGTCGGGCTCACAATCTTCCAACCTCAGCCTTCTGAGTGCTGGGACTATAAGCATGTGTCATGCCTGGCTCCAACATGGTTTTATTAGTAGTAAGCAATTATAAGAACTGGTAGGAAGGATTTAGAATCTCTTTAGTGGCTTTGTTATTTAAACTGTACATAGAGTAGCCAGATGTTATTTGATTTCACCAGAAAACCCTTCAAATGTGGTTATCAGGTATGTTCCAAGGCTATTATAGCCAATACATTTTTAATAAGAGATATCTACATATTGGTGAAGATGATCTAATTTTATTAGAAGAAAAACAATAGACTCCTTTTTCTTTCTCTGTGTGCATAATGCTATTGTTTATGACGTGAAACTGCTGAAATTCACACTTCACAAGCCACAGCCATGAAAGGTAGAGTGTTGGGGCAGAGCAGTACACAGTTGACTTGGAATGATGGAGGAGCAGGGCAATCCACAGATCAAGTTGAAATGATGATGGGACAGAGAGGTTCAAAGGGTAATGACATAGTTCTGCCTGTCTGTCCCGTGTCTGTGTCCAAGTCCAAGTATCTCTCTGTGCCTCAATTTTCTGAGTTGTAATTCTGGAGGGAGAAAGTTGAGGTCAAGTCAGCAGGCTTCTCTGTGTGGTAGGCTAGATTAATTAGCAAGGACTCCTTTTCCATAAATTTTGATACTCAGAGTCCCATGTAATGGGCAAGACCCGTGTCTGCCCCTATAGACTGAGGCTCTCCAAGCTGTTCTAATGGACAATAGAGTCAGAATAACTGTGCTGTCTGAGGGGCTCTGCTAGCTTTCCCTCCGTCTTCTGCTAAGGTCCTGCTGGTCATTTCCCAACAACTGAGCTCAGTGCAGAACAGGGTGTGGTTGTAGTGATTACTCTGCCCTCTGGTAGGACTTTAACTCCCACCCTACCCTAACCCCTTCATCCCCCATGCAAGGACTCTGGTCAAGGTGTTGACTGTCTATGGACCAAGTATTCATTAGCCACTTGAAGGTTTAGTTCCCTGATGGTACACTTTTCTACTTGAGAGTAGTGAACTCCAGATTCCAGGGTGGAGCTCGTGGAAACAATTTATTCCTCCTAAATATGTGTGCCCTGCATGTACAGCAATCTTCTCAGATACGAAATACCTAGATCAGCCCAGTCCTTTTTGCTAACATATTTGCAGCATTATACAGGTGTGTGGATCATGAGTCATGATTGGTTGGCTTGGGATGTCTCAATCTGGTCTTCATCTGCTGTGAATCTTTCTAGTCTCACAAACTTGACTCACAACTTCCTGGCTGTAAATGGGTCTCTCTCATGCTTTATGTCCTCTGTGTAAGCATGAAGCTCTCTGCTCAGGACATGAAATTCACACTAGTCTGACTAAGATGCTCTGAGAGTGTGAAGTGTTGGTTTCAGTGTTCAGCTACTCTCCGTGCCTTAAATATCATAATATGTGACCTAAGGGAAGAATTGTGGTAATTAAGGTAATAAGGCAGACATTTTTTTGAAACACATGCCTGGCTGGAATTCTGTCTATGGACAGCTAGAAGCATCTTCCATCCAAAAATGTCAACTCTCCTGCTGAAGTTTGCCTTGAGTCTAACAAACTCAGTCAAAACTTCTCCAGGGAGGGAGAGACATCTTAATCTTTGAATGCGAGGTTCAGCTGTGTCTTTGACTCTCTTCAGTTGGGTAAAAGAAGCTGAGTTACTTTCTCTGAGAACCTTTGTCCCTTGTGGCGTTATGCAACCACATTAATGAAAAAGTTCTCATCTTAAAGTAAATATACTGGAGCCAAATATGAGTGACTAGTTGTAGGCTACCCTTAATTCCAAATTCTAATGTGGTCACAGTTTCATGAAGTTTTCATAGTAACAGAACAAAGAAAGTTATAATTTAAGGCCCTTGTAAAGTGCATTGGTGGGAACATCAGGTAAATGGTTACAGCACACTGGGGAATCTCTGCTATGAGATTAGATGCTATCTGATGACAGTCTTTGAGTTGGTGGGAAGTAGGAAACATCTATTGGTATATTTCAAAAAGCTTTACCTATCAATAACAAAGATGAATGTTATGTCAAATGCAGAGGTGGGCAGTGGATGGCTATTAAGACAGCTAAAATAGCCCAAGAAAAATTATCTCTAGACTTGTAACATTCCAACTCTGTAGTCATGGACATTCCAACTAGTATATAGCATCTTTAACACAGGGATGACTTTGTTTTCTATGAAGTACATTTGGCACTAGTTTAGACTGGCCTTCTCTGAGCCTCTCCTCATGTCCCCCAGAATTTTCTTCATTTAGTTTTGGGATTGGGAAGACTATTTTAAATTTGTTAATACACAGAGGGACTAAAATGTTAAGTATGAGTCCTCAAACTGCCAGCACACCAATGTGGTCTGCTGAAAAAGAAAAAAGGAGGTGCTTTTCCTCTTCCTTCCATAGCTCTCTGGGGTGGGCATTAGCAGTGTTTGCATTTGAACTTTTTCTTGTGTCTTGACTTCTTTTTTAGTATATATAGTTTTTGTTATAGTGAATCAAACTGCCTCTGGCTCTGGGAAGGAGAGAAAGAGCCAATAGGTTTTTTCCCTAGGTCTCTATGATCCAGCTCAGCAGCTACAAGTCACCATGTCAGGTGTTTTGATGTCTGATAAGCTCTTTATCCCTTTGGATAAGTCTTTAGATTCTTTTTAACCAGCTCCCCCAAATTATTACTTTGCATTTTCCTCAACATTAGAACTGGGGCTGAATAAGTATTATAGGACATTAAAGCTATGAAGGATGTCTTTTTAATATGGAGATATGAAAGACCAAGGGCCAGGAAGAGCTTGCCTTTTTCCAGAATTTGAGGTGAGCCTCCACTAACCTACCAAGGATGTAGCTAATGTGGACAAGCAAGACTGGCCAACTAGAAAGTCTCCACCCTGCACCCAGGGTCCACTGGGATAGTCAGAACACCATCTTCCCACCCTCAGAGGCAATGGTGGCTGGACACTATATGGAGACTCAGTTTACCATAATACTTAAGCTCTTTTGGCTTCATCTGGATGGCAGAGAAGTGCACAGAGGCTCTTGGAAGTGCTTAAGAATGCTGAGGCAGTGAGTCTCCCTGAGAGTTAGATTGTATTATTCACCTTTGCCTCATACCATGTAAGTTTTTTTTCTTTAACTGCATTCGGGAACGCAGCAGACATGTAGTTTGCCTTAAAGACAGGTTTGGTCCCTGCTGTGGACCTGACAGATTCTTAGGGGTTACTATTGATTCCACAGATGAAAGGTTCTTTCTAATGGCCTAGAAGAAAGAGCCAGAGGAAAGAAAGTCAACTTTTTTTTCTCTCTCTAGAATTCTAAAAAACAGTCACTTGCTCTGACTGAGAGCCCAGAAAGAACATACAAAGTGTCTGTATCAGGAATTTTTGAAGAAAGCATGGTAAATATTTCATAAAGGGAAAATTAATACATGAAGTGTGCATTCTCTGATAAATTGCTTGATGCTAGCAACCAAAGATCTAGTGCCTATAGCAAAGCTCACAAACAGACTTGTGAATTGGGAGTTAGGAGGTGTTGGGGTCTTCTTGGTAGGACAGGAAGCAGAGGCTAGGTTGAGAGTTTAATCTTTCTCTCCCCCATCTCATTCTCTAGAAAGTTGGCCAGAGATGTGATAACTAGAAAGGTGTACACAGAATGAACGTTCTTGTATGGATTTTAGACTATCGTGGTTTAAATATGGTTCCTGAGAGCCTAATGAATTGCAGTACTCCATATTATCCTTGATATGAGTTGGTAGACACCACTTGTTAGAGACAGGCAGATTTACTAAGATGCCTTGATCAGCTAAGTACAGCCTAGTGCTCTATCTGTAGACACTGACTATTTCTTAGCCTCTGAGTTTTGGTGTGCTAGCATAGAGCCTCTTTCCCATCCACAAAAATAACTGGTTTTCTGCTTATTATGGTCCTAGGCCACATTCTGTCTTAAGCCAATACCTATCTGTTGAATGGGGAAGAGGATGGGTGGGATTAGTGAACACATCAAGCCATCTTCTAACCAAAGTTCTACGTTATGGTTTATGACTGACTCTGAAATCACTTAGCAAGATATGAAGACTAATTTTAGTCAGTTTACTCCAATGCTAAAAATTAACATTATCTAATCATCTGAACATACCATAAGCAGTAGAGCAGAGACCCACCCACCCCTATTTCTGTTTTGTGCCCCTCCCACAATGAGAGGAAATAGTAACCTCAGGGAGTCCAGCCTACCAGCCTTTGTATGTAGACATGTGCTTTGTTACCCACCCAAGACTTTAAAAAGGCTCTTTGACTTAGGAAGTGTTATAGAATACTTCTTCTCTACTATTTATCAATTAGGAAAAGAACACATTAACTAGATCTTTGATCCAAGGCTTTCAGAGATGATGGTTGATTTGTATTTGTCAGCACTTGAGCATCTTCTCCTGAGTTTGCCTACAGGAATGCAAAGAGTCAGGATGAGCAAAGAGATCCATGCAGTTTGGGATACCTTGTTTTGACAAAGGTTTTAATGTTGAGTCAGACGTGTCTCAAATGCTGATCACTAAATCTCCTTTATAAATGAGTTTTCCTTTTGATTCAGAGTATGTTCGTGATATTGATTTCTCATGAAAATGTGTATTTTTATACTTGATGAGGAAATTTATGATATACAGGTAATGAATATGTCCTATTCCTAAAATCTCCTCAATTTTTTTTCCTCAAAAATTAGCTGAACTCTGTTCACTAATTCATCTGACAGACATTTAATGTCTTTATCTTCAGGTAACAAATTTGAATAAACCTTGAAGTGAAAGTGCAAATAAGAAACATAAAGGGGTAAATGATAGCTAGCTAGATGAATGACTAGGGATAGATGGATGGATAGATAGATAGATGACAGAGAGACAGACAGAGATGATAGAGAGGTAATTACTGTCTAATTTTTCTTTTTCTGATAAAATGTCTAGTAGAAGGCAACTAAAGGAAGGAAAAGTGAATTTTGGCTAACAGTTTAAGAGACACACTCCATCAGAGCAGGGACATCACAGGAACAGGAACATAAGACAACTGTCACATGTCATCCAGTCAGGAAGCAGAGAACAGTGAATGCTGCTGCTGCTACTGCTGGGTTCATTTTCTCTTGTGTAGTGAAGCTGAACCTCCAGCCTGTGGGGTGATGTCCATGCATGGAGTCTCCCCTTAGTCAAAACTCTCTGGAAATCACCTCACAAACATGCCAAGGAGTGTGTTTCCTAGATTTTTTTTAAATAAATGTAGACATGAAGACAGTGAAGATTAATTATTACTCATAGATAGAATTAATCATTATTCGTAGAGAGTTTCACATGGTAGAGATGTATGCAAGAAATCTCCAAGGTGGCAAAAGAAACAGGAAGTCATCACTCTTGTGTGCACAATAGAGAGACATGGTCTTCTGCACAGCCATTCAACTATTTGCCATAGCTTTGGAGGAGTAAGAGTTGGATATTTGTTGAAAGTACTATAAAAATCGTTTAAATACAGGAGGGATAAGTTATGGCTGAAGTCTTGGCCAATGGATAAGATTTTTAATAAATAAAGAAGTTTAGCTGAGACCTTAAAGAAAGCAGATGGTTTGTGGAGCCCTGGAGATCCACAGCACCTCAGAGTGTCAAGGCTCCCATAAAGCCTGTGTCCACTAAGAATGGTAAACAGTTTGGAAGGGCAGGTTGAGGTCTCAGTACATTCTTCTCACGTGCCTCACGCATGTGGCAAGTCCCAGTGTTTGGAAGCCCTGGTGACAGGTATATGTAGGTTCTGTGAAGGAAACAGAAAAAGATGTGTTACTATGGCAACCTCCTTACCTCTCTGCAGCAATGGGAAAAGAAGAGGTAAGCAAAGCTAATTCTTTATCCCTGTTAAGTGGGTGTTGAGAATCCCAGCACCTTAAATGCCCCTGTGCTAAATCCACTCCTAGACTCAAGGGCAGAGCAGAAATGTAAGCTTTCTGGCCCCTGAAGAGGAATCTGTGACTATACATGCGAAATAGCAACGCTTTCTTTTACTAAAAGAAGCCATTGTGCCCAAATTGAATTAGTCTCTTGGAAGTCTAGAGAAATGATTATTCATTAAGAAGCTGCTAAACCTCAGAGAAAAAAATTCCTTAGTCCTGGTCTTTCTCTAAGCTTTTCCTCTTTAACTCCTGCTGTCTCTCAAGTTCAATTGCTATCCCTATAATGTCATTAGAAACATCATGGGCAGATGTCCATAGGCACCAGACAGAGCCAAAGAGTAACTCTAGGTGTCAGAAAATGTGACCAAAGGGTGAAATAGAAGGGAATTATCATAAGAACCAGGGCCAAGATGCTGCAGATCATATGCCTGTAATTCTTTTTATCTTTTCAGAACAGCTGTATTGAGAGATTAATGCAACACAACGAACTGCTCATGTTATGTGTACCAATGGGCAAACCAGAGCGTGTGTATGCCTAAGAGCCACGGCACAGGAGAAGTACTCAATGGAGACCTCTCCCATAGGTGTGTGTCCTCTACGCCTGGCCACATGCAGTGAGCTGCTTCCGCCTCTGTATGTTCCTTGCATTTTCTAGAACATTTCATGAGATACTAGAGGAGGTGTAATGCACTTCTTGTTCATATTTTATTCCTTCCCTTTAGGTTTATGGTAGTCTTTCTTTGAGGCTTCCTAATGGGGAATGTTAAAAATCTTGGCTCTCCTGGTTTTTCTGGGTTATGTTGTCTAATTAAGTTGTATTCATTCTATAATTGGTATTTAGTTGAGCTTTGGAATTATTGTTGTTGTTTCTGAATGCAAGTCTTTTATTATATACCTGATTGGTGGGTATTTTAGTTTTGTTTTCTGATCATTTTCTGAAAGAACAAGTCTTTACAAACATATTATTTTTATTTTACGTTCATTACATTAGCCTGCATGTATGCCTATGCTCCACGTACATGCAAAGCCCTCAGAGGTCAGGAAAGAAGGTCAGGTCTCCTGGAACTGGTACTACAAACACAACTGTGTATCACCATATTGGTGCTAGGAATCAAACATGAGGCCTCTGGAAGAGCAGCCAGTGTTCCTAACCATTGAGCAATCTCTCCAGCTCCTAGAAAGTGTCTTTTGACAGATAAAATGTGTTCTTTGATGGTACCTAATTCACTGTGGTTTCCTTACACACCCTGCCACAGTGTCAATAGTTAAGACAGACTCACCTTGCACAAGATCCCAAGTTTTGTCCCTTCTTCCAGGCCATCATGCAGTGGATCAAGGTTTTGTATTGGGGACTATGGTTTGTTGTTCTTTTGACTATAGATGTCTGATTGTTGCAAACCCTGTCTTGAGATCAGTGCAGTCTACACAAGTCATTCTGCAGTTCACACTGCCAGTAAGTATCGGGACAGCCAATCATAAGTGGAACACTCTGAGCCAGACTAGAAATGTGGACAGCTGCAGTCAGCCAACTGACTGTGGAGAAAACAGAGTTGAGTCCACACAGGGACATTTTCCTACACAGTGGCCAAGCTGTCCTGTGTCCAGGACACAATACCTGCATTGACAAGTCTGTTGAAAGACTACCAAAGAGAGTCTGGGAGATGACCCCATCTGTAAATTCCCTGCCTTGCAAACATGAGAATCTGAGTTCGATTCCCTAGAACCTGTAACAAAAACACGTGTGTGTGTGTGTGTGTGTGTGTGTGTGTGTGTGTGTGTGTGTGTGGTGTACACTCCTAGAAGTGGAGGGGGAGAGTTCTCTCGGGTTCACTGTTCAGCTCATCTAACCTAATTGGTGAGAACCTGACCAGGGTAAGATTTTGTGTCCACGAGAGCTCAGTGGACGACTCCCTGTAGGACACTTGTGGTCGTACTCTGACTTCCACGGGAATAACTTGGCAAACATACAAGCACACATGCACATATGCACATATGCACACACATTCATATGCACAGATTGTGAAGGACAGTTGACACTGAACACCAGGGCAGTTGCTGTAGAACAGTCATGTGGGCATTAGATGACTACACTGGACCCAGCTCCCAGCTCCCAGCTCCCCAGTTCACTGCTCACTCAACTGCTATGTGACATTCTTACACCTGCCTTCCATGATATCACTTCTCTCTTCTTTATTTTACTATTATTTATTTATTTATTTATTTATTTATTTATTTTTATGTATTTATGTATTTTTTTATTCAGTCATTCATTTTTATGTACCTTTGGTATTTGGCCTACATGTATGTGTGTGTGAGGGGGGTGGGATCCACTGGAACTGGAGTTATAGACAGTTGTGTGTGCTGGGATTGAACCCGGGTCCTCTGGAATAGCTGCCAGTGCTCTTAACTGCAGAGCCATTTCTTCAGCCCCAATTTTATGATTTTTGAGATTATAATATAATTATATCATTTCTCCCCTCCCTCCAAACTCTCCCACAAACCTTCATTGCTCCTCTTTTCCTTATTAGAAGCCACCAGCAGACCCGTACTCCAGCCCTAGAGGATGTCAGCCATGTCTGAACTTTCCACCATTCCTGGCAGATGCGTGGGCCCCTGGGCCTCATCTCATTCTGTCCCTAGCTGTCCATAGTCATCCTGGCAGCCTCCTGCCTCTCTGATTTTCAAACACCTGTTCACTGTTGTCATGGGAACATTTCCTTTGTGGTACTTAAGAGTTCTATCACCAAGCACATTTGGCTGTGGGTAGATTCGGTGGAACTTCCCTCCAGGCTAGACTCCCAGGCCCAGCACTGATGGAAGCCTGCTTGGACCTGGAGCTACCGTAGCCATCAAACATGTGCCTGGAGTAAAGAGCTCTCAGGAGTTGGGTAATGAGTGTGTACACTGGGATCGAGTGTGTGTTTACTCCCACTCACCTGAGTCTCGTGGAGTGGCTTTAATCCCACATTGAATGCTGCCTTTATAAAGATGATTGCCTTTCAGCTGAGGGAAGTGCCTCCCTGCCTTCTTTCAGAGAGCACCTGTCTCCCTCTATCTCTGCCTTTGCCTTGCTGGGGAGCAGCTAAATGCCTGCCCCCTTGAGAATACAAAATTGCTTAAAAATGCTCCATCAGAGTGCTAGCCTGTTTACTGCCATCCTCCACTTTCCCCACAAAGCAACCTGTTAGCTAAATGTCAGCTCTATCCCTAGATAAACCTGGTGTTTTCCACATTCCTGACCCTGTATCAGGAGATTCTGTCAAACACCAGTAGGGTGTCCCTTCTCTTTCAAGCCCAAGTTTCTCCCTTTGAGACTCTGCTGTGGTTTAGCTAGGGCTTATCCCCACTTGAAGTCATGTTAAGGCTTAATTCCTCAGTGTGGCAGTGTGGGATTCAGTGGGAAGGTCTTGGGTCACAGGGACCGAGGACTCCCTTATGCACAGATCCACGTGCCCAGTGGCCTGGAGTGAGTCCCCTCAGCACACATACACACGTTGGAGAGCTGAGATAATCCTCAGATGCTGCTTTCAAACAAATCATTGTTTGGTGTTGATTTGTTTTTCACTGAGAAACCGCCTGACAGAAACAGCTTGAAGAAGGGAAGGGTTTTTTGTTTGTTTGTTTTTGTTTGGTTGTTTTTTGTTGTCGGTTTTCTATCTCACAGTTTTAAGGGCCTAGGTCCTTGGTCTTCTGAGCAGAACATCATGTTGAATGCATGTGGTAGGAACAACTCTTTGCCTCGTGTCCAACAGGAAGCAGAAACTCAATGGGGATGTGCCAGTACTCCAGGCTGTTTCCTCCTTCCCTCCTCTATTCTGTGGGGCTCACAGCCTGTAAGGAGGGGCTTCCTTACATTCAGAGTGGGTCTATCCCCCCTATTCTTCCTCTCTGGAAATACCACCTTATGTAGACTTACCAGCATCCCATTTTCTGTTATAGCCACAGTAGATGGACAGAGGTCCTGCTTGGGTTCCACTTCCTCCATGCTGCCTTCTCTATTATAGTGGATTTGACCTGTATCCAGATGCTGCTTTCTTCTTGAACTTTGTATATAGTTAGGCTATCTACATTTCTGTAATTAGGGCAGAGCTCAGTGCACTGCAGTGTCTGTAACACCAAACAGGGCTGAGGAAGCACTGAATGCTACATCTGCCTTTCTATCTGAACTTGGGAGTATCCTTTTCCCAGAATGCCTGTTCATTGGGGACATTCCTGTGTGCAAGCATTGTGCAAGCAATGAGTTTTCCTGGAATGGGTAAGATGGAGTATTTCCCCAAATCCATCCATGCCCCACTTTTGGGTCTTGGAGATCATGAGAAAGGACAGTTGTGGGTGGTACCCGCTGACCCAATTCAGTCAGATACATCCATCCGCAATGAAGCCCTTTCACACATCAGTATTCTCATGCCAAGACGCCATTTGTCCTGAATAAGAATCAATACTGTTCAATTAATATAGATTATGTCACCATGCAGTTAATTTAGGGTGTCATTGCTTTGCAGTTCATATCCTGACCTGGTTGATCCTAATACCATTCACCTAAAGAACCCACCATTAGAACACTGAAAGTACCAGAGTTGTCACCTTCCGGGAAGATACAGCACAACAGGCCCTGAAATGTCTTCCCTCCCTCCAGGAAGCAGCCAGGAGTCACACCCACTGATGACATCACTGACACTGTGGACAGAGAGCAAATCCACCTTGAGTGTTGCCTGAAATCAGCGCTCACACTAGGAGTGAGATGAGTCAGACATACAAGCATCCCACATACAAGCTCCACAGCAAGGGTGGACCTTACATGTGACTATACTGCTTCCCTTGTAAAGCTACCCTCTTTTCCTAGCACACAGGCCGGTTTTATTTGCTGCCCTGGTCACACTTGCCTTCTCTGTGCATGCTTGAGTACACATTCCTATGCAAGAACACACATACATACACATACACACACACACGCACACACACACAGAGTCATTTTCACTTCTAATATTTTTAAAGACTTACTATTTATCTACATGTTTGTGTGGGGTGTGTATGTCTTTGTCTATGTGGGCGTGTGCATGTGAGTGCAGGTACCCACAAAGGCCAGAAGAGGGCATCAGAAGAGCTAGGCAGTTGTGAGCTGACCTGCCTAATTTGAGTACTGGGAACTGAACTCCTGTCCTCTGAAAGAGTAGCCAGTGGGGATAGAAAGATGGCTTAGTGTTATGAGCATACACAGCTCTTGGGAGGAGTCTGTTTACACAAATGTAGTAGCACGTAGCACGTAGCACCATAGGCTGCCCGTGTTCTTCCTCTGTTTGATATAACCAGACTTCAGTCTCCCACCCTACGTGAGAGCCTAAGTGGGTGGGCTAATGACCTGGCCTTTTATTTTATGTTCCTGGCTTTCAGAATCCTAAGTCCCTTTCCTTTCTCTGGTGTGTCAACCCTTGCAGCCAGCCTCAAGTTCAAGTGCCCATCATCAGGGGCCTCACAAGTCCTATAGTTTATATCTCTCAGCTGCACCACCAATGTGCCAGGAAATTTCCCATTCTGAGTTTATTTTAGTACCTGGAAAATGTGGTGCTTACTGCTTCTGGCAGTTAACTATGTTATGATGACAGTGCTGGGGGGGGATGGGAGGGAGAGGGAGAGAGAGAGACAGAGACAGAGACAGAGACAGAGACAGAGACAGAGACAGAGAGCAAGAGCCCTTTTCACCCTTTTCACCCTTCTGTTAAGACCCCTTGCCATAAAGGAATAACCACAGAACTGGTATCTATTTGAAACAATAGTCTTTGACTTTTCCTTCCCCTAGCTAATGACATCCTTTCCATACTAACAAAAAAAAAAGCCTAGGTGTTGGCCCAGCATCTCTGGCAGATTTATAACAGGCTTTGTAATCAGCAATAAAAAGAAAAACTCAAATTATGGTTTAGGGTGGTAGGGAGATGGGCTTTTTAAAGTGAAGTTTTCCAGACAGTTGGTGGGTGGAAGTTGGGTCAGCATCCTCTGTCATGAATAGAGTGACTGATAAAGTGTGTCTTCTCAATTTCATAGTCAAGATGTCTTTTTTCCCCAGTCAGCTCCAACAGGATTCTTTGTCACCCATCCTTCATGGTCAATGGGCAAGCTGATATCTACTCATGGAGTCCGCTATTTCTGCCTCAGGCCAGCTCAGCACAAGGATGTCATTGAGTAGACACATCCATTGCAGGCTTCAGTGTTTCTACACGTTTTAATCTAAGGCTTAACATCTTCCTGGCTTTTCTCTGATAGAGTCCCAGTCCTCCCACATCTGGACATCTCATCTTTTCTCAAATTCTCTTCTTCATTATCCAGGCTGACTCCACCTATACAACTCATACAGCTGGCTCCCCTGACCTCACCTGCTTTCGTCAGTATGTCAGTTCACACAAGCCCTCGCTCAACTCTCACTCTCTGAGCTCTAGCATGCTCCTTCCTTCATGAACAGCCACTTTCCTTGGTCGCTCATCCTTTACTTCCTCCTGTCTGTGATATAAAGTGACTCAAGGGATTGTGTGCCAGAGAAGGCTAGGACAGGGAGAGGGTGGGACCTTGCTGGCCAGAATCTTAAAAGCTTGGATAACGTTTGTCCAGATGTATACAGACTAATGTGTCTGAGCCCATGGCTTCTCTAGAGATTCCAGTCTCTGACCTCACCTGTCCCATGGCCTCACCTGCCCTATGCCCTCATCCGTCTAGGCAGACAATATGGCATGCTGCACAATGAGCCATTCTCACTCCAATCTATTCTCATCAGCATCTCAGGAATTTATTGAAATGCCTTAGGGAAATAATGTATGTGATCAAAGGCCGTACTTCAAAGTGATAGAAACGTTCCAGGCAAGGACAGAAGCTGGTTCCACACAATGCAAATGGACCAAGCAAAACTAAGGCTCTCGCTTTAACGTGGCTGCTACTATGCTGCATGAGCTTCAGATCAATCCTTGTACACGTACATGTATGTGATTGTATGTATACTCATGTGTACAAGTATGTGATTTATGTATACGCATGCGTTCGCATGTGTGAGTGCATGAGCGGATATTACGTGTCTTTGCCAGTCACTCTCTGCCTTATTTTTGACACAAGATTGCTCACTGGACCTGGATCTTAATAATTCACTGGGACTGACTGCCCCATCTCTGCCCCACCCCAGCACTGGGATTGCAGGTGTGCACAGCCACACCGTTCTTGTTATGTGGATGCTGAGATCTGAACTCAGGTCCTCATGCTTGTGCGAGCATGTGACTGAGACTTCTCTTTATACCCAGCTCACTCAGTCATCTACTTGATAATATGTGGACGATAAAGTGTCCAATCTCCTCTCAGATCATTTCTTGGTATTACAAGCAAAGACTAGGCAAACCATGTTGGAAAAACAAGGCATGAAAACATTTTCCTGTCCCCAGGATGAGCTCCCGGATGCAACGCAGCAGATCCACAGCAAAAACTCTGTGTGCTCACATTATGAAGATCTATAAGAGAAAAAGCAAGACCAATTGAAGCCTATCATTGGCAAAGCTCAGGAGCATACCCATGGAACACACATGTAAAAGTTCCCACCAAGGGACAAGTCTGGCTCTTAGAACTGGCTAGTTAATCGGGAAGCCTGCAAGAATGCAGCCGTGTGCATTTTCTGACATTTTGGACTCACAACTGCTGTGTTCTTTGTTTCTAGGGAATAAAGGCTGAAATATCTGTAAGATGCACGTGTCACTTTTAGATTTCAGTGGGTGTGCTTGTCATTTCCCATGGTGTAGGGGGGAAATTCTGGTATTAAGACCAAATATTCAGCGTCCAAATGTTTTGTTTACTGCCATCTGCTCAGCTCTTCACAGCCTCACCCAGATGCAGCCTGTCAGTATCAGTCACCTGAGAGAGCAGTTTTGACTTTCTGGGGCCATGTTCTTACTTTTATTTTCCAAAGAGTTGACCCTCCCCTCAAATGCATTTGCAGTAAAGCAGTTACCAGCTGGAGCTGTCATTCAAGTACAAACATTGATTCGTATGTTTTTAGAATTATATTAGTGTGTGTGTGTGTGTGTGTGTATACCCTTGGAGGACACACAGAGAATATTGGTTGCCCTGGAGCTGGAGCTGACAAGCAATGTTTGTAAGTGAGCGATGCCTGTGCTGGGACTCAGGTCCTCTAGCAGGCAGGGTGTCCTGAACACCGAGCTATGTCTGTAGCTCCACATACTGTATTTTGAATGAACCTCCACTAAGTTCTCTAAAGTTAGACCCAGGATAGACTTTCAAATGCATACTCTTAACATTGAAAAAGCAGAACTCTGACTGTCTGCTTTGTATAAGAATTCTCTTCAGCATAGCATCTATTTCTGAGAGCGGTTTCTTCTAGTTTCTGATGTGGAATAAATGTTTCCTAGTGCAAGTCACCTTTATTTCCTGTTCCTGTGTTGTGACCCAGGAAGGAGGCATTGGTTAGTGCTTCTTTGATATTTTTAGAAACAAAAGCAAAAGCATGAGCCTCATAAGTGTTTGCTGACATGCCAAGACAGGCCTTGATTTTTAGCAGACCTATGGATGGAAAAGACACACTAATCCTTCTGGCCCTGTCATAACCGGTATAAGCTTTCCCATGGGAATCCTCTTAATATATGCAAGGATGTAGAAACGAAAGCCTCAGAAATTAATCTTGGGTGAGAGTGATCTAGAGAAAATGAATCATCTCCTTGGCCAGGAATGGAGCTGACCTCTGACCTCTGCTCAAAATGGCTGCCCTCCCTGCCCATACATGGATTCCCTCTAGGATGTGAAGAGCCCCAGATAACTCATACTATGGAGGATCTTGTAGCATGCAGAGAGCAGAGCTGATTTAGCTTACCCAGAATGAGCTATACATTGTTTACCACTGCTGCAGCCGTACCCAGCTCTGTCCAGTACAATAAATATTAAACAAGTGCTATGTACTTACCTAATTTGCAGAATTGATCAGATGTCTTAAAAGCTTGATGCCCCAACAAAAGAAAATGGAGTGCTCTGTGCAAAGGTTAAATGCATGGTTTAATTGGCAATTGTGCCTTAGGAGCCTATTGTGAAGCAATGACAGTTTGAGGCACACTCGGATGGCACAGTCAAGGATACCTTTTCATTTTTGACCATTAAGAAGTCACATCCTGGAACTGAAGTGAGGCGATGGTGTGGCCCCTGGATTTCCGTCTCACCTGCATGCCATATTCTCCCTCCTACACACTACCTCTAGCTCAGAATTTAGAACCTATTAAGAATGCAGAGTTTAAAGATTCCTTCTTTGCCTAAATAATTCATCTGAGCCTCACAGACTGTTAAATATCAGAGAGGCCCAGCACACAGAGCATCAGGATATTTTGGGTATTTACCATTTCAGACAAAGTACATGGCAGCCAGACAAAATCTAATAAATTTAATTTGGGCTGAGAAAGAGCATTTTTAGTGCAATTGTTTTTGACAAAGGCATTTAAGGAAGTATCTGGCAGGAAGCTAAGATTGTCAGATTTTCTCTGATTGATGGAAAGTAGATGAAATGTTCTGCCAGCTTTTCCAGGCAGGGCTTTGAGGAGAAAGGATGTCTTGGCGGTCTGGAGGTTCCCATGTGGTCCTCTGAGAGAATGGTCGGGCTTCAGAGGCATGTGCTTTCTACATCAGGAAGAAGTTGCCCCATTCATGAGAGATGTTTGTTGTGTCAGAGTGTCCACAGGGTCCTAGGTTTCTGTATTCAGTTTCTTTCCAGCTGGCTATGCCCAAGTACCTTACACAAGTAGCTTTAGGAGAAGAAAGGTTCACTTGGTTACAGTTCATCGTTACTGAAAACGAGAAGCAGCCTGTCACATCCACAGATGAGAACAGAAAGGAGATGAATATGCTCGTGCTTACTTAGTGTTCAGCTTCCTTTCTCCTTTATATATATAGTCTAGGACCCCAGCCCCAAGGAAGGGTACCACTCATAGTGAATGAGTCTTTCCATCTCGGCTAATGCAACCAAGACCACACACACACACACACACACACACACACACACACACACACACACACCTGCCCACAGGCTGCCCTGATCTAGGCAATGTGGCATTAGGATTCCCTTCCCAGGTAACTTTAGATTATAGCTGACAGAACTCTCCATCACAGCCACCTAGACCCCAGCCCCCCCTCTTCCTGCTCCATCCTGAGGCTGCTTTTCAAAGGGCTCTCCAAGATGTCTATGCTAAGGCTATTTTGCTTTGCAAACCTCCACTTTGTGGCCATGTCTCCCCGTGGCTTTCTTTCCATCTCATTATCCTCAGAGCTTCACAGATTGGTATGATTTCTAGAAGAAGATTAAACACCTTCGGTGGAGATGTACCTCTGTGGAGAGCATCTGCCCTGCATGTTCCAGGTCCTCCTTTGATCCCTAGCACTGCAAAATGATAGAAATTCCCAGGCATTTGGGAGCAAGATGAAGCTGAGGAAGGAAAGCCTTCTTCAGACCAGCTAGTGAAGGACATGTGAGATAAGCAATGTTTTCTCTCAACCCCCATGTTTTCTCTTAGTGTAGAAGCCTCACTGCAAAACCCTGCAAAACCCCATGGATTACAGTCATCTTACCTTCCAGTGCATTCAGAGAGGGCTTGGGGGCTTCCTGATTGCTGCACATGGCTTGGTCAGGATATCAAAAGTGAAGCAGACATCATTGCTGTGATAATGGCTGCCTTTGTGTCCAGAATAGAAATATTAGGATGGCATTCATCAATCTCCCATTGTCAAAGGAGGAGTGAGATGTCATTGACACCTAGTCAGCAAGGAATGACACTAGCAGATGTCCATCAGATCCCAATGGGTGTTTCACTGATGCAACTGTACTTCTGGGAGGAACTTATGGATAGGGCTGTAGGGTGCTGCCTGGAATATATTCTGATTCAAATGTTTATCTCTCTGTTCTGATGAAAACACACGCGCACACGCGCGTGCACACACACACATACACACTTACATACACATATGAGAGAGAGGGAAGAGGAAGGGAGGGAGAGAAGAGAGAGACAGGCATAGACCAATACAGAGAAAGAAAGAGAGAGGGAGAGAGAGAGGGAGAGAGAGAGAG
>NW_021604687.1:7770560-7825106 GCF_004785775.1 Grammomys surdaster
GGAGGGAAGGAGGGAGGGAGGGAAGGAAGGAGGGAGGGAGGGAGGGAGGGAGGGAGGGAGGGAGGGAGGGAGGGAGAGAATCCCACCTGATGACTGTCTCAGCTGACGAGCCAAATGATAACAAGAAGCAGAGACTGGTTGGAAGAAATACATTGATGGGAAATAGGTCCCAGGAACAGTCAGTCCCAAGGACTGGCTTCTTAACCTTGCCAGAGGAGGATATATGTTGACCCTTTAAGGCTATTGTCCTTCCAGGCTTTCAGAATCCTACTCTGCCCCCTGAAACATGCCCTGCAGCTATTATCATAGGTACTGTGTTCCAAAGACCTTCAAAGGTCTCCCTACCATAGTTACCAGCATTCTGTCATGTGACCCTGAGCTAAAACAGTACTTACAGGTGGGGTGGAGCTAAACTTATGAATTTCACTTCTTCATAGCTGGGTCACTCACAGGACAGCACAAAATGACCATAACCTACCTTACACTTGTGCAGAAGGGGTTCATAGGCAAACACCAATCCATGAGAAGCAGAGCCTGGGATGTTGCAGCATGCAATGAAGTAGGACAATTTCAATATTTAACCCCAATGTAGTGTCTGGCAAGTAGAAGACAGTAAGACCCAGGTCACATGGAAGTTAGTAAAGTTACCTCCAGTTCCTGCACTATCCCAAGGAACGGAACAGAGGCATTTGGTGCAGGAGATGGGGAAGAAAAAGCCTAGATTTGGTTGGTGAGGTCAGGTTCTAATCTGCAAAATGCAGAAAGCTATTCAAAACTGATCAGATCATCTACAGTAGGATCAGAGGCCATTGATACAGTCATTGTGAAAACTGTCTGGCTGCCATCTTCAGAGTCAGGGGTTCAGCCCATCCTGTATTTATGCCTTCCAATTTGAATCTTTCATGAAAATTATGTCCTCATTTTACAGATGAAGAAACTGGCCCCTAGTGATCTCCTAGCTAGAAAATCACAGGCTTGGGTGCTCCACTACTGTCCACACCTAGATCTATCTGTGTTCAACCAAGTCCTCTCAGTTGTCACAAGCCAGCGAGCTAATGAGATGCAGCAATTTGGTTGTTCCAAGATATTCTTGTTGGCACCTCTTCTTGTTTGATGTAGGTTGTCTAGGGAAATCATGGTCTGACAGACACCCTGCTCCTCCTGCCTCTAGGAGCAGAGTCCATCTTAGCAGCTACTGGAATGAACTCAGCACCATGCAGCCATGTGGCTGGTGTAGGATGGTTGAGAGAGAAGATGCAACAGCAGACATGCCCTACGTCTGTTCTTCATGATCTAACAGTTGGCTTATACGCTTACTGATTTCTCTAGTGCCTGTGCTCTTTTAGACCCTGAGGCAGATTGTGCCAGAACCAACTTGCATCCTATCTCCATCTCCCAAGCAAAAGGAGGGACAGGGCTGCTGGCATCTATTAGTCAGAGGGTGTGACTATCTCTGCTTGCCATGACACCCCAGACTTCCCACGGTGTTCTTCTCCAGGCCTACACAGGGGGATGAGGCCAATCTATTTTGAGACCATTTCTACCAGATCAAAACCATCCTTATTAAAAATTTTACATGAAAAATGCTCTCTGAGCTTCTGTGGTGGACTTGGCATGTCTCAGTTCTAACACAAGGGATTTCTGGGGCAAGCGTAGAAGCAAAGCATCCAAGCTAGAGAACTTGCCTGTGTCACAGTGGCCTGTAAATGGTGGACATCCAAGTATGAAATCACTCCTCCGTGAGCACCCACCTTTCCTTTGTGGAAAGGACTTCAGCTGAAGAGAGCTGCAATGAGCCTTCCTGTGGTCTCCCAGCCGCATGCTCCAGAAGACAGCAATTTTCCAATTTTAGGGTCATTTCCTTGGCATTTTCATTTCGCATACATTTTTCTACTTCTTACACCTCTGTAGAAATGTCAGATACATTGCCTATATGGCTGCTGTATTCCCTGGGAAAATAAAGACATCTGGCCTCTAGGAGCTCTGAGGGAAATAATGGAAAGCAAATGAGACTTTAAGACGCACAAACCAGGGAGCTCCATTTACTTGAAATGGCTCTTGTGAGAATGGTAACTTGCCCAAGTCTGCCTACATTGTCAAAGCACTGCCAACAGTGACCAGGTGGCTGTGGGGCCTTGGAAGCCCTTCATCTCAAACTCAAAGTTGATGCCACAGGTAAAAGGCCCAGACAGCAAGGAGCCACAGAAAGATCAGGGCATTAGATCTGGAATGTCAACAACAACAACAAAAACATGTTTTCTGAGCATCTATTCCATGGTCAGAATAGGAGCAAATATTCTATTTACTCCCTTATGGAAACTATTAATCACTGAGGTCCTGCAATATAGTCATACATAGGTAAGAAAGGAATCTTTGTCCTGAAAATCTTGTCCATCTAGAAGAGGACTCGTGATAGTTGCTATTATATGCAAGATGGCAAGTCCCACGACAAAGAGACCAATCCAGGAAAGCACAGAGGTAGAAGCTGAAGATCCAAGAGCATGTAGGCATCCTCCCGCAGAAGATGTTCCTCAACTAATGTCCAGGATCTAACTCAGCCCAAGGACCCCCAGGAAACTCAAGAAGTCACTCTACAAAGCTTACATGGAGCAAAGCATGAAAGTAACTCCAGGTGAAAAGACAACCTGGTGAGGCGTCAGGACAGATCGTGGTAGTGACAAATGTGACACAACTGATCTTCAACCTTTCCCAAACTCTTCCTACCTTCTATTTATGAGGATAGACAACAGAGGGACAGGTTTCCAGGCCCGCCCCCCCCCAAAAAAAAACGGCTCCAAAGAGCTGAAATTAGACATTGTGTCCATTTCTACAACGGGCCATACCATATGGTGTTTTTAGGAATTAGGATTATACTGGTATGCACCCTACCCCAGTCTGACAGACTACACTGAAACACATGTGTGTGTGTGTGTGTGTGTGTGTGTGTGTGTGTGTGCCAGCCATTGGGTTCCTGTGCCCAGTCCAAAGAGTCTAATGTCATGATCATTAGTACAAGGTGAGAGGATAGAGACACAGGGAGGATAGGGAGGGGTAGAGGCTCCTTGGGGAGGCAGGTGTTTTCCAGCCAGAGAACTATAACTCCAGTCAGAAGCTTGTTCTTCCCTCCCATAGAAACATTAGGAGAATGACCTGTGGGGTGACTAAGTTGATGGTGACTGCCTTATTCCTTCTCAGGCAGTTGAGTTGAGCCTATAAGTAGTGTGTGTTAGCAAACAGGAGACCTCTGAGACAGGTGACTGGAGACACTCAAAGGTCAGCAACTCAACGGCGAATGAAGAACACTATTGCTGTTGACTTGAAATCATGACATGGCCCTCACATGCTTTCAGCATCCTTAGCACATTCCGATTATGTATTTAGTTAAAGATGTGGGACTTGAAGACCCATGGCTTTCAGGAAATTCTAGCAGTCCAATATATCCACCCAAATATGAAGGCAGCATCTACTTCACACCAAAGTGTCAGAAAGGGCAATGTGTTCTGAATGTGGGAATCCAAACAGTATCCATGGGCCCATGGGTTCCCTGACATCTGAGAAGTATTCTGTGACTGCTAACTCACCTTGGCTCTCACCAAATGGAAGGACGGGATGGAGTGAACAAATAGTGTGTGGGGAAAGAGGCAGACGTACATTTCAAACCCTGCTGGGCCCACTTCTGGTTGCTTCATTCCGACATTCAATATACTATATAAATGCTTATTGTACATCTAAAGGAGGAATAGAGGTGTGCATGTCTAAGGCTCTGATCTATCTATGTGAGGCAGTCCTTGGCTGTCTGGTTTGGTTTTCTGTTTTTGTTTGTTTTTGTTTTTTAAATCAGCTTGACACAAGTTAAATTCATCTTAAAAGAGGGAATTGAAATTTAGAGAATGCTTCCCGGTGGGATATTTTCTTGATTGACGATTGACACAGGAGGTCCCAGACCATTGTAGATAGTACTACCCCTGTAGAGGTGGTCCTGGTGAGTGTTCATTACAGCAACAGAAATCATCCTAGGAAATTCAGTGTATAGAAACTGTTTAATCGGGTCTACCATTCCTGGGTCCTTAGACGTGAAGGGAGGTGTCAATAGCAAGTAGACACTGAGGAGTAAGGTTCACTTTGGAAGCTTGGTAGTGTGTGAATGGTTATAAAGGTGAAGGACACAGGACTGAGTGGTGTGGAGGCCTTCTGCCAGTCATCAAGATCAGTGCTGCAGAAGCTGGCTTGGCTTTCATAATGACAAGAGAAAATTTTTCTCATTTAATCCATATCCTTGCTGATCAAAAGAATGCTCTATAAACCATGTCCCAGCATCCCTTGAAAGTCTTTGGAAGCAGAATCCCTCTCCCACAAGGAAGAATGAATCTGAAGAGACACAAATGAGATTCCCCAGACCTCTAGTTTGCACCTTGTGAAGGCACCCTGGCCTGTATCCTCACCTGTTTCTAGACCACTGGTTTCCCTGGCTAGTGAGGCAGGAGAGGACCATTTAGTCAGTTTGTTGAGCATGAAGCTAAAATCTGCATCGAGCAAAACTTCCCTCCATTCTCTCTGGACTTGCTCTTTTTTAGTGGAAAAGCCATGCATGAAAGACAGAACTCTACAGGTTTTAAACAAGAGCCTCTCCCTAAGGGAACTGAAGTTTTAAAAATTAAAACTCAAGGTCCCCTATCAGAAACCACTATGCTTAGGTGCCTGTTGGCTAAGTCACCAAGGTGAATGTATGACAAGGAGAACTGTCACCTCCTGTGAGATCATCTCCTATATAGGAACATGGGGTAGGCATGCTTCATTCATCACATTCTAAGCTCCCAGTTCTTGTGAAGCAGCAATGAATCATGAGACTTTCAAATGCTCTGTCTGTGAAATGGTTAGCAATTATATATCTGTACCTGTGTACAGAGATGGGGTGGGATGGAACAGAAGCTCAACTACAAATACTGTCTCTGAGATGTCACTCTGTACATGATGTAGTAAGACTAGGGCAAGCATTATATTATTCCCTATTTATGAGCTAGAGGCTACTGTGTGAGCATGTGTGCATATGTGTGTGTGTGTGTGTGTGTGTGTGTGTGCATGTTTTCATACATGTACATGTGCGTGTTTGAGGTACTCATGTATAAACATGCATGTAGAAACCAGAGACTGACCCCAGTTGTCATCCCTCAAGATCCATCCATCTTGTCTTATGAGACAGGATTTCCCATTGCTCTGGAGCTGACTGATTCAGCTAAGCTGACTGGCCAGTGAACCCCAGGGATCCTCCTCTGTCTCCCAGCCACCGAGATTGAAATCATGCATCTCAGGACAATTTGTACATGGCTTCTGTAACTCAACCTCGAGTCCTCGTACTCATAATGCAAGCACTTTAAGGGGTTATCATCCCAGCCCTATGACCTATCCTTATCAAATTACACATTTTATTTAAAACAACATAAAAATTGGTGAGCTATCAGCATATTGTTTTTTTTTTCATTCATCCATCCATTCACTGCCTGGTTCCCTCATTGAGAGTGAGGCTCACAGAAGACAGCTACAGAGAAAGCTGTGTAGCCCAAACATTCACTAGGCTCTGGCTCTTCTTCAGCCATACAGCCCCCAGCAAGGGTGCCAGTGACAACTTCCACTCACTCAGGGTAGAGAAGCTACAGAGGATCACTGTTACCTCAGAGGACTAGGAAAGGCATGGGCCTGATTCCTGAACACTCAGCATGGTCTACATGGGGGCACAGCATGATAGACAGGATGCACACAGGCACAAGTGAATTCATTATGCATCTCACTCTCCTATGGCCCACTGAAGCTTATTTCTCTATGCATTAATAGAGAATATACTATTAATATTTTTTAAAAGAAGCCAAATAGAAGGGGAGAGAAAATACCTTATTTTTAGGTTCAATCTGTCCAGTGAGCAATTTCTGTTAGACCAACACTCAGTATGCTGAGATGGGGTTGGGGTAAGCATGTTCAAGAGTGAGAAGAAGGCAAGCTGGGTTCCTGGGGTAGACAGCCATCTGCCCGTCAAAGACAGCAGACGAGCTCAGCAGAGCCCTGGCTTCTCATTCCCAGCCTGTACGTACTTCCTTGGTCTTTCATTAATTACTGTTGCCCTACATTGCCCAGACTTACACTCTACCTTCCAAGGTGTGAGAGGGCAGATGTATCCTGCAAGGTAACTGAAATTTCATGTTGATATTAAATCATATTATTCCGTCAAGTCATCCGTTTTCTTGGGATGGAGCACACTGTGTGCTGGCTCACCTTTAGGTGGCCTAATGCTTTGGAAAGTGAATTATTCATGGGTTTTCTCTGGGTCACAAGAGACCTTAATATAGTGTTCGTTTCCCAGTGCATTTGATAGGCTCTTGTGTAAGATCACATTATATGCAGATGGCTGGCAGTAAAGTAAATTTTAAATTATACAGTCTGCAGGCTTGCACTGAGAGGGGGTAGGAAGCTATTCATCATTGTGCCCATCTTCCTGTTTACACCAGGACATATATAATTCATGCTCAAAAGCCATGGCATAGCTCATATAGAGGTTCTCCATGCACACAGCCGAATCTCGCCTGCAGTCCAGAATCATAAATCACGTTTCTATCAAACAATATATCTAAAAGGGCAAGCATATATCCTTTAAATATATGGTTCCATCTTGAATTACCAGCAGATGAGACAAAATTAAAGAATTATCAAAAAAGCAAGTGATGGATCTCCGTATGTGTGTTGCATGTTTTTGTGTAGATGTGCAGGTTTGACTGTGTGGGAGTACATGCATGTGGAGACTTGAAGTTGATGTAGACAGTCACCATCATTCTTCCACCTTATTCAGTGAGGCAGGGTCTCCCAATCAAATTCAAAGCTCACTGATATAGCTAGTCTCCCAAGCCAGCTTGCTTGGAGGAATTCCTGTTCTTGCTTTTCAAGGCAAGAAATACAGGTTAGCTATATGTACCTAGAGTCACCTAGGATATGAAACCTCAGCTGAGGGACTGTCCCCATGCAAATAGCCTGTAGGCAAGTCTATGGAGCACTTTTGACTGATTGATGTGGGAATGATGCCAACCCTAGACGTATGATGCTAGAGTCTATAAGAAAGCAAGTGTAGCAGCCATGGAAAACAGGCCAGTAAATAGTGTTCTCACATGGTCCTTTTGTTCTCTCTTTTTTGAGTTTCTGCCTTCAATGATAAACTCTAGCCTGTAAACTAAAATAAACATTCTCTTCCCGAGTCGCCTTTGGTTAGTGTTTTGCAGCAGAAAGGAAACTAATATATGCCCCTGTGGCCACCCAAAATATGTGGCTTTGGAGACACAAACTTGAGCCTTCACAATTGCGTGGCAAATGGCTTAGCCACTGAGTCTTTTCTGTAACCTTCAAGTATTGGAATGGAGTGAATGAATGATTTGATTCATTAGATTCATTAAGGGCACCTGAAATTTGAATCTCACCACATATTGAAGGGGTACATATGTATGTACTTTCTAGAATTGGCCAATACAGGGAATGTTGAATTCTGAAGATTCTTTGCAGCATTCCATGAAGAGTTGTAAGACAGACTTGATGGAGGAAGAGCTAAAAGGGTTTGCTAAAGTTCTACAGTTTAGTACAATATGACACCAACATATTAGCTAGTGTCTCACTAAGGAAGAAAGGGTAGTTTGGCTCACAGTTTGAGGGGATACAGTCCCCCATGGTGAAAAACGCTGCGCAAAGCGAAGCCGCAATAGTGTGAAGCAGTTTCTCACATTGTGTCTACAGTCAGGAAGTATCAACATAGAAGAGTGATGGTTCTCAGTCCACTCTCCTCTTTCTGCCATTGTATTCTTTCTGGGACCCAAGTCCCAGTGAAGTCCTCCTTCACAGTGGTTCCCTGTCCTTCAGGTTTCAACTTCTCTAGGAACATCCTCACAAGCATGCTAAGAGGTGTGTCTTTTTAGTAATGCTAAAGTTGCCTGAAGTTGATAATGGAAATTAACCATCACAGAACCCTTTGTCTGCTGCACCCTGTACCACAAGATGAAGTCACTTGGTCAGAATGAGGTACTCCAGACTCAGTCATAATCTCGTCACTAAACAAACTGATACAGTTTCCTTTTCATAGCTGTGATAAAAACACTGACTAAAAGCAAGTATTTGGAGGAGGAAAGGGTTCATTTGTCTACATCGTTGCCTATTGTGATAGAAGTCATTAGGTCAGGAATTCAAGTAGGAATCCAAAGCAGGAGCCATGGAGAAGCACTTCTTTCTGGCTAGTTCACGGGCTCACTCTATGGCTGGCTCAGGCTTGTGCTCAGCTAGCTTCCTCATTTAGCCCGGGCATCAGCCTAGAGAGTCACTCTGCCCATAGTGGGCTGGGAACTCCTACACCATTTAGTGATTGGTGCAGTAACTCACAGTCATGGCATATGTAAAAGGAAGATGTTCAACTAAGACTTTTTTCCCCAAGTGATTCTAGATTGTATCAAGTAACCATTAAAGCTAAATTAGGATACAAGGATAAAATTCCATCATGAAATTTACCTGGCCAGGGCCTTGTAACTCCCAAATTTCTACTTACGGTCTCTGTCGAGTTTCAGGAATTAGGGTTGAGAACCCTAGACTTTTGTGATTATTTGCATCCATCTTCTGCTTCTGACTTCACAAACTGGGACTTAAAACCCAGCGTGATAGTAATCAGAGATAGAGTTCCTGGAAAGTCTTAGTTATGTTCTCATTACTGTGGCACAATACCCAGGCAAAAGCAACTTAAAGGAGAAAGGGTTTTATGTTGGCTCACAGGTCCAGAGGGGTGGAGTCCATCACGCCAGGGGAGACAAAACATCAGGCAAGGAGGACAGAAGGGGACTGCTGGCGCTCTCCAGCACTCCTGTAGAACCACAAAGATCTTTGTAAAAGCCTCATTTCTTAGTACCACCTCATTGCTGAGTAACTTCCAACATGGGTTTTGGGAAGCAGTCAGATCTTGGTGTAGACACAGGCTCTGCTCCCCAGCCGGCCCTGCTTCCTTCCTTTATTACCTATGTCAAGCACAGCCCTTTCAATAATTTTTCTGGTCCTGTGACTCAATGGCTTAGGTTTCTTTATATAATAAATCATAAAGTGGCTCAAGTATTGAAATTTTTATTAAAATGGTTCTGATAATGATTTCATTGCTCTCTGAGGTGACCAGGCCTTCCAGAGTTCTAGGGAAGCTGGCCCTGTGGAGGCATCTGAAAACGCCTGTTAACCTCTCCTGAATTGGAAATACAGTGGCTGAACAATGTTGGAAGGGGGCCAAGCCATTCTCAGGGAAGATGGCCACATTACACCATCCCTACTTTAAATAGAACGTTTTTGCATTATTTAAGAGGCATATTAATTAATGGGAAATTGAGTATCTAATTTAATTTCCCCAAGAATAGTTATTGAGAAGAGTCTTTGCTCAATTCACTGGCCATGGAGACAAACCTATCTTTTGCAGGTGAATCTGGAATGTGGTGTTGCATCTTCTACAATCTGCCTTAAATACCTGGATCTACTTGTTCCACTTTCCCACAACCAACCACAGCATCCCAAGAGCCCAGTTCTGGCAACCCGTGCTTCCTTAACTCCACCAGCCAACACACAGCTTAACACAGCTTAACCTTAAACGCTGGGGACAAAGAAATGAGATATTGAAAGTAAAACCAAAGTTTCCTCTTTCAGTTAGATCTCCACAGCAGGAAGAATTTCCTACATCTCTTCATCTGCCTTTAGGGTGCAGGCATCTCAGTGCATCTGTATTGATAGATGTGAGGGAAAGATGGAGTTCCTCAAGCCACATGAACTTGACCAAGAGTCTCTGGTAGATGGGTTGGCAATAGAGGTGACACCAGACCTCAGGGACCATGGGAAGGATTTTCAAGAGGTAGTTATTTTGTCCCACACCCAGAGCCCCATTCTCCTTTCAAACCCTGTTGTATTAGTTACACTTTTGTTGCTATCAAAAGATACCTGAAACTCAAGGGAAGAGTTTATTTTGTGTCAGAATTTGATAGTACAGTCCAATGTGGCAGGAAGGTGTGGTGATAGGGACATGAGGCAGCAACTCACATTGCACCCACAGACAGAGATGCTGCAGGAGCGCCCATTCCAGAGTGCCACTCAGGGTTAGGACAGGTCTGCTTACCTCAGTTAACTTAGTCTAGAGTCTAGAGGGAGTCCTCACAAGACACATACAATCTCCAAGATGATTCTAGGACCTGTCAAATTTCTGATCAAGGTTAAGCCAGCATATCTAGACTAGATAACCATGAAAACATCCTTTAAAAAGTTGAAAGTTGGATTGTGGGAACTCAGATGAAAATTACTGGAGTAGAATAGGTTGCCATGGAGATTACATCCATGGTTTCTGTAGGCAGTAGACATATGTGCATATGCAGACTGTCTTCTGGTTCTGGGACACATTGTTAGCTCCAAGCCTACCATTGCAACAAGGCTTCTTTTATTCACAGAGGTATAACCAAGAACAGGCACAGAACTCTGACACCATCCTCAGAGTGAGATACCTATGGGGAGGGAGATGTGAGAAGGCCAAGGCATGTCATGTATACACAGAGAAAATATCCCTTTTCCTTTGGAGTAAAGATTGTATGGAAAGTGCTTGAGGGTGCAGCTGAGCAGAGCAGCACAGAGGCCACCACAGCTCAGGTAGGGACAGGGGTAACCTGTCAGCTGGAAATACTGTAACACAGGTGGGGAAAGACCATCTGGATCAGAACTACCTAGACCATGACAGAGTCTGATGGAGAGAGGTACCAGGTTAAAAGGCACCATGATGTGGAGTCAATATGACATGGTGACCCCGTAGACACCAGCTTGAGAAGAGGCTCCACCTTGTACTTTGAGTGATCACAGAACTCGGCTTGTGGGGACAGCCCACACTCTGTGTATTGGAATGTGTCTCCATGCTCCCCAAATCAAATCCAATACTTTATTTTCCACAAAACCCAGCATTAAACTGAGACATAACTGTCTCTTTAAATTTGCCACGTACATTATATTAAATGATCAGAGAGTGAACGCTCTAAATCCCTCACTGGATCGTGGCAGCTTGAGCACTCTATTTTCAAAATGGAAATCACCAGTGTGCCCAATGTACAGGGTTAGATTTTGAAACTGCCCCCAAATTAAGCAATGCTGAGCAAGGGCTGCCTGACGGTGCCGAGCCACCAGCAGTTCCCTGCAGTGAAGAGGGAGGTGTCTGCAGCAAACAACTGGCCTGTAGCTGGCAGTCTCTTGAAAGCATCTTGATTTCAGAGCAAGTAATCATGAGTGATAAATGGCCCTTACAGTTGTTATCCCTTGATTTTTGAAAAAAATAAAAATACATTCAGAAAATACACAGTTTTGTGAGAGTCATTTATAAAATGCTAAGCAAGAGGTTTCTTTTCAGAGGAGCTAGCATACAGAGAGGTGAAGTCTGCCTTGGGGCTCAGTAGTGGCAAGAAGCTCTGTGTTCCATCCCTGGCACCTCATAGAAAAGGTAGATGAACTGATGGATTTTACTATGAAACTTGGGAAGATAACATTTGTCAAGGATGTGGAGAAAGGGAACCTCATACACTCTTGCCAGGAAAAATAAGTTAGGACAGTCACTTTGGAAAATGCCCCCACGCCACACACACACATTCCTACCCACAGATACCCTCCCACATCTTTGACCTGTGTATCATTTACTCACAAAACTAAAACCAGAACTAGTATATGGCCCAGCTGTCCCACTTCTGGGTCTGTCATCTATCCAGAGGCGATGGATCTGAACCTCAGAGATGAGCTGTGCTCTGTATTTATTTACACTGTCCCACCACTCCCAGTAGCCAAGATATGCTGATGCCCCGAATAACATCAACAGATGAATGGATGGATGCATGAGTGGATGGATAGATGGGTGGATGGATGGATGAGTGGATGGATGGATAGATAGGATGGATAGATAGGATGGATGGATGGATGGATGGATGGATGGATGGATGGATGAATGGGTAGATGGATGCATGAGTGGATGGATGGATGAGTGGATGGATGGGTGGATAGGATTGATGGATAGGTGGATGGATGGATGGATGGATGGATGGATGGATGGATGGATGGATGATGAGTGGGTAGATGGATGGATAGATGGATAAATGGAAGGGTGGATGGATGGATATAGATAGATGTGGATGGATGGAGAAATCTATGAACATAGAGGAGTACTGTTCAGACTTACAAAGAAGAAAAACCCTGCCCTGTGCCCTAGGATGAATGAACTAAGGACGTTATGTGAAGTTGGGTGGGTCAGACACAGAGGCAAGTACTGCAGGACTTTACCCAATTTAAGAGTTGAAGTGGTCTCCCTTGGAGAAGAAGCAGGTAGATTAGTGGCTGCTGCACTTGGGCAGGGGAAGAGGAGCTGCTGTTCAGGCATAGGGTTTGAGACCTGCTGTGTCTGCTGCCCAGTGTGGGGCTCCTTCACTGTTTTGAAATGTGTCGTTAGAAGGGAAGAACATGAGTTACCTGTTCTTAGCACCACACCAGGAGTAAGTCAAGTTAAAACATCCTAGCAGAGGACCCTAAGTGAGTCCTTCCCCACTATCCAGCCTCCCAACCCAAGCCCTTTTCCTAACCTTCAGCAGCTCCTCCTGTCCCTCAGCTCCTCCTCCCATCCTTGGTCCTTCTTCTCATTTGTCAGCTCCTCCTCCTCCTATTCCTGGCCTCTCTTACCTAAGGCTTCTCCTCCCATCTGCTTGCCCAATTCTTCATCTCTTGGCCATCTGTGTCCTCTGCACTATGCTAGGCTGTCACCCACAGGAGATCTAAGACAGGTGAGATGGGCCAGATGAGACAGTGGTCCTATAAATTGCAAGCAGGTACCTCTATTCACCTCTTAGACTACGAGGCAAAGCTGGGAGGTCCAGAGCTCTCTGGGCTACATTTGATCCCAGATCTTGGCTCTCTTTTTCCCCACAGTTGCAATTTATTTAACCTGCTTAGAAATTTCAGGAGGAAAGTAAGTGGATGCAGAATCAATAGCGATGAGCTGTCTTCCATCCAGAATTACCCTGAGGGATTTCTTTTCCTTACCCAGCTAGGAACAGCAGATTTAAAAGCTATCGTTACAAACTCTGCAGTCTGAGCCTAATAGAACTAATAATCCAATGGGGTCCTAAGATCAATAATTCTCAAATTGGTTTTTGGAGCCCAGTAATTCCCAGAGTGCACTTCAGGCTGACTTTGACACTTTTTATTTGTGGATGATCAGGGGTGATTTCTGTGCCAGTGGAAGATACCAAAAGGAGACTTCTAACACTAGAGTTGGAAGCTCTGCCTGCTGGGATGCCCTGGCAGGTCATCAGGTCTTTCCTATGGGGCTTTTCTCGGCACTTAAGTTACGTGATACTCTTGTTTAGTTAATTTAATCATTTACAATGTATTTACTATCCATGAAAAGACCTATACTTTATTTTAAAGGAGAAATAAATTCAATTGCCAAGAATTTTGAACCAAACAACTCATTGTTTTTGTTTGCTTGGTTCTTTTTTTATTTATTCCTTTACATTCCCTATGAGTATACAGCATGCCCCAGTCACATCCGCCTCTCACGAGCTCCCTCCAGCTCCCTCTAGGAAACCCTTCATCACATCTCCTTCCCAGTTTCATGGTTTCCTTTTATATTCTTTTTCATTTTGTATTTTATGTTTATGAATGTTTTGATTGTAAGTATGTCTGTTCCACATATATGCAGTGCCCATGGATAGGCCAGAAGAGGTGTCTCATCCCAGGAACTAATGTTATAGGGATGTCACTATGAGTATATGTATACATATATGCATACATACATACATACATACATATGTATATGAATAAGAATATAACAACCATCTAGGTTCTGAGAAACAAACCCAGGCCATCTGGAAGAACAGCCAGTGCTCTTAATAGTGAGCCACCTTGCCAGCCTCTATTCAGTTTTTTTAAAACTACTGAGTCCAGTTAGGGCTTCCCATATACACATGGGCATGTGGTCATTCACTGGGGCATGGGCAACCTATCAGGAGCCGTATACCTGAAGAGAAGAAGCTCTCCTCTCTCAGCAGCCATCAACTGCCAACAGCTCCTCAGCTAGGGGTTGAGTATGTGAGCCCCACCCCCTTGAACAGTAAGACTAAACAAGGGTGATGATAACCATGTAACAGATTTTACACTACTATCTGTGTGTGTTTAAAATGATATGTACTTCCACACTGCCGTGAAAGAAAATACATTGTGATCCCCATTCAGTTCAGAGTGTAGCTGAAACTTGGTGTTTCTCAGTTTTGACCTTTGTAAAGCATCTTATGACCTAGACTACAGATCTCATCACAGATTCTTCTTGTCTATCCAGCTCTTCCATTGTTTTCTACTTTGCTTTGAATCTGAAGAATGATGGCACCCTGGGTTCCTGATAAAAATCTTCTCTTCACACAGGATTGTGGATAGCTTCTGATGTTTGATGCAAGTCACACATGATCCTAGGGGCAGCATCCAGAATAGTAGTTCCACAAGAAAGCAGTGTGAACACTACCTAAGAAGCCAGAGCCAGTAGTGCTCAAATCAGGCAGCTGAGCAGCATTCCAGAGCTGGGTAGCATTCACTTGAAGGGAGATGACCACCATGACCTAGGCTGTATCTTTTTCCCTTGTGATTGAAGACACAGTAAAGAATGCCAGGCAGTAGGAAAGGGGGAAGACCTGTCAAGAGTGATAATTCAGGGCTCTTGGCACTGTGTGTGAGCATGTCCTAAGTGTCCCTAAGGGGATCTGTGCTCCTTGAAGGGCATCAGCTAGAAATGCTAGAGTCACAGTGTTATGCAGTAGGACACTTTGGCTGGGATCCCTCGGTGAAACAGCAAAAATAGTACTTCTCAACAGTATGTATCTTGGGACAAGAATATGGAAACATAGTTCTACCAGAAAGCAGCATGAACCCTACCCAAGAAGTCAGAGCCAGTAGTGCTCAAATCAGGCAGCTAGGCAGCGTTGCAGAGCTGGGCACAAGGGTTGTGCTGACAGCAGATGGTCAACACAAGGCCTCATGGCAAGATAAGTTCAATGGCCAATCATCCAATGGAGCAGGAGACAGCTAGTCAAGCACCCATGGAGATGTGGAGCTGAGGTCAGATGGAAGCCACAGCACCTGAGTCTTTTCAGAGGCAGAGGAACTAGTGATAGGAAGGAAGTACAGACAGTAGGCTCATTCTGATTATGGTTCAGGCTCATTGAAAGACTTATAGAAAGACTAATGACACACGCCATGACTTTTTACATCATTCTCACCCTCTCTGTGATGCTTTTGCCAGGGCACTACTGTGGGGATTGCCAAAACTAACTTATGCTTATACTTTGAAGATTATGAAATATGGCACAGAGGTGCCAGGAAGACCTATCATCACAAAACTGCCTGGTGGCCATGTGATAGGACCCCCATCCCCACCCAGCAGGTGACTCAAGATCCATCCATGTTGTGTTTTGGATGCAGTGGTAGATATCTGGACTGAGGATGAACCATAGTCAGATAGAACACAATGGTGGTATTAAAGAGAGAAGTGAGATAGATACAAAGGGGTGAAGATGGAGACAGGAGAATCTCTGGATGCTTGTGAGCCAGCAAGAATGATATCCACAGCAGTGAATAACAAAAGAGATTCAGAGGCAGAAGCAAACAGTTGATGATATTCTCTAATCCACACACACACACACAGACACACACATGCATACACACACACACACTCACTCACTCACTGAGGTGGGGAAGAGATTTAATGTGTGTGTGTGTGTGTGTGTGTGTGTGTGTGTGTGTGTGTGTATTCTTTTTGTCCAAGCTTTTAACAGACTTCACACATCACACCTGCATGGCCAACGTCTCTCCTTCTCCATTGGTATATTCATGCTGCCAAACACAGGGAAAATAGGCAGCAGCCAGCCCAACACATCTGAGCTCAATTAAACACAATGCAGAAGGACTGCAGATGGAAATAAATGACGGAGAAGCAGCAGAAAAGCCAGGAGCCCAAAGTGCTGACGTCTTGAGGAGACTCTCAAGTTCCCCTCACTATTTATGTGACAGATCACCAACTTTGTTGCTGGTGATAAAAATAAGCCACTGCCAGCCACAGTGTTTTGAAGGGGAAAATGTGGCTAAAATTATCTCTCCGAGAAGGAAACTGGTATGAGCGGGAATCTAGAGAGAGAGGTCTGCCAGCTGGAAACTGGAGCGCCCTGGAAGAGCTGGAAAGCATTCTTTGAGAAAGATCTAGAACAGAGAGCGTGGCACTTTCTGCTGGTGATTTCGGGAGTCGAAGTGGTGGTTAGATGGGAGGAAAGTACCTTTGGAAGCATCCACTGCCTTGCTGATCCCGTGATAACATACATCTTCACAGTCACGGCCTGTAGGAGCAGCACAGCATCAGTCTACGGTTGATGTCTAGTCAAATAAGCAAGGGGCTTCCTGCTATGAGCGTGTCTGTGTTCACTCACAGTTCACATGGAGAATCCTGGCCTGCCTTGTAGAAGTCACCTGCCCAGGTCACATCATTCTTGTATAATATGGAACCCAATCCATATGACATCTGTTCTAGTACAAAGAAGGGTTCATGAGGGCGCACAGCTAGACAAAGCATGGCACAGCTTTGTGCAGATGGAGACAGGCTACATAACTTCTTCTCTGATTTCCCCACTCCGAACTGCTCTTACCAGAGCAATTTTAATGTGGCCCCAATGTAAGTATGTGAAATATGTATACAAATGAAAATTAACCCTAAATGAATTAGCTTTAAAACATTCTTTAGAATACATACAATTTTAATTTTGTGTGCTGTACTAGTTAATTTTCTGGTTACTGTGACAAAAAACAACTAGATGAAGGAGGGTTTATTTGGGCTCATAATTCCAAGATACAGTCCATCATGGTGGGGAAGGCAAGGAGGCAGGTGTGCGAGGCAGCTGGTCACATAGCATCCTTAGTCAGGAAGCAGAAGGATGTATTCTTAACTTCCACTCACTTTCTTTTCTTTGTTTAGTTCTATTCCTCAATCCATGGGATGGTGATGCCCATCTTCAGGGGAGCTATTCTCTCTCAGTAAGTCTCCCTGAAAACACCCTCATAGACATGCCCAATGTCTGTTAACCTGTCACACATACTAATGAGGCGTGCTTCTTTTTACAAAGAAAATTACAACCTGGCTAAAAACTTGATGGTTCAGGACACGGGACATCTTCAACAATTTTTAGAGTTAATCAATATTTTGATCATATAATCATTAATGCTCAAAACACTGCTTTGAATAAATACATAGTACAAAATGGCAGAGATAAGCTTAGGGCTATTTTAGAAATATTTTGGAAAGTCTCTCCTAAACCCAAGCCAAAAATTCTTTTAGCATTTTTATATGAAACTCAAGTCATCAGATGAAACAGCAGTCTTTACAATCAAACACACCACCACAAGATAATTAAACGAAGTATGTGTCTGGTGTCGTAGACTGAAGGGGGATGGGTGACAAATGCTGAAAATTGTTGCTTTCTGGAGGTGAGCCGCTGCTTCTGAAAGAGTGGAAAACCATGTGTGGGCACTAAAAGCCCTGCAGCTCAGAACACAGTCTCTTCAACCCAAGAGCAGTGTTTCAGGCATCGCATGGAGAGACGGTGTACAGAACACAGGTGCATGTTGTGTGTTCAGAATCAAGGCTGAAGTGATACCACGCCTGTGGCACAGATAAATGCTTCCAGAAACACCTTGGACTCACTGCATGCTTGATTTTGAACTTGGCTAGCAGAAACCTTTCTGTGTTGCCCAGTTTTTCATGAATCCCTTTTTAATTATATCACGACTGAGATATCAACACACACGTTAGGAAGCTGGGGTTTACATTATGCATCTGCTATAAGCCAAGGAGCTCCAAACAACCTCCACTGACTGCCAACAGCAGGAAGAGGCCTGGCACCATCCTCCATGGTCTCAGAAGGAACCAGCCCTGATGCCACCTTAAACTCAGACTTCTAGTTTCTGGACTATGAGGAGAGTTTCCTGTTGAGGTTGTCCTCTGGTGAAGTGAGCTACAGTGGTAAGGAAACCATGTGCAAAGCAGAACCTTTCCTGTGCAGCAGCCCTTGTGACCAGGAATGCACAGAGAAAGAGGTGGTTCTGACCAACTTTGGAAACTTTTCATGGAAGAATGAAGGTGTGGGAGGTTGAGCTGGAAAGAAAGGAGAATGGGATCATGTTTCTAAACCCTTCACTGTCCAGTCGGCCCTCACAGTGGGGTGACAGAGTGTGTGGGGTACCCAACTAGAAGTCAAAGAGACTCTCATGTCCGTGGTCCCTTTCATGGTAGACTTCAGCATAGACAGCAACAGAAAGAAGGTGACAGGTTGGGAGCCAGCCTGTTTGGTGGTGAGGCCCTGTGGCTTTGCCATAGCTAGATGTTACAGTCTGGGATGACAACCTGTGTGTCATTTGATGTTGAGGATTGGGGGAGTGAGTATTCCTGTTTCCATGACAATGAGATGCTGTGTCTCTGGGCTAAGAGCTTCACAGAAAGATCTAGGTGTAATCAGTGACCTTTAGCATATCTCAATTTTTAGCTTTCTAGACACTTGTCCCCAAAACCGAATTTCTCCTCTTGGGTCACGAGGTCAAGATGGTTCTCAGTGCATTTACTCCAGGGATCGATTTCTGAGTCCTGAGCCACAACATTAGCTGGGAGGCTTTGTCTGTAATCACCTGGGCAGACCCTGGATTCACACCCTATCATCTACCCCCATTTCCTACTTGGCCACAGACATTCCCTGGAGAACTATCCACCCTGTTGAAAAGGTACAGGGCAGGGGGTGGCGGTCAAGGTCACTCTTGTCACTTATTAGGTGATAGAGTTACAAAAGACAGGTAATAGGGTCATTCTAGAAGCCAGAACAGAGCAAAATGATTAATCTAAGTCTAGAGACACCAGTAATGTGGGATCACACATCACCTAGAGCTTCTAATCACTAATCTAGCTCTTGTGTGAGAAATGAGAATTCTGAGTTCCCCATAGTCTTGATATCTAGGACTTCGGTAATTCAGACATGCCTAGGCTGTAGTCCTGTCTCCTCGGGCCTCAGGTAGATCATGTGAGGTGAGCTGGCCTCACAATGACTCACAGGCCTAGGGCCCAGTTCCCCAAGACTGCTTCCCAAGGCCCTGTTAGGGACAAGCTGGCTTGAGTGCTGTCTCTCACCTTTCTGGAAACCTCTGCTATGGAGGCACTGGTATGACTGCTATGGAGAATGTCAGCCACTGGTAGGTCCTGTACCTTGGGCTTCTGATGTCCTGAGAATTGCTCTAGATTTGATTTGTATGCCACACAACTCAGGCATCTGAAGTATTCGATTCAGTGTTTAAAAGTAGACTCATATGGTACTCTAATCATCACCACAATCAGTTCTAGGACTTACCACAAGAAAGATTCTGGGTCAGTGAGCAGTCACTCACCTACCTCCATCCCAGAAGCTGACCATCTGCCTCTATGGATTTGACGACTACTAGGCATTACAGAGGTGAACCCATTTGAAGGGTCCCTCTTGCCTGCTGTCTTTAAGGAGCATCCTATTTCTACAGTATGAATGAGAATATTTTCCTCTTTATTGTTGTTAGCCCACATTCAGAGAAACCTTTCTACGTAGGTTGCCCACCTGCCCACCTGCTCCTCTGTGTCTTGGACTGCCCCCTCCCCATTGCTGGAGAGATAACTTCCTGAGCTGAATGAAATGTCACCTTTCAGTCCTATCCCAGCCATAACCACAGCCAGCAGGTGTGTGCCGCTGTGACCCCCCATGGCGTGGGGGTGATATCAGGGCAGTTCACTGCAAGGATTCCTGGGTCCCTATTTGCCATTTTCTTGCAATCACAAAAAACCTGGTGACATAAGAGATGAGCAGACTACTGGGAAGATAAGAAAATAATAATGCATACAGCTGCAGCATTTGCAGCACCCAGCCAAGTTTGGGTTCCCCTGTAGAGTAGCTTGCCCAGGCCCAACAAGTTCTTCCCTAGATCCCTCTTCTTTCAAACAGCACCTGTGAGCTCTGAGGTCTCTCCCTGTGGAGTTTAAAATGACAAAAGATAATTTTAAAATATCACAGTTGAGGGGGTGTGAGTGTAAAGCTTGGCATTAATCAAATTCAAGGCTGGTGACAGCCTTTCAGATGGTGTGTGGAAGTCAGGGTTCAAGGGCTTTCTTCTTTTCTGCCTACCACCTTTAAGCCTGCCTTACAAGTGGCCGGCCCTGACTCCAGGCCTGAGGATTGTTCAGGACACTTAGAGGACCTTCTTGGTGTCTGGTAAGCATGGTGGTACAAATCAGCACAAGGAAAGTGGAGGGGGAGTAAGCAGTGACCTTACTGCCAGTCTCGGAGTTGACAAGAGAAGCAGACTCTGAAATAGAGGTAGTTCATTTAAACCCAAAGCACTCATTTCACCCAGGATGGAATTTAAAGGACTCAAGGCACACATGAGGTCTACCAGACTGAATTAATGGATACAACTCCAGCCGGTACCTGCTCACCTGAACTCACCCTGTTTACTGCCCAGCCTCCTGCCATGTTCTGGACTGAGCCCCTCAACCCCAACATTCTTGTCATCAAACTCCTCTCTTCCTACTTTCTCTTCTGCTTCTTTTCCCATTCTTCCCCTTCTTCCTCTTCTCTTTTCTCTTCTCCTCTATAGTCCTTTCCCTCCCCCTCCCCTTCTTCCCCTGCTTCTTCTCTCCTTAAGATGGCATCAATGCCTTCCTAGCCCAGTCAATCATTCTAGAATCTGTTGTTCTCCTGAATATTCAGGCACTCTGTCCTCATAAAAATCATCATAAAGTATGGAAATAGTACCTTGTTGTGCAGTCAGTTGGGGGGTGAAGTGGGGGAGGTTTGGGATATGACAGAGTCTCATCTAGGACAGCCCAGCTTATAGGTCCACATGGTATTCAGAGGAATGGTGTCAGGCAATAGAAGAGCAGAAGGGGATGTCTGAATTTCCAACCTGCCTGACTCTCATATCTGAGAAGCTCTAGAACATTCTACACAGACTTCCCCTTATCGGAAGGAAAGCTTTGGATCCCACGAGGACTTTGCAGATGTCTGAGACATTTTCCCCTTCCCTGAGAGATGTGTTATCTGATGTTTTTAATAGCATCGTCTGCCACTGAGGGCAAGGCTCTGAGCGGCAGTATTGATCTTGTCACTTTGGAGAACAGTTTGATATTTAGGGTTAAAAATAGCATTTTCATTGCTCTGTTACCATGTTCAAGACTCATTTGACGTCTGAGCCAAAGAATATAATTTTCTTATCAAATATGAAGATGCACACTTTTTCTGAGGCTTGAACTCGGGATTCTGAAGTTATATCAACACATACTAAAAGAAACAGCTTTGCTATGAAGCCATCATAATTCAGAAGGGCTGCAACACCCTGTGAGAGGAAATGAAGCACTCACCAAGTTGGTAATCCAATCACTGGTGAATGTTTGCCAAGCCCTATCTCTAGTCCAGCCAGAGAGACTTAAATCTTGTGACGATCTGATGAGGAAAATGCCATACTCACTGCTGTGGCACAGTGGAAGACCAAATCGAGGGGCACACTGCCATGGGGCTACAAGAAGCAGGGCACCAGAACAGGAATCCAACTCCTCTACAGGGTCACACTGGACACTAGCCACACACCACCTTACACAAATATCTCTTTGACTCAAGTAGCATAAAATTATACCATTCTTGTAAGTGACTGCCACTCCTTCTGGAAGAGGTACATGTTTCTGTGAGTTCAGATCAGTTTGGGGAATACAAACACCAGATCTGGCCAGAATTTTTCTTTTCTGAAAAATTTCATTTTTTAGTTTATTTAAGAGTGTGTGCCATACTATGATGCTTTTGCAATATGGTTTCCAGGAATCAAATCAAGTTTTTCAAGCTTGACACCTGGTGAGCCATCATGCAGGCTCTAGCTGGACTTTTGCTGGCAAGCCAGAAAGGTTTCTAATTAGTGTTTTTCCACCCTCACTTAAGGCAGAGCTTGAGGTCATTTCCTGGGGGCCAGCTTAGAAGTCATACCATTTACTAAGTGGAATAAAAGCCCCAAGTTTTGCAGGAAAACCACAATGCTCCCCTAGAGACATGGCTGCCTAAAGTCACTGGGCTGAATTTTCTCTTCATACACGTGTGTGCTGTGATGTAGAAGCCCTGAGAGTCCCATTCATCTTGTGATCTTTAAAAGATTACAAGATATCCTCTAGCATTTTCCTCCTGTGTGTAACTAAGTTTCTGTCCCTTGGCCTCTGAGTCCCACTGTGGCAAGGGCACCCAACCACACACCAAGCACTGTAGATTCATCCCTTAGATGCTCAGTCCTCCATGCATGAGAGGATTCTGTCTGAGTATGGTCCGTGGTCCAGAACTCTCTGAAATGTGTATTTTCTTGTAGAACAATAATGGATAATGAATGACCAGTAAGATCTTCCCTTTCTATCCATTCTTCAGCCACAGCAAGATGGCAGAGGACTAAATACCAAAGTGTGATAAACTCCTGTCCCCTTCAGCATCCTGACTCTGGAGCACATGATGGTGTTGGAATGTGACTGGCTGATCTCTTTCCCTATGAATGTTCCTTAGTGTACCCACTAAAAGGATATGACCCAGAATGTACAACCAAAGGACCTGGCCCGTTTATAACCAGCATGGCTCTGTTACATCAAGTCTCTCTAACTGCTTATTGTGATGATGAGTCCTGGAGGAAATGAACCACGATAGTTGTTTAACTGCTGTTGCTCTGTTTTGAGCATGACAGGTGGTGAGTCTGACTTTCCTGTTTGTTAGACATGAACTGTGTCTAATGTCATGTGTTTGGAAAGTCCATGAAGTACAGTGACTTCATGGCAGAAGGCTGTGATGGGGAGAATTCATTGTGACGACAAGAGGCCAGCTTGTTCTCACTTTCCTTCACTTGCTGCTGAAACCGACTCTAACTGACTAAGGGATTTTACTGGGCTTCCACAAGATCAAGCCAGTCAGCCTCCCAGTGTGGAACAGGGAGGGACTCATGAATACCATTCCTCGCTTAGGAGCTATGGACAGCAGATTGCTGCTCAGGGGGAGCCAGTTTTATATAGAAATATGGCACCTAGTAGATTGATCCTGCTTCAGTGGATGGCTCCACCCTCGTGAGCATATGGGCAGCGTTACTAGGACTCAGGTGAGGGGTCTGGAAGGTGAGGGTACATCTGGGAGGAGTTAGAGGAACAGAGGATAAACATGATTACAATATATTACACATGTGTATGAAAATCTCAGAGAATGAAAAAATCATATATATATATATATATATATATATCTATATATATATATATAAAATATAAAATGAAATCAAAAGAGAAAAAGATACTAAGACAACCTCAGTCATCATGTTTTAAGTTTACAAAAGCGAATTTTCCACTTAGTGGGTCTGTCTGAGCCAACTGTTGGAAGCACCACTTGTCTGTCTGTCTGTCTCATGCAGAGCCAGGATGCTCCATGCTCTCCCAAGGCCTGTCCCAGAAGCCCACTGAGTGTGTTTTTTTTGCTGTTCACAGAAGCTGGGTGGCTTGTGGATATGAACTGGATTTTGCATGTGTGATTATTTGGTTTCTTTGGCTCAGCAGGGGAAAATGCAGGGTGATAGAGGTGGGGTAGGGGGAGCTGTGTGAGGGCTCAGCAGTCACCTGGTCTTTGAGTGTCTCTGAAATGTAAAGCCAGTTACTATCAAGCCTGGTGCCCTGTGTTCAATCCCCAGAACCCACATGGTAGGAGGAAGAAGCAACTCCTGAAAATTGTCTTCTGACTGATAACACACAGACTGAAGAACGCATGCACAAACAGGCACTCGCAATAAATCAACACATGGCTAAAACTTTTAAAGAAAATTTTGTAACTGAAAACATATTAATTAGTATGTGTTAAATAAAAATGCAGGGCATGGACCTGATCATAGTCTGAAGACTGCAGAAGAAATGCTGAACAAAGGGAAACAGATTCAGAGAAGTCCCAGTAGAGCAACAAAGATAAGAAATGGAAAATTACAGTGGGTTATGAAGAGCCATACTCAAGTTGGGAAAGACATATATCATGTGAGTCTCAAACGGACAGAAAAGAAAAAAACTAGCTAAAATAGCCTATGATAAAAAAATCAATGAGGATCAAATATAACAAGAAATCCTCCAAAGTAGCCTGAGTGAGAACATTATACGCAAGGAAACACTGCTCCAGTCAGCCTAAGATTTCTCACTCTAAAATGCTAAAACAAATTTATAGAGAGCTGAAAATGATAAAATAAAAGCAGGCAGAAGGATTTTTCTTTAAGTTAAAATAGCATTTTTCAAATAAGTGAAGACTGACATTTTGATTTATCCAACCTGTGTGACGGGACATATGGAACATAATTTCACATAAAAAAAAATAAGACTCAAACCATGTCCAAGATAAACTCAAGGACACAAGTAATTATAAATTAGCAAATAAATAGAAAATATTGTGTATTTGTGCATTCATGCCCTTAACCTTCCTTTTAAAATAGTTTATAGTGTATGTATGGAGATAAGTAGATGTTAGCTTTGATTTTTATATAGCACTTCCTCCGTTCATTTAGTATGGCCATGTTCTCCATTGGTTCTTTAGATATAGTTATAATTTTTGGCTTTAAAATCTGGCTTGGTATGTTTAATAAGAATTATGTGGAGAAGCTGGAGAGATGGAGAAGCTGGAGAGATGGAGAAGCTGGAGAGATGAAGAAGCTGGAGAGATGGAGAAGCTGGAGAGATGATGGCTCAGCAGTGAGGAGCATTTCCTGCTCTTGCAGAGGCTCAGCATAAGATGGTTCAACTACCTGCCACTCCAGCTTCAGGGATCTGGTCCCCTTTCCTGCCTCCATGGGTACCAGCAATCACTGTGCCGCATGCTCTCACACAGTTACACACATGTACTCAGAATTTAAAATAAAGTAAAATCTTAAAAAAAAACAGGATATGGAACTGCTTGAAATTAAATTTTTGTAAATTTAATTAGAATTTGTAACTGTCTTATGTTTGTATGGATTGATATAACCCTGAATCAAGGTGAGCCTGCCCAGTATAGTTGTTGGATGAATATAGTAAATGATAGAATTCCTATAAAGGATTTGAAAGGGAAGTTATAAATACAAAAATATTTGATTTGCCACAAATGACACAGTAACAGAGAAACAGAGAGGGTGCAGGACTGGTGTGGTGCACTTAGCCTATTGTCTGACTTCCTAAAGGGGACATTTATATTATTTTTACTATTTTTCTTTCAATATAAGCATTGAAATCCCCATGTTTCTCCCCAGGAAGTACTTTCTCAAACTCCTGGATCTCTTAATGTGTTGTTTAATCATCGTTTACCTTTAATCAGGAATTTATTTATCCCTATTCTTTCTGCTTTTGAACTTTTCTTAAATATCTTATTGTTTTTTATTCCTATTATAATTATCTTATGATTAAGTAACATACCCCTTTAAGATTTAACTTTTCTTATTTGTTTTAATGGTTTTTGGAAAAAGAAACTGGTGGAAACCAGGCTAAAGTCAAACTCGAAGAGCATCCAAAGATGACCTTGAGTTTGCTATGTAGCTAAGGACTTTAAACTCCTCATTCTCCTGCTTCGCCTCCCAAGTGCTGGGACTACCACCTGGACCACTGTGCCTATCATAAAGAATGCATACTGTTAAAGTGTTAGGGGAAAGTTCTCTAAGTGCCAATCAAGTCAGGATGACTGATTGCGCATTGTAAATCTCCTACAATCCTCCTGAAGTGGTGCTTAATTGTTCTGTCAGTTGCAGTGTGGGGGATGTGAGCACCTGAGGACTTTGAAGACCTAGACAGAACCATCAGACTTTTCTATGTCATATATTTCAGTGTTCTGCAGGTATATGCCTGTTTTAATTATTTTCTGTAATTAATTGACTACCTGCACAGGCAAGGAAACAAAAATAAATAAATGTATGTGCCTGGTACCCATCGAAGCCAGATACTCTAAATCTGGAATTGCATACAGTTGTGAGCTACCATGTGGGTGTTAAGAACTGAACCCAGGTCCCCTGCAAGAGCAGCAAGTGCTCTCAATCCCTGAGCTGACTGTCTTGCCCCCATAATTAGAAGTATTAAGCTATCGGATCATTTTAGATTGGCCTATGGCTTATATTAGCTACTTTTGCATTGTTATAATACCTGAAAGAAGCAACCTAAGGTAGAAGGATTGTTTTAGGCTCACAGTTTCTGAGGGTTCAGTGTACCATGGCAGAGCAGCTTAGATCACCTAGGCAACAATGTGTGAAGAGTATCATCATGTCCCCATGGATGAGGAAGCAGAGAACTTCCTGGAATGGGAACCAGGGAAGAAGGGAAATGTGTTTGATATAGGCTTTATTTTTTTCAGCTTATTAATTATGAACTTGGGCTTTAAGGTCTTGAGGCTATGGATTATGTTACCTAAGACTCACAGAGAAGATTCTAGTACCTGCTGGGTTTGGAGTTCTGGTGAAAGCAGCCATGATTTTTCCTGCCCTGTGACATACATAACCCAGGGAAGTCTAGAGTCAGCAGGTGCTGACTTCTGTGGTGTGTACCACTTAGTGTTTATGAAGACCATTCTTCATGGCTGGAGACTTTGTCCATGCTTATCTTGACAGTGGGAGGAAGGTGAGATCTGGGCCCCAGGGAGGGGTCTCATGCTTCTTGGTCTGAAATGCACTAGACCCTGGCCATGACACTCACAGCCATATACAAACACATTAGAGCTTGCAGCTGACTTCTGATGACTCCAGAACTCTCTCAGACCTTCCAGGTTGGACCCTCTAAATCAGAACTTAGATCATACTTTCTCCTATGTCCTCTGATGGCTACCATCCAGGCTGTACCCTGCTCAGCCCTACGCTTCCTTCCACAGTAGCTGTCATGGGAGGCAGTGGGTGTGTATACGTGAGTCCTAATGGCTTGTGGATAACTTTGAGCTGGTGTTATGGGCCTTTGACAGGGGCTTGAGGGAGGCATTTTTTCTGCCTGTGAACTTGTAGAGGAAACAAATGGATTTCTTTCCTTTTTCTGATCTTATGTGAGAACTGTAAAAAAGGTGTTTCTCTCTGGTTAGAAAGAAATGCCTTTCCCAAAGATGAATTCAGACAGCTTTATTTAATAGGAAACCCAGCTTGTCTGTCTTTAAATACAATCTTCCCTGGTGGCTTTTTTTCCCAGCAAGAAGAATGAGTCTCTTGACTGAAAGGAGTCTGTGTCAGAACAAAGAGAGGAAAAGATGTTAAAAGAGAAAAGGCCATGGGGTTGTGCATGGGGAGAAGGGAGAGGAGTCAATGCCTGAAGGAATGACATCAATTCCTCAATCATTTCTTCCATTCTGAAACTGGACTTTAATTAAAAAGACAACATTGCAAGTAGAGCACATAGTTTTCTCTATAGTCCAAGCATGCAGCAGCCTGGAGCAGGGAGATCTTCATGAGTTGGAAGCCAGTCTGGGCTAATAGTGAGATATAGGACAGGCTGAGGTAGAAGATAATATCCAGTCTTTAAAGGGAAGGGGAGAGAAGGGAAGGAGAATGGAGGGAAGGGGAAAGAAGAAGAGATGTAAACAATTCAGTTTGCAAAGCAACATGTGAGGTCCTGAAATCCACAAGATGTGAGAGATTTCCTGGTTCCAGACAAGCCTTACCAAGCAGTGGACTGTTAATACTATATAGTTAGTTTACACCTCCATTTCTCCATTCTCACACAGCGACTGTCACAGGAGTGTATTATAGAGTGAGGAGAAGTTGTATACCAGGATACAACTTGGGTATACCAGGATGCTATTGCTTAATCAGTGGGAATTAGGAGTGACCAGGGTAGAGTCATTAGAATAGAACAGGGGACAAAGTGCTACCCAGGGATCAGACAGAGGTATCCCTAGAACCACTTACCATACAGGCTGTAGATGGTTTGGACATTGATGGTTTAGAGAACAAGAAGCCCTGAAATTCGGGGGAAGAACATGTATGAAGTGGACAGGAGGCCTTTAGGAGTGGCTGGCTCTCAGGCAGAAGTGCAGGAGACTGTGAGGATACATGATGGAGACAGTGGTGTTTAAAGAGGAGCTGAAATGTTACTGTGAAATGGGCATCTGCAAGATGCATCCTAAGCTTAACCTAGTATGGTAGGAGGGTTTGTTCTTGGGTAAAAATGAAGATGCCCAGTTACTAAATCCTATTGGCTATACCCTACAGAGGAGCATAGCCTTATAATGTCACGTAGTATGTATGTGGTGTGTGTGTGTGTGTGTGTGTGTGTGTGTGTGTGTGTGTGTGTTGCTGCAAAGAAGGAAAGCATGGTGAAGACGTAGCTGATTTGGGGTATAGGCCCATCTGTGACATCCGGAGATGGAAGCCTAGGCCCAGGTTTCCCAGGCAGAGATGTCACTGGTGCTCAGGCTCGTTAGAACTGCATATCTACCATCATCATGAGGCCAAGTGACCTTTCATCACATCTGTTGTTGCTTTGAGCTCCCTCTGTAGACAATTCACTGTCTTATTTCCTTCCTCTGAGCAGACTGGCCCCAAAGGTGGCTGCTCTACCCACTCCCATACTGTTCTTACCCGTAGCATAGGAAGAAAAGCTACTGAAACTGTCCCCCCATCAGCTGCTGCCATGATGTCAAAGCAGAAGGTTCACTGACATTTACAGATGATGACAGATCCCTACAATCCCATGAAAGTGTTCAGTTGGAGTCTGTAGAACATCTGGAGGACTGAGACTCACCTACCAGAAGCCAGAGGAGATTGTTTTCCCATGGTCACCAACCATGAGCAGTCAACTGAAAAATCTATCACAGCTGTTCTCCAGACTCTCTGTCCTGGAGGAAGACATTAAAAGCCTCAGCTCATGGGAAACAGGGACAGGAAAAGCCACTTGGAAGTTTCCCCTCTGTTCATAAGGTGTGTAACCTGATGAAATAAAAACTAAATGAACATCAGGGTAAATATCTCTCCCATCTCTCCTAGAATAATAAGAGCAGGGAAATGGATAAAAGGTGTGGTGAATGGCTATTTAGATAAATTGACCATGAGCAGCCTGTTCAGGGAAGCTCTCATTACTGTTGCCATCCTGTTCTGAGTAACCATTCCTTGCCAAGGAAATAAACACTATCTCAGCCTTCTCTGAGACTATGTTGACTGTGCAGAGAAAGAGTGATATGGCTCTCATCACTTCATCTAAGGAAATAAAAGTGACATATACACCTTCTCTCCTCCTCTCACCTTTATTTTCCCCGAGACAGACTCTCGTGCATCCCAGACTGGTCTTGAACTCACTATATATCTGAAGCTGGTCTTGATTGCCAAATCCTCATGGATCTACTCCCTAAGTGGTGGAATGGCATGTGGGGAGCGCTCTACCAACTAAGTTACAGTCCCAGCCCCACTCTTTGACTTTGGCACATTCTAATCTTCTGGCTCTTTCTCATTCTCTGGCTCTTTTTGTCTTCACCTGTGTCTAGTTTCTTTTCTCTGTAACTTGGCTCTGTTAAACCATCTCAGTAAAACTGCCACACACACACACACACACACACACACACACGCGCGCGCGCGCGCGCACGCACGCACGCACGCACGCACACACCACCACCACTTTTTTTCTATCTCCTGCTCTTAAGTAGGCTCTCTTTCTCTGCTGTTCTTATGAGAGTTGGGCAAATCCTATGTCTGACTCACTCTATCAGCTCTTCTCTGATTTGTTACTTTGCCCGCCCTTCAATTTGATGTCACTTTCAAACACTGCTGCTTCCTTCTACGAACCTTATCTTCATTGGTAAGAATTAGAGGTGTATACCGAGGGCATGTCTGTATTCCAGCTAGATTATATCTTTGGATATGATCCCTTGCCAGAGCAGACTGCTGCTGGATTAAAATTCCTCTATAGGTGGGGGGAGAAAGGTCCAGTAGGTAAGTGGTATCATCTATAGTGATCAGGGTCCTCCCTAATAAGGGATGTGAGCAAAGCAACTCTTTGATAAAAATGGTGATGGTGGCAGTGACAGTGTATAACACATGCTGTCTATAAATGTGAATACATATACATATACATATACATATACATATACATATACATATACATATACATATACATATACATATACATATACATATACATATACATATATATATATATATATATATGATTGCACATACGTACTCATTACTACTATTTGTATTCATTCTCTTTATAGATGATGAGGTCAACAATCACATAGAGCAAGACATGGTAGCTCTCTCCCTTGGCTGCTGACTGTATTTGATGTCCCCAAGTTCTTCCCACTGAACATTGAACGACTGTGGGACATGCCTTTGCTCTGACTTGACTTTCACATCAAGATTTACATTTGCCACTACAAAATCAAACCCAAAGAATTTCATTGTACTACAGATCTTATTGGTGTCATTAGAGATGAATTTATTTTCTTTATTCACGAGTTAGACTTGTGGTTTGAAATCTAAGAACTAAAGTCACATGTCATAGCCCGTTCTGAATTTTCATAGGAAAATCATGGCCATATTGAATTTGCAAGAGACATGTAAGAGGGTAGAGCTGGCTTTCGAGGCAGTGAGCACAATCATGAAAGATGCTTGGGTGACTATATTGTGTGTAGAGAGGGAGGAGATACTTAATGCTGGGTCCAACAGAGATGGAGTGCAAATGATGTGCGTTAGTGCTGAGGTGTGATCATCGAACTTGAGAGAAAGAAGCAAATGGGAAGCAGTCACATTTTCAATGAGTCAAAATTAAAACTCAAAGCTTCAGTGAGTCAAAGTACAGAGGTCGTACATTCTAATGAGTACAGAGCGTGAGAGAGTCTGGGGTGAGATCTTTTAGAAAAGGTGGAAGGTAGAAAAATGCAGATGCTGAAAGCTAATGTGGGGGATAGCTGGATGGGGGTGTATTTTTTAAGCAACAGGAATTGAGTAACTGTAAATCCAAAGAAAAGCAGTGATTAGGAGAGTGCGTCGACAGAGGAAGAGGTATGAAAATTCTATAAGTGTGAGCTAATGAGCACAGGATGTACACGCTAGGGCTGCTGGCCTGCCCAGGTGGATGGGGCAGGTGTGAGGCATGATGGATGAGGTGTGTTGAGGCTGAGTGCATGGCTCTCCTCCACACCAGGCAAGAAGAGCTGAAGGTCACATTCTGCAAACGGAAATCCATTTTCCTAGGGGCAGTGTTCAGTGTTAAAAGGTTTTATGATTATGCCAGAGCAGACAGTTAGACAATTAGCACTCTCTGAAGGTTGACAAGGCAGAGGCTGTAGATGAATTATGTCCCATCCGTGTGATGAGGAAAAGCCTGTGAATTGTTGGAATCCTGTGGGTGTGTGCCACTCCCAGTACCTCTGAGGCAGACCGAGGATAAGAAGCTTGAAATAGAAGACTAGGGACAGGCATCTGCCATAAGCACCAGGCAGTTCTGTGCAGAAATACCAGTCCTCGTTTCTTGTTGTATCTGCCCTCTTCAAAGTATCCCACCTCCTGCGTTGTGTTCAGCCACCCTCCATGACTTGTACTTGGTTGATCGGTCCAATCCTAAAACAGAATGTAGATGTTTCCAGAATGTTAATGCCACAGAGCTGGAATATTCTCTGACTTCCCAATAGTCTGTCACTTACAGAGTTCATTACATCATAAACACTAACTGAAAAAATGAGATAATACCAAAGAACTGCTTCCACATCCAATTAAGCCTTAGTCATTCTTAGATTACTTTTATTTTAAATTATATGTATGTAAGTGTGAGGGTGCACATGAGTGCAGCTGCCCATGGAAGCCAAAAGATGGTGTGTGTGTGTGTGTGTGTGTGTCTGTCTGTCTGTCTGTCTGAGTTAGGCTTTCATTGATGTGAAGAGATATTATGACCATGGCAGTCCTTATTTAATTGAGGCTGGCTTACAGTTTTAGAGGTTTAGTTCATTATCATCATGGTGGGAGGCATGGCATTGTGCTGGCAGACATAGTGCTGGAGGAGGAGCAGTCAATTCTACACTGTGATCCACAGGCAGCAGAAAGAGACTGTCCCACTGGGTGTGGCTTGAGCATGTATAAAACCTCAAAGCCCACTCCCACAGTGACATACTCCTTCCAAAAAGGCCACACTTCCTAATAGTGGCACTGGCCTATGAGGGCCATTTATATTCAAACTACCACCACAGTGTCCCCTGAGTGTCTGTCTCCTTCTCAATCTCTCTCTCTCTCTCTCTCTCTCTCTCTCTCTCTCTCTCTCTCTTTCTCTGTGCGTGTGTATGTGTGTGTGTGTTTGCATCTCTATGTGTGCTACAATGTGCATGTTGAAGTCAGAGGACAAGCTCGAGTGTTGGTCTTCACCTTACACCCTATTTGAGACAGAATCTTTCTTTTGTACATCAGGTGGGCTGGTCCACGGGCCCTAGGGGATTCTCCTGTTTCTGCCTCTGTCTTTCCACAGGAATACTGACAGTGCATGCTACCACAGCAACTTTATGTAGGTTCTGGGGATTCAAAGTCAGGCCCTCACACTTTTGGGAGAAGTACCTTTCCTACTGAGCCATCTCCCCAGCCAGACATCCAATAGCTCTTGCCACATTGTCTTTCACGGCTCTGAACATCACAGTTGCTCATCACATGTGAACTAAGATGGTGTTATCAACATCTTAGCAATTGTCTTAAGACTTCAGGAGATGGCACACGCCTTTGATCCTGCACTCAGGAGGCAGAGGCAGACGGATCTCTGAGCTCAAGGACAGCCTGGTCTACAGAGTGAGCTCCAGGACAGCTATGGTGTGTGTGTGTGTGTGTGTGTGTGTGTGTGTGTGTGTGTGTGTGTATACAATCTTGCTGTAAAAGGCAGCAGAGTCTATGGTACTGCTTAAATGAGGATCAGGCAGAGTCCTAATTGTGCCTGAGACCTAAGAACTGACACATGGAAGACATATTCTGCTGTAGAGTCTAGTGTGGGATGATTAAAGTCTGATGACCAGAAGAGAAATCACTTCTCAATGAATTATGAGACTCAATTTATGGAATAAATTATCGGACTGGGTTTTTAGAAACTCCAACAGTGGTTATAATTTATCTTGATTATAGAACGGTTTCATGAAATACACTATGCAAATTATTGATCCGTTTCCCAAGCACACAGTGCAGATGCAGGGCCCTCTGTGAGAGGAGGCACCTTCTTGCTCCTAGGCACAGTCCAGCAGCTTACTGTGGTTCAGAAATGGAGACATCTACTCCAAGATCTTGGAAGATTGTATGTGTGCATGCCTGTGTTTATATCTATTCAAGTGCATGTGTGTGCAAGCAAGATCATAGGGCAACTTTAGATGCTGGCCCTATCAACCTTTTTATTGTTTGAGAATCTTACACATACATCTAATGCATTTTGATGAAATACACTGTCCCTCCCACCCCTCCAATTCCTCTCTTCCCTCCCACCTCTTTTCCAGGGATTCTCACTGGCCTAGGATTTGCCACATAGACTGATGGAGCTAACCAGTGAGTGAATCATATGCATCTTGTTGCCTCTGCCTCTCCAGGAGTGGAATCAGAAATGTGTGCCACCATGCCCAAGTAGAGCTCAATGCAAGGTGTCCCCCGGCCCTTGAATGCCTGTAGAACTGAAGCTCACTCATGTTTGCCCTTTAGAGAGCTTGGATCTTCATACTGGTGTCTGTACCCTGATTGCCTTCTACAGTTTAGTTCTATCTCCTCAGGCCAAGGTTGTAAAAGAGAAAGACCACGGCTGCTGGTAGCTTGTGGTTGGAGCGTTTTAGAGTTATCCTTACAGAAAGAACAAACATTTAGAATCTGCATTGTCAGAAGGTGATTCTCAGTTAACCCTTAAACTAGAGTGAAGCTGTTTATTTCACACACTGGACATTTCCAGACTACAGAAGCATCAGAAAGTGATCAAGTCTTGAATGACCACCATCAACTCAGTGTTACTCCAGGGACATAGGAACTGAGACAGGCCCAACTTCAACATGAGAGCATAAACTTCCCCTGTGGCTCTTTAGCAGAGTGTACTCAGGCAGCTCCTTGTCTGCCATGCAGATTGCTCTGTCTTCCTCACTCTGGCCTTAGACTGAAAGAAGTCCTCAGTATCAACCTTGTCCACTAATTTATCTTAATCTCTGCTATTTCTCTCCTTTGCTCCCAAGAACCAATACCAAAGTGCATACTTGACATTACTTCTAGGTTCCATGCCCTACTGCAGGATAGGAAAACTGATAAACCACAGACATCACAGACTTACAGGGTGATCAATGGAACTTTGAACAAAGATGGGTTATAATGGAGTTAAGAGGATGGCAGAGAGAGCAGCCAGGTACCCACCCCTTCACTTATCCAAACAACAGTTCAACATCCTAGCAAGTTCAGGCATTTTAGTGGAAGACAGTATGCCAGTAAGGTAGTGTTCCAATTGCTTTAAGACATAACTTGTTCCATCATCATAACAATTCAGTGTCTGCTTGTAGCACTCCCATTTGGGTATGGGGGGTGTGCAGCCCTTCTCTTACAGAGCGATATCCCCCAAAGGACTTGAACAGGGCTAGAGAGCCAATCTGAAAGCCCTGCAGACCATGCAGAGCCTGTGTTTGACCTGCCCATTCAAAGGATTTTGTTATATTTTCTTTATCATGTCCCCATGTAATAACAAAAGCAATAGATATGTGGGATAGGCAATGCAAATGACGACAAGCATGTTTAAATAATTCATGAAGAAATGCTGAATATGTAGGCTCCCTGATAGTACCTTGGACATATGTTGTTTAAATTAGTATGGTCTTTAAGAGTAGGGCCCAGTGTTTCATGGAAATTGAGTTGCAGATAGGGACATCATGTTTCTTTCATGATACATAAAGAGGACACAGAAACCTAATCTAAAATGCTAGCATACCTTTGCATGTGCTAATTGGTCAAGAAATACATAGACACTGTGGTAGCCTTACAAAAGACAGGGTCTGCTTGGGAGACAGATTATAGCTTAGAAGGAGGGCTTCTAATGTCAAGTCAATGGCTGGGAACCCAGATATAGTGACCTGAAGTGGCTGTCAGTTCCCAGTGATATGTGTGTGTGTGTGTGTATGTGCATGCGCATGTGTGTGTAGGTATAGGCACATGAGTATGCATACCTACTGTGTGCTTGCTGGTTCCACTTAGGGGCTTTTTGCTGTTTTCTTTATTGGCTCAAATAGTTCTTTCAGTCAAAATTATGCAAAAGCAAGCATGAAATTTAATGGAAGGTTTAAGGTCTGGGGTTAAAGTTCAATCAGTGGTTAAAGTGCTACTGTTCAAACATAAGGGCCAGAGTTCAGATCCCCAAAACCCACTGAAATGCTGGTGACCCACCTGAAATTCCTACCTTGGAAAGTAGGGCCAGGGGACCTACCTTCAGGCAATGTGGCTATGGCTACAAAAATAGCCATATTAGCAAGACTGGGCTTGAGCGGAAAAACCCTGCCTCCATGAGTGAGGCAGGATAGTGGCTGAAGTGGATTCCCAAGATCAACCCTGGGACTCCACCTACATGTATGTATGTGCTTGAGCACTCGTGTACACCCAGACACTTGCACCCCCGTGCATACAAAGCATGCACACATACAGACACACACACACACACACACACACACAAACACACACACCATATGCATACACATGAAAATGGGAGAAAACAAAGGAAGAATCACAGTGTTTTGTAATCTGGCAATATCCTGAAAGAAAGCTATATCTTCAATCCAAGCCTACAGACCAGAGTGTGCCTTTGCCCTCACTCTATAGGGGGCATACTGGGCAGAAATCTGCCAAGTACCTAACCAAATACACAGATACACAGATTAGATCAGGGTTTTTGACTCTGTGTGCAGCCTATTCTCAAAGAGAGCAGTTCTGTAAGAAATAATTAGAGACCTAGAAATAAATGTGATGTGGAGAAGTGAGTTGGAGCATGGGCTCTGAGGACATTTATTTTCTCAGGCTGTATTATTTTATCTTAGATCCAGACTATAAAATGCACTGAGAACATCACAGTCTGGGTCTTGGCACTGTATAAACTGGGCACAGTGGGATACATCTGTAATCACAGAACTCTAGGTGTAGAGGCAGATGAGTCAGATGGTCAAGATCATCTTCTACCACATAGGGAGTTTGACCTGGGATACATGAGGAGGAGACCTTGAAGAAAGGAAGGAGGAAAGAGAGGGGGTGGAAGAAAGGAAGAAATGGGCAAAGGGGGGAGGGAGAACTGCATTCTGTATTTTTAAATTTAGAGCATGCTTACTAACATTGAAGGAAAGAAGAAACTGACAACTTAATACTTGTCCCTCCTCAGAATTTGCAGAAAGGGGAGTGGACTCACTAGGTGCACCCCCCCCAACCATACAGCTAAATCCTAACTTACTGGCGGGCTTCTGGGTACAACAGAATGTGAGTGTGTTGTGATATAAGAAAAACAGCAGGTTACTATGAAGTGGTTAGCATCAGCCTGGTTCAGCCTGGCTGGTGACCTTATAAGAATGGCTGGCAGGAATGTCCTTTATGAAGACCACATGAGAACACAGACAGAAAATGTCACCTTCTAACCAAGAAGAGCCTCAGAGGCAGCCAGCCTCACCCACCTTGATCTTGGACTCCAAACTCCAGGGCTTTGGAGAATTAGATTTCCGTCATTTAAGCTATCTAGTGTGTGGCTCTCATTACAGTAACCCTAGCAAAGTAGTGTAAGTAGATTAAGTGTGGAGGGAGAGAAGTGGCAGCCCCACTTTAAATATCCTTTTAAAAGGTGTTGGTGAAACTTGAAGGAAGACAAGACTGTAGGCGAAGCTTAGATAAAATGCCCCGTCAGAGATGAAGTGGGGATGAAGGCATTTGTAGGCAACAAAGCCATCCCCTAATCGGACCAAATATCCTTCAAGACTTTCCTTGGATCCCAGCTACTTTCAGAGCTAGCCTCCTGGTTTAGCTACATTTTTCACCCACTGACCTTGACCAACAGTCAGGATAGCAAGGAGAGAGAATGATTTGTAAGACTTTCTATTTGATTAGGTACTAGAGTGGAGACAACTTTTCCTTGGTCTGGGTCAAGAATCTGCTCACCAACTCAAAGGAGTATAGCCTAAAGTGAGGGCATTACTGACTCCTCAGTACCTTCAGATGGGTGAAAATCTTGATTGCCAATTTCGGAAGCTGTAAGGCCCAAGGTCACCTTGATGCTGATAATGAAGAGAAAGTATCGAATAGAAACCCATATCTTTTTCTTGGAGGAACAGGGGAATGGAAGGCAGAAAAACAAGGTGAAAGACTCAACAGAAACTCCAAGCTGTACCAGATCAACCCAAGAAAGACAGAGAATAGTTTGGGAATAAACAGATCCACATAATTGAGGCAATTAAAACAGATTAGGCTCTAGCTCCCCGTGAGACTTGTCTAATTCCATGGTTGTTTGTGGGAAATAGCTGATGTCAGACAGTCCTCTCACATCTCAGTATTTTATTATATTGGATAGAAAGAAATAGACATTGAAATGTGAGACCTCATGGCATCCTTTTGACCAATATGCTTTCATGGTTTTGCCAGGAGGCCTGACTCTAATACTCTGACAGGCAGTCGTAATGATACTGTAGTCCTCCTTCTTAACTAGAGTCACTGAGTGTTGCAAAAATATAAATCAATACCACACTATGGTGCTTGAAAGGATTTATATTTTTCATAATATATATTAGTGGCAATAAGATTGTTTCTTACTTGAAAAAAAATTAGTAAATAAATGTTATAAGCAATTTTTCCACTTTAACTTTAGTTGCTAGAGACTAGACTAGTCCTCTCTACAAACAAAAGCTTTGAGACATTCTGAATAACTTCTTAGAATATATGGGCTTCTAAATGTGTGGATTCTAGAAGCTGAAGGTTGGCCTTATTGTTTCTCAAATCTGAGTGCCTGTGGCTGTGAGGAATTCCCTACTCTTTTTTGGTGGGGATATTTTATTTATTTACATTTCAGATGTCATCCTCTTTCCCCATTTCCCCTCCCTAGAACCTCTTATCCCATCCCCCACTGCCTTTTTTCTTTTATACTATTTTAATTACTTTATTTACTTTTATACTTACTAATACTTTTATATTTGCTAATTACTTTATTTATTTTTAATTACTTTATTTTATTAAGGTCAGTTCTAGGTTGAGGAACTAGCAATACAATAGATGCAAATAGTCAAAGAACAAGCAAGACAATAAACAAAAATAGTCAAAGAACAAGCAAGGCAATAAGCAAAGTTCTGTGAACACTCCCATGATCACTGTTTCTAAGGGCTTATCAGGATGACTGAAATATCTGAGCCAACTTCCCTGTCATAGCCCAGAGTCATTTTTATGTCTGAAGTCTACTTCCTTGTTCTAGCCTAATATTTAGATTCCTGCCTAAAATTACTCCTTTGTTCTCACCTAATGTCAGACTTTTGCCTGAAGCCTACTTCCTTGTCCTTGGCCAATGTCATATTCCTGTCAAGCAGCCCATTTCCTTGTCCTTGGCCCATATCAGATTCTTGCCAAGCAGCTCCCAAAGCTCTCCACCTCTCCCCCTTTTTTATTTCATTAACAAAATTGAGCCTGTCTTAGGTCATTCTGACAAGAATGCCTTCCTTACCCATCATGGAATATGCATTATCAAAAGCAATGCATTTCTGTCTTAGGTTGGTAAGGCTCTGTGCAGAATCTTACCCACCCTTGGCTTGCCATCCTGTTAATTTAATAACTCTGTCTGGGGGTTCATTTTCAGGTTCAAGCCATTTACTTTGGCTGCGGATACCATTGCTTACCTATACCCCTGATGGGATAAGCTGCCTTGCCTCAAGTTTTTAGACCTTGTGAAACAGAGAATCAAAAAGAGAAGTTATAATGACTCTTGTATTGTTCTTAAATGTGTCCAGTTATTTGGACTCAATCATGGATTGGTCTAGAAATCAATCCAATATTGGAAATAACAGTCTTCATTTGCAAGTCTGGTTCAGGACATTTTCAGAGACATATTTGGAAGTTAGTTGCAGTTCTCTATGATGTTATGTTAACAAAAGATAAAGTTGGGACAGGATCTGGATTTCAAGCAGGTGTTAGTGTATGTGTTAAGGCTCTTTTAATTTTCAAGTTAAAATTACTTTTGTTTCTTCTACATTATTTAATGTAAGTCACATTGATTGTACATCTCCTAATTGTGTTAGTGTGTTGAAATCCAGCATGTCAGTTATAGAAGTCTATCAACCAGCTTTAGTTTTATTGCCCTGAGTATCACATAATCTTGGTATTCTAAAAGTAGCTTGCAAGAAGAAATGAGTCAGGCTTTAAGCAGAAGCAAGAGAGTAGAGGGCTTGATTGTTGCTGGTATAACAGCGTTAATTACATTAATTGCTAGCACCACTGCTTCTGCAATTGCTTTGACACAAGAAGTTAGGACAACTACTTCTGTTAATCATTTAGCAAAAAATGTTACTAATGTGTTGAATATATAAGAGGATTTAAATAGGCATTTGGAAGAATGGGTTGATGCTCTTTATCCTATTCAAATTATTGGAAGGAGGTTCAGAATTTAAGAGTAAGGATCTATCTCAAGTGTCATGCCAAATACCATTGGATTTATCTTCGTTCTAAAGTTTACAGTGGTAGTCACTATAATTAGGAAAAAGCTTAAAGAAACTTGCAGTGTATTTGGCATAATTCTAACACCTCTCTGGATGTTTTAACTTTACATAGTGAGCTTATGAATTTGAAGAATGCTACTCTGCTGAGCATTGATGTGGTAGATACTGCTGATAAAATTACCCATGGCCTGAGGTCAGTATTTCTATTTTGTTCTATATATTCTTCAAGGATGGCATATATAGCTTGATCATGCTCGCCCTTTTTGTCCTGGGAATATTTTTATTCCTGCCAATCGTGTTAAAGCTTGTCTTCAACAACATCGACAAGTCAGAATCTCTATTCTTGCTGTGTTATATGAGGAGTAGAGGTGATTCTTTGTCCTCAACATTGTTTGGAAGACATGGCACATCTCTACCAACTTAGTAATCTGGACAGTCCATAATATAATGAAATGCCATAAAACCAGAAGCTTATAAAATGATAGAAAATTAGTTCTCACCTTTCTGGATTTTCAAAGATCAAGATGTCTGGTGAAGAACTGTGCCATTTTGGACCAAAGATGGTCATCTTCTACGTTCTCTCATGGAGGTGGGGTCTGGGGGTGGAGAACAGAGTCCTTCTCTAGAATCCCTTGTGATGCAAGTTCTAGTCCCATCTACAAGGGACCCCTATGACTCCATCACCCTTCTATCACCCCCTAAAGGCCACATCTTCTAATTGATGTCACACTGATGCTTAGCTTTTCAACACATGACTTGTGAATACACACATTCAGACCAAAGCAGGCTTTCTCCAGTAAACTTCACAGTAACTGGCTGACCATATAAAGCAAACCAAGTCAAGCATAGTTTATTTTAGGTCCAGAGCAGAAAAGCAAGAAGCCCATCATCAGTGGCTGGAAGACATCTCTAAGTGCACATTTAGATGTAGTACAGAGCTGAAACGGTACTAAAGGTAACTGAGTCTCTGATTCTAGTCTGAGAACACAAAACTTGTATTTGAAATGAATGCCAAGGCAGCCTAAAGTTACAGCAATGCCCTGTATAGCTTTGCTTTTACTGGCTTTCTGTCTACACACAAGCTTCTCACTTTTAGTTTTCTTTTCTGTTAATTTGTGAGTCTGGGTATCTGTGGAGATGGTCCCAGAGTTAAGAACACTTACAACTGTCTGTAACTCCAGTTCTAGGGGAACTAATTCCCTTTTCTGATTTCTGTGGGTACCGCACGCAAATGCTACATACACATGCAGTCACAGTCTATACATTAAATAAGAACAAATCATTCTTTTAGTGTGTGAGTTTAAGACATGTTTAAATTAAAGACATATAGATCTATAGACTTTGTAGATCTTTAGAATTGTTTAAAATATTTACAAACAAGGGAATTCTCTCAAATAAGAGAACATTGAAGTTTAAGTACTCCCCCCTAAGCCCTGGAAGTATAAACTAGACACCTGCCTTCCAATGACATGAGTACCAGGAAGAGTTAATGAGATTCTCTCGAATTCTCAGACACGTAATTTTTGTTTTGTATGGAACTGTAAATAAGGAAAAGCAGGTGCATCCACATGCATATGCAAGTGTGCATGCACACATACACACACACACACACACGCACAAATGTATGCATACACACACGTGCACACACACAGGCATGCACATGTGCCACCCTGTGCTGTCAGTTGGGAGCTTGAAATTCTGGGCCACGCTAAGACCTTTATTTTATGCTTTTACCATGATTAGATAGCTCTATCTAGTTCTCATTTTTCTTGAAATTGGAGGTTTAACATGCTGAAGGAGAGGAGGGGGGCTCTTACCCATTTCTTTTTCCACAGTCACTATGCTGTGTTGCCATTATGTGTACTTAATCACACCATTATCAAGTTAGAAATTAAGTGTTGCTGTCCAATTTTACAACACGTGTTTGGAGTGTTGATCTGATTATCCTGGGTTGTTATGCATGAGAGATGCCTTCCATTAATTCAGAAAACCTGGCTTCGACTTTTTATGAAGTCATTATACGGAGGAAATAATTTCAAATGCATAGTAGGGGGGAAAATCACTTTTCTGAAGACTAGCAAGAAAAAGAGTCTATGAGGCATGCAGGGTATCAGCATAGAATTAGAGGACACTTGGAATCCATCAAGGGCTTAAGAATCCACCACCTCCGGTGTGGCCTGGGCCTGAATGGGAAGTAGCATGCCCCGGGTTTTGTGTCTGAGGCTCCTGGATTTCAGACTGGGCTGTGAGATTCATTTGGGTGTAGACCGTCAGATTTTCTCTGAGAAAAAAACTAAACCCCAACTTTGGGCAACATTTGTTCTGAGCTCCCAGAGAGGGGGTCAGGGCAGGGATACTTCTACACTGCAACCATTGTTACAGGCTCTGGTGTCTTCCACTCTAGTTGTGCCTGTTGGGGTCTACTGTGGAGCCAGGACTGGGTGTGATTGCAAGGATGAGATGATGAATCCCATGGCCCTGTCACTATCTCCTTTATCATCCACAGAACATCTAGTTTGTGAGGAACGATTTTCCCTTTTGTTGAAAATCTTTGTCCACACTAAAATGCGCAGAGTGTTAAGCTCAATAAACAGGCATCTTCGAGTGGTAACAAGCCACGGTTAAGGAGTAGATCCCTGCTCAGCAGGATGAGCACTCTTCCTGCAAGTTTCCAGTTTCCTGTGTCTGTTACCCAGACTCAGAAGACTTTGTGTCTCCCTTATTCAGAGGGAGGACACTCAAACTTTTAAGTTAAGAAATTGTCTATATACATGGACTTTTCTCAGTTTGGTTTGCCTCTGTGTAGTTTGAGGACCCAGTGATTCCCCATTTGCATATTCATCAAATCAGACTGGTGGGAAGTGAGTTGCCCCTATACAGTGAGTCAGTAAGATATCCCACCACCTCTTGCAGTCTCTCATTTCCCATCTGAGAAAAAGACTCAATGTGCAGATCTAGTCTTAACCAACATCCTCAGACTGAATAGCTGATATAAATCAAAATTCCTTAGCCCCCTAGGCTTCCCATATATGGAAATAATCTTATCAATCCTGCTGGATAGATGGGTACTTCCTCAACAAGTGCCCCAATTTTGTCACTTTTGAGGTGGGTCCTACCACCGTGCTGTGAAACAGCTAAGCTGCATGAGCATCTGTGTCTCGTCCCATGGTTCTCAGCTGGGCTGTCTTCTAATATGAACTCTTAACAGGATGGGATGATCATCACGGTGACAACCATGGCTCACTAGAGCATCACAGTAGATCTCAGAGGACACACCTGTCATTTCAAATGGCTCTTTGGGGACATCTGTGAATTTAGTTCTTATATAGTGTATTAGTGTAACTGCAAAGAACATTAATCCAAAGGGAAGCATTCTGCAGACTGCTAGGGCAGGTCTGACATGAAGATGGCTTCATCAGTATGAAATGCCACCTGATTTCAAAAAGACCCTGGGCAGAGCACACAGCACTGTTCCCTCTTCCAGTCTGGAATGTGCCTTGCTATGTCCATGGGTGACAGAGATCTCAGTGGGAAAGGGTTAGGGAAATGACTCTGTTTATAAAGCACTAGCTGCTCATAGCCCCCAGAATGTACGTGCTCTAGTTTCTTTTCTTTTTGCTGTGATAAAATACTCTGACAGAAGCAGTTTAAAGGATAAAGGTGTATTGTCTCTTGTAGTTCATGGTAGGAAAGTGAAGGCAATGGTAACCTGCAGCAGCTGCTTATAGTGTGGCTGCAGTCCCCCATAAAATCAAAGAATGGTGTTAATACAATCACAAGTCTTATGCTGGGCTATTGCAGAAAATACTTTCCCTCTGGTCTTTCTGGAAGAAGGCTAGAGTCTTTTAGAGTTCTGGGTCTTGTCATAGCTCACCTACCCTTTCTGGAGCTGGAGATGAGTTTCAACAGTATTTTCTCAATCTGTCTATAGTGTGCTCAAAGCAGCCAGGGCTGGAATAAGAGGGATCCAGCTAGCTGACTGGTAGTCCTTTTCTCAAGAGAGTGCCAGGGAAGAGACTAGCAGGCATCAAGTGGGGAGTCAATCTCTAGCCCCAACATCTTAGCTTAAAGAAGAGATTAACGTTAACAAGGAAATCTGCAATGAAGATTTGTCATTCATATGAGAGTTTATTCCCAGTTCTCGGACAAGGTGGGTCCTTGTCATCTGTCTTGGAATTGGACACAGAATCAAACACTGATTGCACTCAAATGCAGAACCTAAGAAACCTGATGCATTGGGAGTTGAGAGCAGAAGCTGGGAACCCTGGGAGTTGGGGAGGAGAGAAGCTGATTAAGAGGTGTCCTACTTGACTAGAGGGAGGAATAGGTAGGTACACAGTAGGGAGAGTGATTGGCACACTGTGTTCCTTCCAGATAGCTACAAGAGGACTTTGAATGTTCTTGTGGTGAAGGCATGATGGTTTTATGAGATGAGGGATGCACTGAGCACCCTGGTTTGGTCACAGCACAAAACAGCAAAATATCACACAGTAGCCTGTAAAAATACACTACTAGGACATGTCCATTCAAAACAGAAAAAGACAAATGTCCTAAAATTTTATACTTAGCATTGGCTTTTGTTGAGATAAAAAGCACAGAAATAGAAAATGCCACCAAACTTAAAATACTTATTTTAAAAGTAAAATATAATAAACCTTATAGTAAATTTTCTACTAGGTATTTATTTCAAAATCCCCCTGTATGAAGGCAGTGTAAAGAGATCCCACTAAGAAAAGAGATGTTGGAGGAACTATACATCTGAAATCAAAGTTTTTATAAACTTCAAATTTTAAACAAGGTAGACCCAGGGATGAGAGGAACATCTAAGACAAAGATAGACCACACACCACTGTCAGTTATAAAGAAAGAGGTAGGGTGCTCTTCTGTGCTGCACCCAGCCCACGCTCAGGACAGGGACCTCATCCACATCCATTACTGAACCCTGTCCTACCCTCTGGGCTAGAGAGGACCCTCCTATATGACGGTCTCTGGACTTCCATTTTTTTTTCTCCAGCTAAGAGCTGTGCTCAAGTAAACTCACCACATCGCTTGGTTCTCTGTGGGATCTCTCACATCATCCCCCTCCCACTCACAGAAGCCATTAACAATTGTAGTGGTTTGAAAGAAAATGATGGCCCATACTTCACAGGGACTACTACTAGGAAGTATGGCCTTGGTGGAGTAGGTGTGGCCTTGTTGGAGAAAGTACGCCATTGTGGGAGTAGGCTTTAAGGTCTCAAATGCCCCAGCTAGACAAGCTCAGTCTATTCCTGCTACCTAGATCAAGATATAGAACACTCAGCTGCTTCTCCAGCACTATGTCTGCCTGCATGATGATAATGGACTAAACCTCTGAACTATAAGCCATCCCCAATTAAATGTTTTCTTTATGAAAGCTGCCAAGGTCATAGTGTCTCTTCACAGCAATAGAAACCCTCACTAAGCAGATATATTTCATGTTTTTTTCAAACACAGCTGCAGGTTGGGTGGGAGCAGTCAACATTTGTTAACGGCCATCTCTCTGTCCCAGCATCTTCTGATCTGTAAGGATTTGAGACCAGTCCATTTGACAGTTCTTATCACATGGGGTGAATTGTCTTTGTCTCGGCTCCTCGAAAACTAGCTGTGTGATGTCCAACAGTGCATTTATGGAAACAGGAGAGAGGAGGAGAAAGAAGCTCTCAGCATGATGGAAAAGACTGACTGCTTTCTACAGTATCACCAAAATTAGTTAAAACATCAGAGCCTGAATTCAGACTCAGTCTTCCTGATACTGAAGTTGCCCATGCCTCTCAGGAGTAAGGTAGTATCTAGAGACCCAGTGGGGAGGGTTCAGAGGAAGCTGGGGAAGAGGAAAGTTTCCTCAGTGGCAGTACTGATTGAAAACTAAGGATGGATGATGAGCACAAGTAGACTTGGGCATAAGAGGAGGGACTAGTCACGGGGTAGACTCTGACTGCTTTCAGTATAGAACTACAGAAAGCTCTCATGAGCAATGAAGTAGTTCATTCTGGCCTAGATGGTATATATAGAAAGAAGATTTGATTTATGCCTGTGGTTCCAGAGATGTACAAGTTCATTACCATCCTAAAGGCCTAAAGGCTAGGCAGGCACAGGGGACAAGTCTCCTACGTTCCTGATGGGTAGACATGGCAGCACACAGGCATGCTGGCCTGTGATGAAAGCTGATTGCTCACATCTTGAACTGCAGGCATGAAGCACAGAGAACTAACTGGAAATTCCATGAATCTTTAATGTCTCAAAGCCATACATACCCAATGAATCCCAGTGAGGTGCTTCCTCCAGCAAACCCACACCCCTTAAGAACCACAAAGAGTGCCACCAACTAGGAACCAAGTATTCAAATACATGGGCATATGAGGGCATTCTCATTCAAATGACCACACTGACTAAGCTATTGCTCTTGGGGAATGCACATCTAGGATCCCTCAGACCTCAGGTCATATGATTTTTTTAATCAAAAGATCAGCATACAACCTTTGTAGGTGTGTTTTTCTGTGTACAGAAACTAACTGACTCACAAGTTGGTTACCATGGACCTCACAGCTGAAACACCATAGGTCATTCTGCAGTGAAACAGATCCCAAACACACAGTTTTCCGTAGCTCACACTATGACCCTCTTAAGCTTACTAGGTAGCTCTTGAGAAGTACACTCAGGGGCCATTTCAACAGCAAAATCACCAACAAAAAAAAAAACACAAAATGTGATGTGAAAATGTAGCCTTTAATAAACTATAAAAGCACATTAGTTTCCAGTATTGCTGACACAAGAAAATACCTTATAGTCCTCACTGAGAAAAAAAGCACCTGGGACTCAGACTCTTTCCAGTCTGTGTGTGTCTGTGGATGACTTCAGAGTCACTTGGAACATCAATACTGAGGTTTCAAATAGACATTAGCAAGTAGGGAGATCCTCAAGTGTAGGATTCAGATCTTACAAAGATGGACAGCATACTCTCCACCCTACAGGTCCCTGGGATGTGATACATACACACACACACACACACACACACACACACACACACACACATTCACACACACTCACACTCACACACACGCTTCACAGACATGAACAGAAAGCAAAGTTAGCTGTGAGAGCTCAACTCTCTCTCCCCCCTCTCTTCCTTTTTTCTTTTTCTTTTCTTTCTTTATATGTTTTAGTTGCACTAGAATGACATCACTTTCTACCCTCCTTTTCCTCCACTCAGCTCTTTTCATCTCACCCTTTTCTCAACTGTTAGTCTCTTTTTCTTTTATATTTATACAACACACACAAACACATGCACACATACTTTCACGCACACATTCACACACACACACACATACACACACTCACAAACACATTCTTTCTCACACAATACTCAAACATGTACATACATTCACGATAATAAAATGAATAAGAAGGGGTGAGGAGAGAAGCAGATGGTCCATCCTGGGTATGTGAAAGGGGTCAGCAAGAAGGGCTGGCTCCACTGAAGCCACCAAGTGAATGCAAGAAGCCAGACTGAGAAGTACTGAGTTATCTCAGCTATTCACAAGTTTGCTGACTCAGAAAAAAAAATCCAACTTAAAGCACTGTGAGAGATTGTTTCAAATTCTAGAAGCCTCCAAATGGCATTCTCTTGCTGTTGGATGTTTTCTTTGAAGAAATTTCCTTACAGCTTTGTTTGCACAAGCAGCCTGAAGAAAACGCATGAGCAGAAACATGAACCACAGACACTGTCCTAACCCAGACTCTCACAAGTATGAACAGATGCTGTTTATCATCTCTCTAACATGAGACTTACTGTCTATTCCTTGCTTGAAACTATGTGTACGTAAGAACCTTTGACTGTCAAGAAGTGATTTCTTGGGTTTGGACAGATGGCTTAGAGATTAAGAGCAAGTACAGCTCTAGCAGAGAAGCCTGATTCAGTACCCAGCACTCACAGTGGATAGTCTCACTCCAGGGGATCCAATGCCCTCTTCTGGATTCTGCAAGTATTTCACACACATGAGCACATACCTGCTCACAGACACTCATAGATATACTCATAACCAAAAATGACAAGACAACTTTTAAAAAGGTGTGACTACTTAGCAGTCAATCTAGAACTTATACAAATATTTATTTTTACCATCAAAACTGTTGCCTACAAAGGGGCTCATTCTGTTTGTTGCAACCTCCACTAATGTGTTTGTGGATTTTAAATACCTCTGATGTATTCTGAAATATGTTCAATGGTATCAGATTATAGTCCTTCAAGGAAAGATTTGTCTACAAAATCTGGTCTGCATGTCGATATATATATGGGCTAGCTTTGTGTCAATACAAGTTAGAGTCATTTGGAAGGAGGGCCCCTCAGCTGAGAAAGGCCCCTGCCAGATTGGTCTATAGGCAAACTTGTGATGCATTTTCTTGATTGATGATTAATAAGGGAGGGTCCAGCTCATTGTAGATGATGCCACCCCTGGACTGGTGGCTCTGGGTGCTATAAGAAAGCAGGCTAAGCAAGCCAGGAGGAGAAAGCTAGTGAGTAGCATTCCTCCATGGCTTTGACTTCAAATTCCTGCCTTCAGGTTCCTGCTCTGACCTTCCTTCTTGAGAGATTATGACTATAAGCTAGGAAAAAACAAAAAAACCTTTCTCCTTCAAATTGCTTTTGGTCATAGAGTTTTATCACAGCAATAGAAACACTAAGACAGCATGCTTGCATGTGTGTAGGGTGTGTGTGCAGGCATGTGTGTGTATGTGTTGTGTGCATACTTGTGTTTACATGTCATGTGTATTCATGTAAGTGGGATGTGTGAGCTATGGATAATTTGGAGGTGGGTGTGGTAAACAGCATGGTAGATTTACTGTTTGGGAGTACAATTCACATAAAATCTCTCTCTCTCTCTCTCTCTCTCTCTCTCTCTCTCTCTCTCTCTCTCTCTCTCTCTCTGTGTGTGTGTGTGTGTGTGTGTGTGTGTGTGTGATCATCAAACATTGTGACTGGTTTTGTGGTCATGTTAGTATCATGAGGAGAAAAGGCTGTGTCACTCATAGGACAAGCCTATGTAAGTAGAACCATTTAGAGCACAAGACTGTGCCACTAGAGCCCTGCCACTGAGTTTCTTTCTTGCTGTACTGCTACATATAATTCCATAATTGGTTTTCCATCCTTGTGACAGGAGTTCGATTTCTGTGCCCAACAGAACCTCATGAGAAAGTCCATGGACATATCAGCTAAAAAGCAGCAAGCCTGAGGGGAAGATAGTCCCTCTCCCACCACCCTGGGGTTAGCAAATCGCCTCGCCTGTGTGAAGAGCATGCCATACACCTCTCGCCTAACCCAATACCCAGGCCATTTACGCTCACTGGATCTATGTGTAGATAAAAACTCACACCCCACAACTCCACAAGAAATGATTCCTACGTGAAACCATTCCAGTCCTCTGTGGTGGACCGTGTCTTTTCCTATTGAGATAAGAATATTATCCCATACCTTTGAATTCTGAAGTTTATAACTCACTCAGAGCTTAGAGCATGATATAATGCTAGGTAAGTGCTAAGAACGATCCGTGGGACGCTGTCTAAGGAAAGTTACATTTAACCTAGATCAACATTAAATAATTGTCTATCCCCCTAGATGTTGCTCAGTCAACATGACAGCAAGGAACTGTTCTGATAACAGAACAGCCATTGCCAGCCTGTTTTCAACTCTTCCTGTTTTAACATTTGTTGTTTTACTTTTTAAAAAGATCCCTATGCCAGGGCTCTGTCATGATAGAGTGAAATGTAAACATGAACCTGCCTGTAATTGTATCCCTGGGGACATCAGGGTGACTCTTGGGCTCCACTGTGTTAGAGTGAATATAAACATGAACCTACATGTAATTGTATCCCTCCAGGCGTCACAGTCCCCAGCCATGTGCTCACCTGCCATGGTGAGCCCCCTGGTGGAGTCCAGGCCAGAAGGAATGCACCATTGAGGCGGAGTCTGCTGCAAGCTCAGACCTCCATTTGTTCTGCTCTGTGCTTTGTCCCTTCAAGTTGCTGATATTTTATTCATGAGATGCTAAAGATGTTGCTGGTTGCTGCTGGGATCCGGCACAACACGTCTAACTGCAAAACTTGCTCTTACTGGAACTGTTTAATAGATAATGGCCACAATTATAACTATTAATAGTTCATTGACTGCTAATTTAATTTACAATTGGGTTTAATTAATATTCATAGCGAGTAGTTTCATTCTCTACTCTGAAAAAAAATGTTTTCAGAGTAAAGTAAATCATTCTCATGAAAATGACAATATTGACATTGCTGCGTTCCTTACATTCCTTACGTCACCTCCCTTCAGAGGCAACCATGGTATTTCACCAAGACAGCAGGTTACATGTGGATTTCAGCTTAGAGGATTGTCAGCTGATAGTCGGCTCATTGTAATATAGCCTCATCTTAAGTCGAGAACCATCTGTGTCAGTGCATAACTTTCACAACAGTCCCAGAAGGAAGCAGATTCTCGCAAATCATGAATCAGCAGATTAAGAAACTTGACCAGTAAGTGAGACCAGCAGACAGTTGTTAAGTAGCACAGATAGAATTTTAAATGTCAGAATTTCTCTCGGTGAACAGCTGCATCCACTAAGAGGTGTCCTTACTCTGTAGGTCATGCCTTCCCTTCCTCCCCTAATGTGACTGTCCTTCCTTGCTCCCAGACCATTTTTGAGCCGCATACCTCTTACCTGCCTTGTCTCAGGCATGCAGACCCACAGAGTGACAGCATACATGGTAAACATACCTACCCTGGTAGAACCATTAGGAATCCCGTGTATCTGCAGAGCCCAAGCGTCCATCCCCATCAGATGGACAGGATGCTCTTCCAGGTGGTAATGTTGTGTGTTAGGTTCCATTTGAGTGTGTTCTGGATGTCCAAGGACAGTTTCTAGCATATGCACTTCCTGGACAGGATTCATACAGGAGCCTGCTTCTTATATACGCCCAGTGACTCATGGCTATGACCATCAGAGGAAACACCAAATGCCCTTGTCCCCACTGAACAGTGTCCCTGGCAAAGCCTATCATCCAGCCTAGGGAGCACATGATGATGGGAAACAGCAGGAGCAAACTGGCAACAAAACACTTCAACTTTCCAGGCTGGCCTCTCCAGTGAGCAGGTGGTCATGAAGCATTTGTGAGGGTTAGGGGGTGGAGCAGTATGTTGTGTTCTAAACACTTATAATGTGACCTTTTGTGCCTCTGTAGCACCTGCATGTGGCCTGGAAGAAGAGGGCTATCCATAGTTTCCATTCAGTGGAGGCCCTTGTGCCACGTTTTGATTCCTCAGCTGCCCAGCCAGATGACTGTATGCTCCCTGGGATCATCTTACAACTCTCTGAAAGGGCACATGTCCTGGGCAGTCACAGGTAACAGGCAGAGGCAGCTGTACCTCATATTGATTTGTGTCCCCATGTCCCTTTCAGATTTGTTTCCTCCTTGGTGAGTCCTCAGGAGAGATGTGGTCACTGTGGGCAAAGCATCCTTAACCTTGGGTATTGCTTCCCCCACAGAGTCAGATAAAAGGGGCAGATATGTAGCCCAGCATCTTTCTGCCCAGACCATTCATGTGTAGTTTCCTCTGTTGCAGAAGACATTTATAAGTGCTGGTTAGACACCAGAAGGAAGGTGCCTCCCCCAGCCTTTCCCTATGAAGGGAAACTGAACAAAATCCTCTCTTGAGTGCCTGGGTAGATCAATACCAAGTGGTTTCCCAATGGGATTAGAAGTTATTGTAAATGTCTGGTTGAACTGAGAGATTAAATATGAGAGAACCAGGATTCTTGAGGACCACATCCAAATGCTAATGTTCCTATGACATCCAGGTCAGGAATCACATCAGTCCAAGCTCAGAACATGAGTGACTTCCCTCTTTGCTCTCAGAGGCACTGAGTGCACTTATCTGCAGACACAGGATATCCAACAATCTCCCTCCACTTCCCATCCCACTTGGAGTACCGGGTGATCTCGAATGATCTCCAGTGACAGCCCTCACTGGACTGGGACCAGTAAGTCTTCTGTCCCTCATCACGGAGTCTGCTCTCTGAGTTCCTGATTGGTTTTTATAGATCACTAGCATGTGAAACAGAAAGAGGGAGGGGCACAGAGATGAACTCTGCATTACTCTGGATGCTGGACTTGGCATAGTTGTGTGATCTTGGGCAATATGCTGCAAGGCTCTTTGCCTTAGTTTACCAACCCTTGAAATAAGAGTCATAGTCACCTACTTGAGAGGTCATCTTGACATTGTCACCTATTGCTTAGTCACATAGTCACTTGATGTAGTCTCCTATTTATTTTAAGATTAATTGACTTAAGCGAGATGGCTCAGTCAATAAATCACCTGCCTTGTAAGCAAGAGGAACTGAGTTCAGCACCCAGAACCTACATAAAAAGGCAATGGGTGATGGATCACATTTGTAAGATGGGGTGAGGTAGATTCCTAGGACTTGCTGGCTAGACAACCGAGTCTAATCAACAATCTCACAGCCAGTGCATGGGGCCTGAGGAATGACAATGAAGGTTGACCTGTCACCTCGATATGCATGCATGTGCATCCACACACATCCATTCACAGACAGGCACTACAAGAACACATGTACAAACTCACACACCACACATGCATACACACACATGCACAGATGTGTATTATACACCCACATGGACACACACACACCGTGAGTGCACACACACAGAGAATAAATGACATGATGCCTGGGTAACTGCTGGGAATCTGGAAAAATGGCACTTGTTCATGAGACCAAGACAGGGCCATAATGGTCATCTTTACTCCATAACCACCGGGGAACATGGACTGAGTAGTCTGAGAGGCAGCATGATACCCAGGGCTCCACTTTGAACAATCTCACTGAGTAGAGCTCCTCTCCTCAAACGTGTTCTCCTTTTGAGCCCGACACTAACTAGTAGCAAAATCATAGGCCATCTTTATGATATAGCCCCTTTAAACCAAGGTAGCATGGGAATCTCAGTGACCAGCAGGCACTGGGGACTAATACTAGTCCTGCTGATCCCACCACATCAAAGTGTAGATAGCCAAGTACTGTAAACTAAGTCCTGTGGTCCTATATCCTCTGAGGTTGAGGTGAGCAGAACTCTCATGGATGCACTCACACTGGATGTCACATACCCTGGAGGACATCCATCTCTATTTCAGCTCTCAACACGGCTGCTCTGTTTTCAATCATCAGGCATCAGGATAGCTCTTTCAAAAGTAAAGCATCAGACAGGCTCTCTGGTGATTAGGTGTTTCCAAGTCACCGTCTCCATTCCGTCATTATGTTATGTATGCAGGTAGCCATGACAGAAAGTATTCTTCTGATTAATAGATGAAGACAATAAGCTAAGAAGGGCACCCTCATCTTGTCATTCTAGAATAGGAAGGTGTCTCACCACCTAGTCTTCTTTGGCTGTCCGGGCCAATTCTTGGCCCAAAGAACAGTGAGGCACTTGTGTGGTGGTATTTATGTTTTCTCGTTTATAGACTCAGTAGTGGAAAATGTTCCTGGATCCTTCCAGAGCTTTGAAACTTGAACAAGGGCATGAGTCCTGTGATTTCAGCCAGCCAATTGTATTGCTAAAATTTAAAACGGCTTAAGAAAACCCCCAGAATAAATAAATAAATAAATAAATAAATAAATAAATAAGAGAAGCTCAGAGAATCACAAACAATACTCATTGCAGCGTGTTAAACTCTGGCTGACAGGGAGAAACATACAAGTGTGGTATGTCTATTCTGTAGACTATTACTCAGCCAGAAAAAGTGAAAGGATGCTATAATATGTTGTGAGATAGAAGAACTTTGAAGGTTAATACTGTGCGAACAAGGCAGACAAGAAATGACAAATGTTGTACTATTCCATATGTAGGAACCATCTAGAATAGACAGCTTTATAGATGCAGAAGAGAGATTAGAAGCCATCAGGGCAAAGGGGGAAGAGAAGTACATTATCGCTTAATGGGAAAAATATTGTATTTAGCGTGATAGAGATGCTTTGAGAATTCTGCCATTGACTCCAGTGTGTTGGGAACATGGTTGTGACAAAATTGTACACTGAAATGATATGTTTGTTACATTGCAAAATTGGAGCTGTTGTTAACTTTCTCTGAGGAAGTACTTTTAAAAACATGATAGACCACAGTATAAATTCATAGTGAGTAATAGAAACTGATAGAAGCATAATTTGTGTGTGTGTGTGTGTGACAGACTTCTAGGTGTAGGTATATGTACTTCTGTGTACAGATGTGCAGGTGTGCCCATGGGTGTATGTGTATGTGTGTGTGTGTGTGTGTGTGTGTGTGTGTTGAACTTCTGTGTGCAGATGTGCAGGTGTGCCAGTGGGTCAGTAGGTGTGAAATCAGAGGTGGACACTGCTTATTTGCAGCGAGCATTTTACTGACTGAGTCATCTCCCCAGTGCCATGCTTTATAGACCCTATGCAATAAATTCTGGCTGTCACAGGGTGAAGATGATCCTGTTTAATTCCTTGATTCCCCTGCTGTGAATGCATTAAATGAATACAGAGGCCTGAGGGTGCAGAATACAGAGAGCATTGTCCATGAGGGAAGGATAGTCTGTGAGGAGAGGACAGTCTGTGAGGAGAGGACAGTCTGTGAGGAGAGGATAGTCTGTGAGGAGAGGACAGTCTGTGAGGAATGGACAGTCTGGGAAGAGAGGACAGTCTGTGAGGAGAGGACAGTCTGTGAGGAGTGGACAGTCTGTGAGGAGTGGACAGTCTGT
>NW_021604687.1:7825116-7840099 GCF_004785775.1 Grammomys surdaster
GTGAGGAATGGACAGTCTGGGAAGAGAGGACAGTGTGTGAGGAGAGGACAGTGTGTGAGGAGAGGACAGTCTGTGAGGAGAGGACAGTCTGTGAGGAGAGGACAGTCTGTGAGGAGAACACAATCTGTGGGGAGAGCACAGTCTGAGGAGAGCATTGTAGGCAAGGCAAGCTCTGGATGTTTTAACTCTGACAAGCTCACTGGTGGCGGGAAGCATGAGAGAGTAGTTTCATAAACTCATTTACACTCACACTCTCAAGACCCATTTGTCATCTGTTTTTCCTGTCATACTGAACCTCTAAGAAAATGGAATTAATTTACAGCATGATTTTCTTTCTTTCTTTCTTTTAATGTGTACTTGCCAGCATGGTGTTCCCTGGCTTTGAATACTGGAGTAGTTATTCTCTCATAACAGTGACCAAATGTCTGACAAGAAAGCATTTAAGGAAGAAAGTATGTTTTTACTTATTTGCTTATTTATTTGTGTGTGAGAGTGTATGTGTGTGCACATGGAAGCCAGAAGAGGCCATCTTGTGTCCTGTTGTATCACTTTCCATCTCATTTCTTTGAGTCAGAGTCTCTCACTAAACCTGAGTGAGACAATCTCAGAGGGCCTCCTATCTCTGTTGCCCACAGTGCTGGGGGTATGGCTCAGATGTGCCTGCCATTCCGCACTGGTGCTTGGATCTGCATTCAATTCTTTATGCTTACACATCAAGTTCTCTTCTCCCCTGAGCCATCTCTCTAAGTCCCTGCAAGCATTTGTTTTGTCCCACAGTTTGAGGGCACACAGTCCATCGAGGTAGGGAAGGCATGTTGTCAGGAGATGTTGACCATTGTGACAATGGGATGGTGAGAGAGGATGTTTGCTTATGCTCACACGGATCAAGAGACAGAGAAGGACAGGAAGCAAGTCCATGCTGGAAACCCCAAGGCCTGACTCTCATGACTTGCTTCTTCTAGGTAGTCCCATTACCTAAATGTTCCAGATCCTTCCAAACACCGTCACAGCTGGGTCCCAAATGTTCAAACACGGGTGGAAGACATTTAACCCCAAATCATCATTCTATACATTAAGAAAGAGTAGGTCTAATGTCTCCTAAACCAGGGAACAGATAAAGGACTTACACTTTAAGGAAAGTGAAAGGAGAGAGATTTGGTCAGAAAAAGATCTGGTCTGAAGCCAGACTCCAGCTCACTCAGCTGCCTCAGGCCATTCCATCATCTCTGTGAACCTCACCATTGCCATGGGAGACATCATGTTGTGATGCTTAATTCATGGGCTGCTGCCTTTGCATGCCCAGGGTGGACACTAAGCCTGGGGACATAGCTACAAGTGCCGCAGGCCATAGCGGATCATTCAGACAGAGACTACAGCACACAGGCAGCGGGAAGAGCCGCTGTCCATGAGCTTGGGAAGAACAGCTAACTTCACACATCCTTGTGGCTAGTGTATAAACACTTGGTTTCCGATCACTGGTGCAGTTTGTGGAGGGTATGGAGACTTTGGGATGAATCCTGCTCTGTCAGCTTCAGGATCCTCCATCTTCTGAGAACATGTGAGGGGACATCTTTCGCTGGCATCCTTCATGGATGCAGGCTTCATCCTCCTCTCACGTACGGCAGCTTCCTTCTGTTTAAAAAAGAATGCAAAAAAAAAAAAAATGACAAGTCCTCATGCCTGCTGGCCTTCATGAGCATGCAGCCTGTGCAAGTGCAGTGACCTGCAGTCACTGGTATCTGAGCAGATGGCTCATAGAGCCAGGGCCACTGTGACTTGTCCTTCCTCTGACTGGGCTCCTGTCCATCTCCCAGTCCCAGTGTTTATTCTCCATCTTTTTGTTGAGATGCAATTCTGGGTAAATAAATGACTTCTACTGAGGATGTGGCCTGCAGTTAATTTTGTCCTCATATAAGCAGCTGCAGAACATGTGGTGTGTTAACTTCAGCAGTGACAGCAGCAATTCACTGGGGAGATCTGCTTCAAGATTTGTCAGAACCTTTGTATTTTAGCCAGAAGAACCAACCTAGGCAGGACCATGTACCCAGGCAGGACCATGTACCCAGGGAGAATCATCTTGTCCACTAGGAAGCTCTAAGAAGTCCCAGTTCCTTCTGTGTCTGTGCAGCTCCCTGAGCTCAACCTCACAGGGCACATGGAAACCTCTGGCTTGCAGAGTTTGCTTCCTGCAGATTCATCCCTGGCTGGGGTAGCTGTGTTCTTTCTTCATTCCTCATCATGGCTGCCATGACTTCTGCCTTGTGACTATTTCTGGGGCCTGGAGGTTCTACTTCCCACTGCCTCTACCAAAACAAACTGGAAGACAGGGTTGATTGGAAGGCATGGTTTTCTTCAAGTCTGGGCTTGGAAAAATGGACCAGAGACTGTACTCTCACTGAAAATCATTCCCCATTTTCGAAGGAGAAAGAGTCTGGGGCTGTGTTACTAGGATGGAGTTAGAAGATCCTCCCTTGGGACTTGTAGGGAAAAGCTTGCTCCATCTTTTCTTTGAGGTTCTCCTTGAGGCCTCCTCCTGGGTTAACAAACTTATCTTACAAGCAATCATTATGGAGGAAGAGGGGTAGGGAGGGTTGTGGACTGCTCGAGGGTCAGAGTCTTATGTGGAAGGGAAGATGAGGGACAAGGATGTGGGTCCCCCAGGATGTGGTCCCCCAGGATGTGGGTCCCCCAGGGCTTGATTGGTTTTATGGACCAAGGCCTAGAAAAGACAAGGCTGCTCTCTTAGAAGGCACGGCCCCTTCCTTGTGAACTTGTTTGTATTTCTGTGTAATTCCTGGTTTATTCTATTTCATGACCTGCTGCCCAGAGACAGGGAGGTGAACAGCAGAGGACAAGGCCTTGAAGGACAGACTCACTGTGGAGAGGTCTGTACCCTGGACCCATAACAAGGAAATATGACAGATCTCTGGAAGTCTGTGTCACCCTCTAGTTTGCAGGAGAGATAGATTTTATTAAGATTTATCTGCAACTAAAGTCCTATTGGAAGGAAGATAGAAATGTCCAAAAGGCTCTAAATATACCTCAGGACCTTTGCTCTGCCACTAGCCAGCTGTGTCACGATAATCCAGAAGCAACACTCCCCTGTGGATCTACCAACTTCAGTAACTTCCTCAGGGTAGGAGGGATGAATTATGCTGGCCCACTTGCTAAGATAGCTTTGAGTATCCATCTATGTAAAGTGCTTTATAAACTGGCACCTACATGGTGTGTTTAGATTCATACAGGGGTATTTAACCCATCTGATTCTTTCCTCTCAGTCTTTCTCTTCTAGTGACAAGAAAAAAAAGACTGGGCCTGAAAACACCTTCACTGATATTCAGAGAGTACCTACATACATCAGACATTGTTCTAAGCACTTGATATATTTTAGTGGAAAAAAAATCAAACACATATTCCTGTGCCTGTTGAGTTGATCTAATCCTGGATATTTCAGGAGATCTAACTACACAGAGACAGAATGACAGAGTTATAGAGAACACAAGACAGGACCATGTTAGTGATACCAATACCAGTGTCCTATTATAAAAACAGGAGTGTGTTGCCAGGCTGGTCACTTTGTGACACACTAACTATTGTCTCACCCCTTTGCTAAAGTTTGAAGACTATAAGAGCACAGGAAGGAGGAGCTGGCAGAACAGCAAGAGAGATGAGTTCCGGGATACCAGGAAGCAGAGCAGAGGCTACTGATGAAGAAGCAAGAGGCCAGAGCACACTGAAGGTGTGAGGGGCATAGTCTAGCAGCACAGCCAGAGAGGACAATAACCAGCAGAAACCCACCAAGGCAGAAAACTACCTCCTTGCCTTCTAAGTCTCTAGTTCCAAGCAGGGGATGGATAGATATTTGTGTGGCATTCTGGGACCATACCTTGGCAGGTTCTGTTGTGAAGGGTCCTTCCCTAGCTAAGTTTTGTAGGGGACCAACGCCAGCTGAACCACTGACCCCACTAAATCCTCTCCTTGCCTTCACAGCCTCAAGGCACCCACAATGCACTGGGTGCAGGTGAGGGGCAGAAACAAGGGAGGTCTCTGGCTCTCTAGTGCTTCATTTAGAATGAGAGCTAAGAAGGTGAAAGGGACTCATTGTACAAAGCCATCTCTGTGTGTCCTAAATGCTGTGGTTAGACCAGACAGGGCCACATACTGTACACATCTCCAGAGAATAAGACTGAAATTTTGTACCTATACTTTCAGTATACCCACCCCCATCACAGGATCCCATGTGAATGCAGAATTCTGAAAGCTGAATTCTGCCCTGAGCTTACTACTGGAATCAAGAAGACTAGGCAGTGAAATAAGGGACCAAGATACACATGAAAGGGAAAAATGGCAAGACAAGTGTGTCTAGAATCAGCCAGCCTTGTTAAAGGCCTTAGAGAGACTTCGTTCTACTGCAGCTACATGTGTCCTAAGAAGTAGACACTTGCCTAGTGGCTGTGGTTTTCAATGGTTCTCTGACACAGCCCACGCATCTCCCTTTTCTCCCCCCTTCTGTTTTAATGCAGATACTCCATATGTCTTTCTAGGTCCACTCCCCAAGGTCCCAAACTGAGATCTCTTCCCCAAACCACTTCTCACTCTCTGCAATGATCTCTTTCCAGACGGCCATTCTGCCCACGGTATTTCACACGAATACCTGTCAGCTGTCTGTAGAGAGGACTCTGGCCCTTCAGGAGTTAATTGCTCTCGTCCTCAGAACCATACTGACCCTACTTTGAGCAGGTCACACACGGTGCTCAAGGCACTGGTCTTGCCACGTGTGCCACCCAGAGTCTCCATGTTCACGGCCACTCCACTTGATGATCCTTCTCGGCTGGTTCTTCAGGTGACCCTGTGAGTTGTCGCTGGCAAACATCTGCTTATACCTCACCACAGAACTACTCAGACAAGTTAGGTTTATTTCCTTGTTTATCCCCTCACTAAACTTAGATTCCTTCAAAGACGGTCTGTACTTTGCGTATCTGTGTTCATAAATGTCCTAATGATGGCTGGCATGTCACAGGTGTTCAGAATCGGCTTGGAAATAAGAAAAAAACAATACGGGTAACCAGCCTGACAGTGAGTTCTTTCTTTTAATGACTCCAAATCTATCTCCTCAGTGGATACGTTCAGCTGCAGTTACAAATGTCCCTAGATTCCCTCTGATTCCACATGGAAAGGTCATGGAGACGAGCAAGCCTTGGAACCCCTTACTGTTGGTTTGTACAGGGACCTTTGGCCTGTTCGTCACCCCCAGCTGATACTAAATTGGTAACCAACTTGCATTTGAAAAGGAAGACCTTCACAACTTGCTTGGTCCCCTGAACACGGGTCAGAGCTGGTTTCATTTGGTCTTTTTCACTCTGTACAACAAAGCTGATGTCTGCTATTCTCTGGCTCAAGGAAGCGACTGTAATGCAGAAGTTCCCAGAAATGGGCCTGGGACAGCCGCAGGTCCTGGGACATCCCTATGTCTCTTCTCCCCCCTCCCTCTTCACTCAGTCTGCTCCTTTCCTCCTTTGGCCTCCAACTGTTCAGATCTGGTTCTGTCCATCTTGGGCTGTCCTGCTTGTTCCTACAGCCTCACCCGAGTCACTGAACATGGAGGAAGTCTGGTCTTGGCTTCTCTGAATGTTATTCTTGAGAGGAATGGTAAGGCTGGTCTACTTCATCTCTTCTCTTGAAATGTCTGTCCACGGATTGGCTCACACACCCCTGAAGTCACTCTCAGTCATGTCTAAAGGTTGGTATCCAGTCAGAACCAACCAAACAATTGTTTTTACCTATTTTTTACATGTTTACATTCTTTTACGCATTGACTCTGATGATATAAACAGTTTCGAGATGAGGAACCTATCCTTTCAGCCAGAGACACAACAGTGTGAACAAGTCCATGGGCCCCCTTACTTCTCAGAGGGTCAGTAGGAGTCCACACATATCAGGAGACCACTGCACTTTAGCTGAAGAGAGACAAGATCCTGATGGCAGAGGAGGAAGTGAAGGAAGGAAAAATCTGTGTCTATAAATAATTTTCCTGCCTTCTAGTTACTACTCTGGGCAGCTCTGCTAAGCTGACCCATCAGCAGGTCCTAAATGCTGGTAGTACTCGCCTTCTGTCTACTGTGTCTATTTCTAGTAAGTGTATGAGTGATTGTAACCACATTGCAGAAAAATACTGTGATCTTGAAATCTCTACAAAGATAACATCGACAAAGATGGTGTAGAGGGAGCACTGGTTCTTGTGTCCATCCTGCCTCCCTCCCAATCTATGCCTCCAGCCTGGCTTAGACTGAATCCCAGGTACCCTGCTCCATGACATTCACTTGGACCTGTGTGTGAATTGGCATATCTGATTGTGATCCCCATGCACGCTGGATGCTTGTCCTCCATTGCTGAGAACCCAGACTGACTCAGTGTAGTGGTGTAGTTTATTGTTGGGCATGATGAAAGGGAAAGTCAGTCAGTGTAGAGTCGGGTGTGGGGTGGGGATTGGAGCTGAGCTGTAGCAGGTGGTCGAAGGTTCACATGAAGCTTCTAGGAGAAGCTAAGCAGTTGGGGCCCTTAGGAAGAGGAACAAGGCTTTGGGCAGGGCGGGACCATGGGGCTTGGCCAGATGCTGTCCCTCTGGCTTGTGTAGAATGCAGCAGTTTTCCAGTGCCACAAACCAGTTTACAAGGTCAGACCTCATTAGGAGCCAGGACCACAAGACTTCCTGATCCACGCTCTTCATTTCGGTTGCCACAATAGGCAAGAAGAAAGTCAGTTTCACAGTCTGACAGCTGTCAGTTACCTATGTCCATTTGCTTGTGCTGTGTCCCCACTAAATAGCTGTCTTTAGTTTGGTTGCGGGGGACTGAGGGAGATGCTAACATCTTGCATGCAGACTGTATGGATCCAGACTGCTGCCCACAGGCCCATGTGCTTAAGGCTTGGTACCAGTTGGGGTTACTGAGAGACGGTAGAACCTTCACAGGGGCATTTAACAAGAGACCTTAGGCCACTGGGCATGCGTCCTTGAAGGCCATGGATCTCTCGTCCCACCTCTCTGCCTGGTATCCATAGCCATGAGACAAACAGTTAGCTTTGCCATGAGCTTCCAGCTTCGGTCTTAGTTCAAAGCAATGGGCCAAATGGTCATAATTATGCTAAAGATTCCAAAGCTGTGAGCCAAGGAAAACTTTTGTTTATTAATGAGTTGATTATCTCAAGATTTTTGCAAAGCCTACTAACCTCCCTCATGTCATCTATTACGCTATGAAGACAGAGTGGGCACATGTATGTAGAGTGTGCGTGCATGCATGTTGTGTGTGTGTGCATGCACATATGTGTGCAATATCTCTCAATCAAACCCAGGGCTCATCAGTGTCTGTTCTCACTAACCACTTTGCTCAGGGGCCCTCCTTTCTCTGCATTTTAAGACTGGAGTGGTAGGCTGGCCACTGTGCCTACCTGCTGGGTACTGGGATCTAAACTCCAGTCTGAAAGCTTGCACAGCAAGCACTCACCCATGCAGCATCTCCCAGCCCACCTATGAAGTCTGTTAAATTGGAAAGACTAAGCTCTAAATTGAGAGAACTTCCGCTTGTCATAGTTTGTGGTGAAAGAGAGCTTTAAAAAGAAAATCATCTCATATCTGACTTACATGTTGGATGGCTGGGATAATGGAAATACTTCCACTTGGGCTACTTCTTTGATGTGCCACATGCAAGGTGTCCTCTTCTGTCTCAGGGCCACCTCTCCTTTCCCACTTTCTCCTTTGGGAATTGAGGCCACTGCAGTGTGAGGCAGGAGGCTCCCTGGCACTGAAAAGTGGGTTCTAATGGTCTATATTGTGAAGGAGATCAAAGTGGAACTGCTGGGGTGGGGCTGGAGTGGGACTAGAGCCCCAGCCACTCCAAGGCTATTCTTTCAACCATTTCCTGTGGGCTGCATGTGGGAGGGCTTCTCCAATGAAATATAGACACCTCTGGGTGGGTCAGTCCAGCGTTTGCTTCCCTTCTGCCACTTTTTCTTCTCCTCAGGCAGCCAAGGCAGTGCTGCTGCCTCCTGCTTTCTCTCTGTATTATTTTTCGACTGTGCCCCATGGCCCTTCGAGGGCATAGAGAACCCACTCTAGCAGCAGAAAGGGCTGAGGTTCACCAATGAGAGATTTTAGGGCTTCACCACTAGTAGTGCCTTTCATGGGTGTACAGCACTTTCTTTACCTGGCCTTGTGAAGAGGAATTCAAAACGAGGCCTACAATCCAAGCAACTGAGCAGTGATGCTGCAGGAAACACAGAAAGCATGATGGGAAAACACAGAAAGGAGGGAGTGAACCTCTGGGGGCCGAGGGCGCAGGACATTTGATCAGGGCAGTGAAGGGTGATAGGAGCTCAACAGAGGAAAGCCTTTGTGTGTGGCACCAGTAGGAACCCTTGGTGGGACAACCTGATTCTTGGGCTCTCCGTGTTGAAGGTTTTTATGCCTTAGATCCCTGTAACTTCTGTGGGCTTCCAAGTTTAAGTAGCTCATGTGAGCATCGTTTATCCCTCAGTTCACACAAATCTCCAAAGCCAAACCAGACGTGTCTTGGCAAAGTAGGACAGTCAGGACTGTGTCAACTGTTCCTTCTCTGGGACCTATCTGCTTCCTAAATCATTTTATGCCAAAAATAAAACATCTCTCATAAATTTGGGGGAAATCCTCCTACACTGGAAATGAAGATTCTTCTAAACACCAGGAGTTATTATTGCCCAGGGGTCATATAGATGAACATAAGGCATGCAAAGCCAAGACATGAGCAAGGCCTCGAAGGATGTTGTCCTTGGGCTTCTTAAGGACATCTTTCTGATATTCCATTGAGCCCAGCATGGCAGCAGAGACAGCTGAGCCAGCCCTGACATGTGTCCCCCAAGCAGTGTGAGGGCTTGTTCCACAGCTGGTGCCAAACCAGAGCTGACTGAACAGCCCCAGAAATTTTAGTCAGAGCCATTAAAAATCATAAGCATCTGTCACACTGCTGTCGCCAAGGTCACCCAGCAGTATGAGGAACCCAAAGAGAATCTCGTGACACCCAGCCTTGGACGGGCTTCACAGGCATCACATGCAGCCCTCCCTGGGGGCCAACAGGCCATGGCTATGCAAATGTGATAAGTATGTGCTCATTTAGGGACAGCCAGGAAAGGCAAACGAAAACGAATGGTCTCAGGGCTGAAACCTGAGGATTTTGAAACAAGTTTTTGCAAGAAGCACACCATTATTATCCGGAAGGTCCATCCAAAGTCTGAGCACGGACATAAGAGGAGCTGATTTTAAAGTCCTCTTGCCATGTCCTTTTAGGATGTTGGCAGTTGACCTTGGACTCATGGGTAGAGTTTCTAGCTGAGAGTAATTTTGAAAACTCATAACCTAAAACTCGTGGGACCAGCACAGAGAGTGGGAAGTTAGGTAACAGAGATGGATGCACAAGGTCTTCTACTGCTTTCGGTGATGGCCCTGACGATCTACCCATTCCCAGTGTGTTCTATTGTGTTTATAAACAGGATGAAAACAGCCCATTCTTAGGGTTGCTATGATGTTCAAATAGGGCAGGGAAAGTGATAGTAAAGTGGGAAAACCCGCAGGGAGGCTTCTACTTTCTTGTGATTTTTTTTCCTCCCTCACTTATGGTAAAAGAAGCTGAGATTTGGAGAAGTGGGTCTCAGCACAGGAGCATCAGTGGTCTAACTCAGGACCATCTGCCAACACATGGGCATCAGTGGTCTAACCTAGGACCATCTGCCCCTGACTTCTTCCTTTCTTTTGTTTCCTTTCCTGATCTCAAGAGAGGCTCTGCTCCTGTCTAAAAAGAAGCCAAGGGTGTTTCTTATTCACAACAGGAGTCTGCAAGACTGTGGGTGCCAAGGACGGCCCACGGGCATACGCTCTTTTTATTGTTCTTAAAATAGAGAAACAATTTGAGAACAGGGCAAACCCAAATCACCTGAGTGCAGCTCCCTCCCTGCTCTTGGCTCAAGAGGCTCCAGCCAAACTCTTGAGAAGATCACATCCTTTAGTCTAGAAAATGGTGGTCAAACCTTGCATGTGAAGAGTAAGAGGCTGGCCTGGCTTCTTGAAATTCAGCATGGACCTCCTGCTCTGAGAATCTACACTACACAATAGACAGAGTCAAGACACACATGCTGAAACTGGTCGTCCCAGGGAGTAACTCAAAAAATGGGGAGGTGGCAAAAAGCCTCAGTGTTCCTCCTGCTGAGTGTTGAGTCGAGGCCAATGGCTGGTTCAGCCTTGCTCTTCAGTTCCAGGAGAACAGCGGTGGTTCAGTATCTGCTGCCAGGCTTCTCAAGGTAAGAGATGGATAGTAGATATAGGAGAAGGATGGTCCACCAGCTTGGAAAAAGGGCTTTGAGCATCCTGGTCACTGAGACGCTTCTCTTTCCAAGGATAGGCTTATCAGGGATCTCCCTCCTGGGTAGTCTGGGTCCACTTACTGCTGCTTCCTGTGGTCCTCCCTTGTGATTCTTGCCTGCCCAGATCTCTAAGCTTCAGACACTGTCTCTGTCTGGACCATCCATGGTTGCTTACCCAAGCATAAGGAAGTGGAGTGATTCCTGGGACAGAATGTTGGCACTTAAGGAAGTGGATTCTCAAGGTCAAACCTAAACCAATCTTCCATCTGCCATCAGGGCCAACTGCTCCAGACAGGATGTCAGCAGTGATAATAGGCACATGGAGATCATGTGGCTTAGCTATGCCCCATCCCTCTTGATAATGCTTTCAGTGTCTGCGGTGTATGTGTATTTCTATTAGTTTCTTTGAACCCTGGATGACGCTTTGGACCTGCTACCCCATAGTCATCTAGGTTTTCAGGAAACTGTTCATTAAAAAGAACTTTCTCTGTAGGTGGTAAGTGCTACATGTTAAAAATCTTTGCAGGTCACTACGAAGACACCCAAATCTCTGCCTCCTAAACCCCTCCTATTGGAGCTTCTGCTATTTGCATGAGATGCGTGCTGAGTGCACACTTGGTTAAGTGAGGCTTGGCTCCTACCAAGGTCTTGTACCTGCTTAGCTCCCTGGGGTAGGTATATGAAAAAGGATGAGGAGCTGCTGGGATCAGCAGAGGGATCCAGGTCTACACATCCAGGAACAAACCTTGGCTGTGTCTGCGCCAATGCCCACTCACCCATCTGGGGGAGAGTATGACTAGAGGCCCACAAGTTCATTTAGCAAGGCTGGCTTGGGGGATCTGAGGGCTTCTGGTGGAACTGGGATGGAAAATAAGAGGCCTCTGGCTCTGCACACGCAAGTTGGTGAGCACCATGCAGATAGGGTACTGGACAGTCTTTCCTATATACATTTACTGGCCACTTTGAAAACTATTCCCCACAGAATAGAAGGGGGCCCTCCTCACAGACACAGGTCCTCACAGGGAAAGGCTGAGGTAAGCGTGAGATCTCCAAAGTACTCCTGGAATGGCCCAGGGAAGGCCTTGGGAGGTCCTTCACCTTGAGTTCTCCCTGACAACAAACAGGTCTTAGCAAAGAGCTCCAAGCTGCCTGATGCCTAGCAAGCTGGAGCAGTCTTGACCAAGGAGCTAGCTCTTGTTTGGAGAACTTGGAGATTATCTCCTGTCCAGGCACTTGGGAAATGCTTTAAAAGGCCCAGCAAGTGTGTGTGTGTGTTGGGGGTGGGGTGGGAGAGGTCAAAGAAGCAGGTATGAATGCCAGCCAGTTCTGTAATTTGTTGCCAAGGACAGGATAAGTTCTCATCTTTGGTCTGCACAGCCTTCCTGCCTTGCAGGGCACACATGTTCTTTGCTAGCTGTTAGCATTTCTGAAGGAAGACTTGGAGAAAGTACCTGTAATTACACATGAGATGACTTAGTTTTGACCTGGCCAGAGGTTCTCTGCCTATATAAGTAAACTGTAAAGACCTGGACTCCAGAAGATGAACTTAAGTACAGTATTTCTCCTACAAAGGGGTTGTGATTAATTGAAAAATATCAGCAGCAGACACCCCCATTGCATCTTGCTGTAGCAAGAACACTCGTGGGATCTACCCCACTAATAGGTTTTTAACTGTGTGGCACGGCATTGTCGACTCCAGGCTCAGTGCTATACCGCAGATATTAGAATGTATTCATCTTGCAAAACTGAGTCATTATGTCTGTTCATTAGCAAACCCCTCGGCCCTCTGCTCCACCAGTCAACCACTGTGGGTTTCTCTGGGGATATTTTAGAGACCTCGCAGGGATGTAAGATTTACCCTGAATTTGCATAGCTTCACCTGCAGTGTCTTATAAGGCAGAAATGCCTGCTCTTTCACCCACAAGACAGTCAAGGTCAAGTGTACAAAAAAGCTGGGATCTGGGGACTCAGCACCAGAGAGAATCCCATGGAGTTCTGAGTAGATCAACCTGCTACCACCAATACTTACTCTCATACGTTTTCACGTAATGACTCCTGAGAACCAAGGTAATGGATGAGGGGATAGAGGAGCCTGGGGCAGAGGTCTGGCCAACAGCAGGAAGTCCCTTTGAAATGTTTTCTGTCATCTTTCAAATGTCAGCAAATTGTATATGATGGCCATCTTCAATTTAGATGCATCAGACTATTTTGAGCTCTTCACTGAGAAGTAAAATGGAAAGAGCCTGAAGGAGTTTCCTATATGCCCATGGTGCATAACTCAGCATCCCTGGGGACTACTTCCCATTGGACTGTGGTCCCTGAGGACAGTGACTAGCTCTCAGCTACGCTGTTGTTCTTATATGTGGATAGTGGCTCATAGCCTTGGAGGGAGCAATGAATCCTACAGAATCTAGTACAGATGGTGACTCAGGACTTAACCTGGTCCAGTCAGCTTAGGTTAAGAGGAAACTAGTTGACAGACTGTGTTCAGACTGCAATTTGAGGCAGGGGCTGCTGATTTTGTTGACTGACTAAGGACCTAAGGGGTTGAGGTGTTTCCAGGGTGCAGTCCAAAATGGTCTTCTGCATGATCCTCTTTCCAGAGACTACCGAGTCCTAAGGATAAGTGTGCCACAGTGGCATCCAGAACCAGGGATGTATCTAAGGTGTGGCAGGCACCTTCCACACTCATGGAAGCTCATGGTTATATGAAACCCCTAGGGTCTGCCTTAGAGGTTTTACACCTGCCTTTCAGCACCACTGAATCACTTAGAATCTAAGCACCCCAGTTAACAGGGCTGTGACGGTGACTAACAGGTGTTTATACATTCTCTTAAGTCATAGCCAGCACTGGAGGGCAGCTAACTCAATACAAACAGACCGAAGCAAACTCCTGAGTGCCAAGCTCACCGCAGTGTTTTTTTTCCTGTCCTTTTGGCCAAAGCAGTGTAAGTAAGCCATTGGGTACCATGTATAAGCGTATTGGAATCAGAACCAGTCAAACATTCAGGGCAGCAGAATCTGGGCTGAATTTGCCTGTCAATGATCTTGTAAAATGACTGGGCTCTGGACTTCCAGAAGGGACTGGATTCCAGGACAGTGTCTCTGAAACTCCTGCTAAGTGGAATCTTAACTACAAAATCAGATCAGTGCTACCCAGGCCCCAGGACACAATTCCTAACGTAATTAGTGGCCATTAGTGACATCATCAGGTAGCCAGGCTCTTTCCAGCAAGTGGCTACCTGTAACCAGGGACTGTGAGACTGGAAAGAAAAGCAGAGATAAGGGGCTGGGGAGATGCTCACAGAGGAAGGGAACAGAGCAGAGCCATGGCTGAGGGGAAGGCTTCTGGCATTGCCTAACCTGAAGCTTCTCTGCTGGGTCAGGATCCACCCCTACCTGAAACCCCTTGGTTGACCCTCCTAAGAGTTTCTCAGTGCAACACTCACCCAGTTGTGTCTGGTAGAAGCAGGAAGCAAGAGTTCAGCTTGGTAGGAGCCCCTACTGGGTCCAACATGGAGGCCCAGGCCTCAGGCGTTCCTGGGGCACTGTATGCTGCCTGGCTTTCTCTTGGGGGTCAGATGCAGCAGGGAGCCTGTGACCTCTAAGGGCACCACACAGGTTGAACTCTTCTTGACTCTGATTAATTTTCGGTTGATATAGATTCATCCACTCTAAAGGCAATTCCGAAATTTTCTGACTTGTAAAGAAAGACCAAGGCAAACGGAAGGGAGACCTGTCCTTCTAATCACCCCTAACCACCCGCATTTTATAGCCAGGGATGGTGAAAAAGACTATGTATCCTTCTTGATCCCCCTGCCCAGGTGGGAGCTGGAAGACTAGTACTGCTGCAGGCAACTAGCTCAGCCACCGGAGCGAGCGCCCAGTGACCTGGATTCATGATGGTTTCGGGATGGATACAGTGACAAGGCTGCTGGCGCTTGGGCGCGTGTGTAGCGTCCACCGGTCTCAGCCCCTCCGCGGCCCCCGCCCCAGCCCCAGTCAGGCTGAGCACAGCCGGAGCATGCGCCTTTGCGCGGCCGTGGCCAGGAGGCGGTGGGGAAGCAGCACGCATCACTCGGGCCCCTGCCTGCACCCAGCCGCCAGTTGCCGGTTGCTAAGCAGTTATTGTTTCTGTGGCGATTGCAGAGGCTGTGGCTAATTGGAGAAGCCCCACTGAGCAGCAGTGTCTTCTTCTGCGAGCCTGTCTCTGCTCTTTGCATTTAAAGAGCAAACTAGGCTGCTCTCCCCAGCTCCCTCCCCCCACCGCCCCCCAAAAAGCTGGTGATTTGGGAAGTATGGACTAGAATCGCTTTCCTTCTCACCCTACTATTCTGATCCTGGTGCCTCCAAAGTCACAATCAAATCCCTTCTGCCTTTGGGGTGGCGAGTGCCGGGACAGACCATGACCACCGCCAAGGAGCCCAGCGCCTCAGGAAAATCTGTACAGCAGCAAGATCAGGTAAGGCTGCTGGTGTGTGTGTGTGTGTGTGTGTGTGTGTGTGTGTGTGTGTGTGTGTGTGTCTGTGTGTCTGTGTGTGTGTGTGTATGAGAGAGAGAGAGAGAGAGAGAGAGAGAGAGAGAGAGAGAGAGAGAG